>NC_090647.1:224534077-224879077 GCF_040937935.1 Hyperolius riggenbachi
ATCCATTTTACAAACCAAGGGGTTGTCGCATTCCCTGCATCCATGCAAAAAAAAGGGGGGTGGGGTAAAATATTAGTAATTTTACCAATATTCTATTATCTGCTACAGTATTATATTGGTAATTTTAACAATATTCCTGTATGCCCCTCTGTACCCTAAATCTCTCATGAACCCTTCTCTATCAATGACTAACAAGAACCCTCTCCTATTGATGTCTAACAAGAACCATCTGCATTTGATGCTTAACAAGAACCCTCCCCTATCAATGCCTAACACTAACCCTACCCCACTGACTCCAGTATTTACTACAGGACACAGGAGAGCTGTAACCATCACTGGTATAGGGAATAGGGAAGAGGTGAGATACTACTTACTGCAGCATGCTTCTATTAAGCCAATTCTTGCAATTTAAGAAGCAAATTAAACGTAAGCTGTCCAAATCTAAGTCTGTATGTGAATTAATGAGCTGCCAGTAAATTGATCGGCAACTGCTGGCTTTGATAGGTTCAGTAGGAACATTTTTTGTCCCATAATTATTCATCTGTAAACATGGGTGTTGATGAGGAAAGGAGTTTGACCTGTGCTTATCAGCTGGGAAATTAAACAGTGAAATAATGGCTGTTAGAAGTCATCAGGTGGAAATGACCAAGTGAAGAAGGGGATCTCTGTCTCTGCCCTGCTGACAGATGAGGAGATGTCAGACAATGAGCAGAGGATTTGCTAATAAGCAGTACATTGGGGGCTTTATTGAATGACTATTGTCATATCATGATATTGCGTTTTCTTCTATGGTGATACATTAGGCATTTCTTACAGTTCTACTGAAAACATGTAATCATTATAGGTGGATTTGCATTTATTATACACAGAGCTGTTCCCAGACTATCCTGAGTTCATTTCAAACCAGCGATGACATGCTTTTCAGCAATCACTGAATAAAATTCAATCTTTGTCTTGACTTTGACCCTTCATCCTCCAACAATACACCTAAGAAATGTTCCTTCTGTTCCAATGCGCTGACCCCACTCTGGTAAGCTGAACCTGTGTAATAGAAATATTTTGGCTCTACTTTAAGTAACAAATAGACAAATAAATGCCGGAGGAGAGAGATTCCCGGCTATCTTATTACTCCAATATTGGAGTCCATTCTGGGAATACCCGCAGATACAATATAATGCATGGTTGTCAGGGTACCTACAATTATATGACACCATCTGACCACAGTGCTTTCACTGTCTGCAGCTGCCACTAACACATCAATTGCCTCTTCTAGCCATTGTTGTTATAATTGTAGCTGTGAAAATTACATTACAGGGAATCACACTGGGACTGGAGATCTCTCAGTCTTTCAACATTATCACATTTTAAAATACAAAAGACAGTCCTTCCATCTTGAAAGCTTTTGAATCACAATCACTCCTTATAATATTCATTCATTTAATTGTGTCATGGACTGTGTAGTAATTTACTCTTCCCAGGAGCAGGACAGCTAAAAACAACCTTTAATAAACAGTCTTCTCTTACGATGGATACATTTGTGTGGCCGCGGATGAACTTGGATCACATAGCTTTATTCGTGATTGGCTGTAATTAAGCAGCAAATGTAGCGTTGAGAGGCACGATGCGTATATTATCATGCAAAAACACTGCCTATTCTCAGCGACTCGTAGTTAGTGTCAGGGTGAGAAAAAGTGATTTGATCTAGTGAAAGGCATACACATGACACAGAAGTCATGAGCCAGGCACACTCATACAACCCAGAGGCCTGCTGTTCCAAAGATACTTTTATCAGCAAAGAGATTCTTTAATGTAATGTCACTGAAAAAGAATTCTAAAGTTGATGTATTTTTTTTCCCGTATGCAGGAACTAAAATAAAGGGCAGTGTGCCACAAACATACTTTGAAATAAAGAGCAAAGCAGTTCTCCGGGATCTCTTCTTTGAATCTGTTGTTTTAATTCTCGAGAGACGAGGAACATATGAGAAAGTGGAGGCTGTTCCACAATGCAGGGCCCACACAGATCTCTTACATTTATTCTGTACTTTATTTTCTGGCAAAGATTTGGTAATATTTTTTGTTTACAGGGAGCTAGAAGTAAAATCTTAGATTTTTGATTAGCATGGAAAATGAATGTTTGTTACACTTAGTAAAGATTTTAACTATTATTATTTTTATGTGTATTATTAGTTGTGTTGATCTAATAGGACTTGTTTGGTTTGAGAGCTGGTTAGCCAAACAGAGCAGAATGTTCTGGTTTCAGAAGGCCTCAAATCCAAACCCCGTCAATTTCTGTTGGTTCTTGTTTTTGGAAAGCATCTACAATAGGCAAGTACACAAAAATTGAATGAGAAGAACACCTAATCTCAGAGGAACATTGAGCTATTTTTTTAAAAAAGATGAAAGTATGTGCAGCAGTGGGGAGGACTGTTTTATTTAGCTTGTACAACAACATGGAAATCCCTTAATGCTGTACACAATGTTACTATTTCATTAAAGCTGTGTACACATAGATGAGGTAGGAAATAATGACTGACACTGTACAACAGTATATAGCATGTGTAAAGCAGCCCCAGACCCCCCTCGGCCAGTGATCAGCCTGGAGGATCAATTCAGCTGACGACGGTCGAGAGCCTTGTTCTCCCCACTTACCCAACTCCCATGTGACTCAAATCCCCACACCACTCCATTGACCTTCCGACCCCCGCATAGCAAGAGAACACTTTGCTAGCCTACAGGTTAGCAATGCGTCAGTACAGCCTCACACCTTCAATATCACCCGAGCGTTAAAGTCTTAATCCCTACTAGACAACATGCATCATATGTGTTCATGACGTAGAGGCCAGTAATGGGTTGGGCACCCATGGATTACCCAAAATGCAGGTTGGGTTTGGATACCCATATTGATTCTAATCTGATTGCAGGTTGGGTTTTGGGCAGTGGGCTGCTGGTGCAGGTTGCGGGTAGTGAAAGCAAGCACAAGACAAATCTTAGCATGTGAGTGCAGATCTGAAAAAGTAGTCCACGCAGGCCTCTAGAACAGGGCTTAACACCCATTTCCAGTTGAGCCCCCACATTGACACCGTATGTTGGCTGCACATACTTTGCTCTATATGACAACATTTTTTAGTAGATAGCTAAGAACTTCTGCCTGGTCTGCTTTGGTAGCATGCAGTGACTTGGTAACATCACTGACAGGGAACACAGGGGTCTGGCTTCTTCCCTCACTGCCTCAATTTTAGACAAAGTGCTCAGTTATCGTGTGTTGGCAAGGAAGAAGCAATGCATGATAAAATGACCATTGACCATTTTTTCAACCAACATGGAAGCATTTAGGCAAAGAAGAGGTTTCATGGTGTAATAATGGGTAGCAGTCTAAACTTAAAAACCAGCAATCTGACATAAAAAACATTGCACCAGAACATAGGTAGTACACCTGACCTTTCAAGTAGATAATTTTGAGTCTGAGGACTTACCCTTACTGTGTTTAAGAGGGGTCAAGGATACTGTAGGGGCAGCAGCAAATTCAGTGAAAGAGGGGGACAGAATTAACAGGGACAACATATTAGAGGGACATCAGATTCAACAGGGAAAACATGATAGAAGTGCAGTACTTTGTAAAGTCCATCATTAAGGTACTCTGTCAATATAAGCTTCAAATCACTAGATTCCAAGGCACATAGGTAAATAAAACATAACTAATGTTCTGCAGTTGAGGTAGACCTTAATGCTAGATATGTGGCTAAACAGTCCAGACCTTGTCATCTCACTTACAGAGCCTTGTGATGAAAATTTGGGATGTTTTCCTCCATATTCACGTGGCAGGAATTTGGTCACACAAGCAAGACTTGAGACAGGGAGGCTCTAACTCTTAACTTGAAGTATACATATATGTTGTATTTCAGATCATATGTTCAGATGTTTTATAGTATTGTTGCAATCTTTTCTAAAATCTTCCATTATATTTTTAAAGTATTTTTTTTTAATTTGTGAAATAATACGGTTAGTGTTTAAGGATTTATTTTACTTTAATAATGTAATGGTTTCTTTGAAGAGAGATAAAACAGAGTGACAAAGATTTTGTGAAAACCCCCAGGAGTGGACCTCAGCTGATCTCAAGTACCTCCGCTGACAAATGATGGCATGCTGCAGCTGCTGATGCCTCCGATAACCATAACATATGTTATGCTTAATATATGTGTTACGATGCTAGGATAATACTCCAGTGGGTTTGAAGGTAGATTGTTAGGTTGGTAAATGTAATTAATACAGTTATGGTGAGAGAAACATTAAAGCAGCAAAGACAACATCAGCATCACCATCATCTAGAGAACCAAGTGTCAGGGAGTCTACTCTGTCCGTGAACACGTAGGTGTGTCTCAGAGTATTCATCCCTTAATGTGTACTAAACATCCTTTCTACTTTTCTGCATAGTGGGGCAGCACCTCTACTGCACATTCTGCAAGCTCTGGTCAGCAGACTATCCTCTCTATGCAAGGGATGTCCTACTCCAGTCCTCAAGGGCTGAGGTCCCCCCACATTTTTGACACAGCTCAAATTCATTGATGGGAATGAATCAGGAAAGGTGTGATTCATCAAGTAGAACACATTTCCCCATTTCATTGTCCATCCTAAACACTGACATGGATATGGCCCTCAAGGATTGGAGTTGAACAACCCTACTCAAGGCCAAATGGGCTGTGTGCTGGGTTGCTGATCTTCATATGGTTATTCATGTATGTGATTCCCAGGTGGTTAACAGTCTTGACTCTTTTCAAGGCCTGGACATAGATGTTGAAGTTAATCATTGCTTTGTCAGAAGCCGAGTAACGATAATAAGGAACTTGTGGACAAACCTAGCTGTGGACAGCTGCTGTTCCCACAAACCTTTGTTAAATGTTGAGGATAGTCTGATTTGGCTGCTCACTAAAAGGTGCTGCTTTCATACACTGTTTGTATTGGACACCGTGTTCCTTCTCCTAATTTGTTGCTGCTTTGCAATTTCTTCCTCATACAGCCACTGCTGGACCATTTTAGACCCCTTCTGAGGGCTGGTTCGCACTTGGCGCTTTGCTGATCGCCAGCGATCAGCAAAGTGCTGCTGCTAATATATCGCTATGGATAAGTTCTCACTGCAGCCTTTGCAATTGGAATCAATCACAAATGTGCTGCATGCAGGGCTTTGGTAATGATTGCACTGTGATTCTCGTTCTACTGAATGAAATTCACAAGTGCAAATCGAGGTAAAATGCAAGATTTTGACCGCCAAATCGCGATCACAAATGCATTTGTGATTAGTCTTCAAATGCGAGCCCACCCTTATTCCTAGACAATGTGATGTTTCATTTTTGGAACACTCAGATCTTACAGATCGCACTGTGGTATCATTCAACCAATTAATCATTATTATCTAGAGATGCTTTACTTTCAATAGTACAAAATGTTTTTACTTTCTGATTAACCACTTGAGGACCACAGTGGTAAACCCTCCTAAAGACCAGGCACATTTTTACTAAAATGGCCACTGCAGCTTTAAGGCCAATCTGCAGGCCCCCCCCCCTTTTCCCCCCACCAACAGAGCTCTCTGTTGGTGGGGTCTGATCGCCCCCAAGTTGTTTATTTTTTAAAAAATAAATATTTATATCTTTATTTTATTCTTTTTTTTTTTTTTTTTTTTTACTATTTATTATTTTTTTTTTTAATCAAAGCCCTCCCTCCCCCCAGCCGGCCAGTCCTGGCGATCTGCTGTCATAGGCTTCTGCCCAGTGGCATCCCTACCATAGAGCGCAGGGGGCGTGGCACACCTGGTGTCAGACACCCAGGGGGGTGTCGCCACGACCCCCCACAGCAGCACAGCAGGAGGGGGAAGCAGGGCTAGAAGGAGGGGCTGTGGAGGCAGCGGTGCAGAGGGGGGACATATCCCCCCCCCTCCCTCACCTTGGACCTCTCCTTCTGCCTCTCTCTCCCCCTCCAAAAATTAGCGGCGACAAGTGCGGGGTGGCCGGAGGCGTATGGACAATTACTCACCTGATTTCCGTGTTCCAAGCGTGGAGTGCAGCGTCATGACGTTACAGGTCTCCGTCTTCAATGCCGCCCACTGTGCTTCCTGATTAGCGGAAGCATGGTGGGCGGCATTGGAGGCGGTGACCTATAACGTCATGACGCTTGGATTGCGGAGATTAGGTGAGTAATTCTCTGTACGCCTCCGGCCGCCCCGCACTTGTCGCCGCTATTCTGGAGGGGGGAGAGAGACAGAAGGAGGGGATCCCAGGTGAAGGACCCCTCCACAGCCCCTCCATCTAGCCCTGCTTCTCACTCCTGAGGCACCTACACTGGGGGCAACTATACTAGCTTACTGGGGGCAACTATACTAGCTTACTGGAGGCAACTATACTAGCTTACTGGGGGCAACTATACTAGCTTACTGGGGGCAACTATACTAGCTTACTGGGGGCAACTATACTAGCCTTACTGGGGGCAACTATACTAGCCATACTGGGGGCAACTATACTAGCCATACTGGGGGCAACTATACTAGCCATACTGGGGGCAACTATATTACCTACACTACTCTGGGGGCAACTATATTAGCTTTACTGGGGCAACTATACTTGCTGGGGCAACTATACTAGCTATATTGGGGGCAGCTATCCTGGCTGAGGGCAACTATACTAGCTATACTGGCTGGGGGCAACTATACTAACTGTACTGGCTGGGGGCAACTATACTAGCTATACTGTCTGGGGGCAACAATACTAGCTATACTGGCTAGGGGCGACCATACTAGCTATACTGGGGCAACTATACTAACTATAGTGGGGCAACTATACTAACTTCATTGGGGGCAACTATACTAGCTATACTGTGGGCAACTGTACTAGCTATACTGGGGGCAACTATACTAGCTATACTGGGGCAACTATATTACCTACACTAAGGGCAACTAAACTATCTATATTGGGGGCAACTATACTAGCTATACTGGGGCAATGACAGCGCCATTCTCCAAGCACCCCTAAAGCACCCCCCAGCATGAACTGACTTTCGGCGTCTAATAGACGCCATGTCAGTTCACTGACAGCAGCATCCCACAGCTGCGGCAGAGCAGGGCTACAGTAAAATGGCGTCTGAAGCCCTGCTCTGGAGACTTTGAGTCTGCAGTGCAGGGCTTCGGGCGACATCTTCCCATAGCACGCAGTGCGCTTCGCGCGCCGCAGGTTATAGCCGCACCCACTTTTTTTTTAATACCCAGCACCGGGTGTCAAGTGCCCTAGGTACGCCACTGCTTCTGCCTATGACAGCCGATCGCTCTCTTGTCCCCCAGGGGGACAGTAGTGTCACATAGCTGTCTCCAGTATTGCTCTGCTGCTGATCGCAGCGCTGTACATGTAAATAGACAGCGATTATTCCGTCTAATAGTCTCCCGAGCGGCTATTGCCGCTCGGAGACTAAATGGCAGGGCGGAGCTCCGCCCCCGAGCAGGAGATACACGCGCAGCCTTGAAGCCAATTGGCGTTAGGCGGTTCTGGGGCTGCTGCCGCGGCCACGCTCATTCGTGTGGGGCGGTCCTGGAGAAGTTAAGCATCCCACACAGCTTTTTTGAAAATGTCTATTCCTTGCCCCAAGCAAGCATGTCAAATTCATAAATATACCATATTTAAATGATATATTCTAAAGTGGTTTGCATCACTTTTGATGCATTTGTCTATGTAAAGTGAACTTGAAGTGTTTTTATAAAGCTGTCAGCATGTAAAATGGGTCTCTACTGGGCTTCAAGATGATTTTTAGTTTTGAAAAACATTTGACTGCGATCAGGGCCGCCATCAGAAATTTTAGGGCCCCTCACCCATCATAAGGTTGGGCCCCCCCCCCCCCCACTGAGCCACCCCATCCCGTGCCCGCCAGCAAGTGCCTTCATACCGGGAGCATAGGATTAAGGATACCTTAGTGGAAAATAAAATGAAAAAGCGACCCCCCCCCCCCCAAAGCTTACTTCTGAGTCGGTGTGGTTGCGGCTTACTGCGCAGGTGCTGCCCGGCGAAGCAAATCCTTGTATGCATTCACGAGACCAGGAGCGCTCTGCGCAGGCACACTAGGTAGCAGTGATGTCACAACTACGTAGTGTGCCTGCACAAAGCGCTCCCTACTGGCTGCATGAATGCTTACAAGGGGGTTGCTATAGATTAATGGAGTGGGACAAAGTAGAACTAGGGAGTGGTGGGCATGAGGAGAGCCCGCTAAACATGCATACCCCCCCCCCCCCCCCCCCCGTTTTTCATTTTATTTTCTACTAAGGTATCCCTTACTGCAAGCACAAAGGGAAGGAAGGAGGAGGAAGAGGTAAAGTGAAGATGCAGCAAGAGGTAGGAGGAATGGAGAGTGACAGGGGGATGAGACAAGGAAAGAGGGCTTAGTGGTGATGGCACAGAAGACGGCTTTCTTTGAATACAAGTAGAGAGCAATGCAGATTATGGTATGTCCACAGCACAAAAAATAATTCATACATGCTGGGATCTGTGGTACCTCTATAGAAGGGAGAGAGGGCTTGCTGAGGGCAGTGGTACCTCTATAGAAGGGAGAGAGGGCTTGCTGGGGGCAGTGGTACCTATATAGAAGGGAGAGAGGGCTTGCTGGGGGCAGTGGTACCTCTATAGAAGGGAGAATGGCTTGCTGGGGGCTGTGGTACCTCTATAGAAGGGAGAGAGGGCTTGCTGGGGGCAGTGGTACCTCTATAGAAGGGAAAGAGGGCTTGCTGGGGGCAGTGGTACCTATATAGAAGGGAAAGAGGGCTTGCTGGGGGCAGTGGTACCTATATAGAAGGAAGAGAGGGCTTGCTGGGGGCAGTGGTACCTATATAGAAGGGAAAGAGGGCTTGCTGGGGGCAGTGGTACCTATATAGAAGGGAGAAGGGAGAGAGGGCTTGCTGGGGGCAGTGGTACCTATATAGAAGGGAGAGAGGGCTTGCTGGGGGCAGTGGTACCTATATAGAAGGGAGAGAGGGCTTGCTGGGGGCAGTGGTACCTATATAGAAGGGAAAGAGGGCTTGCTGGGGGCAGTGGTACCTATATAGAAGGGAAAGAGGGCTTGCTGGGGGCAGTGGTACCTCCTATAGAAGGGAGAGAGGGCTTGCTGGGGGCTGTGGTACCTCTATAGAAGGGAGAGGGGGCTTGCTGGGGACAGTGGTACCTCTATAGAAGGGAGAGAGAGGGCTTACTGGGGGCAGTGGTACCTCTATAAAAGGGAAAGAGGGCTTGCTGAGGGCAGTGGTACCTATATAGAAGGGAAAGAGGGCTTGCTGGGGGCAGTGGTACCTCTATAGAAGGAAGAGGGGGCTTGCTGGAGGCAGTGGTACCTCTATAGAAGGGAGAAGGGCTTGCTGGGGGCAGTGGTACCTCTATGGAAGGGAGAGGGGGCTTGCTGGGGACAGTGGTACCTCTATAGAAGGGAGAGAGGGCTTGCTGGGATCTGTGGTACCTCTATAGAAGGGAGAGAGGGCTTGCTGGGATCTGTGGTACCTCTATAGAAGGGAGAAGGGCTTGCTGGGGGCTGTGGTACCTCTATAGAAGGGAGAAGGGCTTACTGGGGGCAGTGGTACCTCTATAGAAGGGAGAGGGGGCTTGCTGGCGGCAGTGGTACCTCTATAGAAGGGAGAAGGGCTTGCTGGGGGCAGTGGTACCTCTATTTTTATTTGTTGTATTTATAAAGCGCCAACATATTACGCAGCGCTGGACATTAATTTAGGTTACAGACAATATTTAGGGGTGACAAACAGCAATATGACAATACAGGAATACAAGAAAACCAGATCACACAGCACAGTATGAGTACAAGGTAATGCTTAGTCAGTCACTGGATGGGAGCATGGAGTTAGGCAAGTTAGGTTCACTCAAATGCATAGCATGGGTGCACAGTAATAGAGGTGCATGATCAGGTAGGACACAAAAGGAGTGAGGACCCTGCCCAAAGGCTTACAATCTAGAGGGAGAGGTAGGGACACGAGAGGTAGGGGACCAGAGTTCGGCTGGGTTTAGAGCAATAGTGAGGGGTGGTAGGCAAGAGTGAAAAGGTGAGTTTTGAGGGCCTTCTTGAAGGTGTTGAAGGAGGGGGCTGCCCTAATGGGTGGAGGTAGGGAGTTCCATAGTGTCGGAGCGGCTCTTGAGAAGTCTTGGAGGCGTGCATGGGACTGGGTGATGCGGGGACGGTCAGGCGAAGTTCATTGGAGGAGCGGAGTGAGCGGCTTGGTGTGTATCTCTGAGTAAGATCAGAAATGTAGGTTGGACAGGTTTTGTGGATGGATTTGTAGGTCAGACACAATATCTTGAATCTGATTCTGGACTGGATAGGAAGCCAGTGGAGGGATTCACGGAGGGGAGTCGCCCTGGTGGAGCGATGGGAGGAGTGGATAATTCTGGCAGCCGCATTCATGATGGACTGCAGTGGGGCTATTCGGGTCTTAGGGAGTCCAGACAGAAGGGCATTGCAGTAGTCGAGGCGGGAAATTATGAGGGCATGGATGAGGAGTTTGGTGGTGGCAGGGGTCAGGAAAGGGCGAATCTTACAGATGTTACGAAGGTGGAAGTTGCAGGACTTTGTGAGGTTTTGGATGTGGGGAGTGAAGGAGAGTGCGGAGTCCAGGGTGACACCCAGACAGCGGGCTTGAGAGGTAGGGTGAATAGTAGTGTGGTTAACAGTGACCTGCACATCTGGGAGGTCCAGGGATGACCGGGTGGGAAGATCATAAATTCCGTTTTGTCTAGATTAGTTTTAGGAACCTAGCGGACATCCAGGAGGAGATGGCAGATAGGCAGGAGGAGACCTTGTCCATGGTAGTGGTGGATATGTCAGGGGTGTGGAGATAGATTTGGGTGTCATCTGCATACAGATGATAGTTAAAACCCATGGAGGAGATAACCTTGCCAATGGAGGATGTGTATAGGGAGAACAGTAGGGGGCCAAGGACCGAGCCTTGGGGGACTCCCACTGAGAGGTGGTTGGGGGTGGACGAGGACTCATTGAAGGAGGTCGTGAAGGAGCGGTTGGAGAGGTAGGATGAAAGCCAGGTCAGGGCGAGATCGTGAATGCCCATGGATTGGAGGGACTGGAGGAGTAGGGGATGATCTACTGTATCAAAAGCTGCTGAAAGGTCAAGGAGGAGGAGAATGGTGTATTTACCTTCAGCTTTAGCTAAGGCAAGGTCATTGACCACTTTGGTGAGAGCCGTTTCGGTTGAGTGGGCAGGCCGAAATCCAGATTGCAGTGGGTCTAGTAGTGAGTTGGCATTGAGGTACTGGGTCAGGCGTTTGTGAACCAGACGCTCAAGGAGTTTTGAGGCGAAGGGGAGGAGGGAGATCAGGCGGTAGTTGTAGGGTAGCGAGGGGTCGAGGGCGGGTTTCTTGAGCAGAGGCAGTACAGTGGCCTGCTTGAAGTCTGAGGGGAAGGTGCCTGTGGATAGGGAGAGGTTAAACATGGTAGTGAGGACTGGAGCCAGATCCGTGAAGTGAGGCTGAAGTAGATCAGAAGGGATAGGGTCAAGGGGGGAGGTAGTGGTATGGGAAGTCTGCAGTAGGTGGTTGACCTCCTCAGTGGTAGTAGGAGTGAAGGAGGTGAGGGGAGGATAGGGTGGAGAAGGAGTAGGTTGTGAGCAGGTGGGAGGTGAAGATTGAAGATTGGATATTTCCTGACGGATGGAGACTATTTTGTTGGTGAAGTGGGTGGCTAAATCTGTGGCAGAGAGGGAGGAAACAGAAGGTGGGGGGGTGGGTTTAAGCAGGGAGTTGAAGGTGCTAAAAAGACGCCGGGGATTGGAAGCTTGTGCTCCGATGAAGGGAGAGGGGCTTCTATAGAAGGGAGAGGGGCTTGCTGGGGGCAGTGGTACCTCTATAGAAGGGAGAAGGGCTTGCTGGGGGCAGTGGTACCTCTATAGAAGGGAGAGGGGCTTACTGGGGGCAGTGGTACCTCTATAGAAGGGAGAAGGGCTTGCTGGGGGCTGTGGTACCTCTATAGAAGGGAGAGTGGGCTTGCTGGGGGCTGTGGTACCTCTATAGAAGGGAGAGTGGGCTTGCTGGGGGCAGTGGTATCTCTATAGATGGGAGAAGGGTTTGCTGGGGGCAGTGGTACCTCTATAGATGGGAGAAGGGCTCTATAGAGAAGGGCTTGCTGGGGGCAGTGGTACCTCTAGAGAGGAAGTGGACAAATGGGACATAGGACTCAGGGGCAAGTACACACATGCATGCAGGCCAGGGTCACATCAGCAGAGACACAGGGACATCGGATTCTCCAGCTTCCTGTTGCAGCCAGTAAAGGCTGCACTGCATCTCCCCATGTGAGCAAGCTGTCCCAGCACGCTCCCCTTCCCCGAGCTTTGCTGGAGTCCTCGGACGGGAGTGGAGAAGGAACAAACAGCTGCCCTGTGATCCTGGTCTCTGCAGGAAGTTCTCCAAGGCAGGCCATGTTCTGCCATCTTCCTCCCAGGCTTGAATCTCCCTCGCTGGCTCAGTCCCGCCCCTCAGTGTCAGAGGGGAAGGGAGGGGCGCTCTCCTCTGCACTGCGTGTATGCAGGAGAGAGTGTAGAAGAAAGCAGCAGCCAGAGCAGACAGCCGATTGCCGATAAAGAGCTGATCTGCTGCTGTGTGACACTGCCCCAGCTCTCCTGCCGGCTCAAATCCAGCAATCCGTGTTGGGAGGGGGCTGGGCCCCTCACGGAAGAGCTGCCTGTCCCCCCCTGATGGCGGGCCTGACTGCGATATGACTGCAGTCTCCCCATTACCTATATCTGCATATTGCCACTGTTTGACTATATGTGGTGGTGTGTCTTATGTGGTTGGTAGTGTGCAAGGTGAAGTGACTAATGTTTCTTGCCTTAAGTCCATCCAGAAATAAGGGTAAGCTTGCATTCAAAAGACCTCTGTTTCAGAGTGCTGAAATCACTGACAGGGTGGTAAGCTTTTCTGGTACGTGGCCTTACCACCAGTGGCTATATGTTACACTTTTTAGGTTTACGCTAGCACCAAATTTATAAAGCAGAGAACTGTACAATTCTCCACAGTTTCACAGGACAAACCCATCAGATTTATATTTCACTTCTTAAAGGGAACCTGTACTGAGTGAAATTATTTAAAATAAACACATGAGGTAACTTCAAATGAACATTAAATAGTTACCTTGCCATCAACTCCTCTTAGAAGCTCACCATTTTCTTCTGACAATGATCCCTTCCAGTTCTGACAACATTTTGCCAGAACTGAAATATATCAGTTGCTGTCAGTTATATATCAGTTGCTGTCAGTTATAGCTGAGTGGACAACTGATGTGCCCGGTAATGTCCATGTTTCCCTATGGCTCAAGTAGACGATGTTACAGTTTAACAGTGTGCTGACCAGAAAGCGGTTATGGGGTAATGGCCATTTTCAAAATGGAGGACAGAGAATTCCCTTGATCACAGCTGACAAATGGAACGCAGGAGAGGAGAAAGAGATTGAGGAGTAGACTACACGGGAGGTAAGTATGACTTGTGTATGCTTATTTTGACTTTTAATTTTCAGTTCAGGTTTTCTTTAAAGACGAACTGTACTGAAACAACTTAAATATTACTTTCTAAAACATTTAGTCAGTGTTTGCCCATTGTAAAATCTTTCCTCACTCTTTTTTCTCCCTAATTTACATTCTGAAATTGATCACAGGTGGTGACATCTTTCGTGCTGTCAGGTGAAGCTCTGTGGAATGTTTGTATGCTCAGTGTTCAAAGTCGGTAGAAAAAATACCTGGTCTCCCAGAATGCTCTGTGAAGAGAATTCTGCATAGCTAAGCAGCCTAGGCCATGACTTCACTGGAAGGGCACTGTTACAAACCAATATACAGCAACATATAGATATATGAAGTGATTCTGATAATGAAACCGGGATACGTAACGTAAAAGTGTGTATCCTGAATAATTTACTGCATTCTACATATCACTGCAGTGCCTCTGTAAGCGGCACACAAGGTTAAAAGCAGGGTCGGACTGGGCCACAGTAGTACAGTTTTTTCCCTCGGTGGGCCCCGCCTCCAGGTCTCTGGTGGCCCCCCCCCACCTCGTCTGACAGAGCTCCAATCGCTGCCTGCAGCACAAACATTCTCCTCTCAGTGCTGTAATCACTCATGCTGAGAGCAGTGGCGTAGTTAAGGAGCTGTAGGCCCCGATGCAAGTTTTACAATGGGGCCCCCCAAGCACTCTATACATAACAATTGATACGACGCACCAAAACCTGCCAATGGCAACTACAGTGTCAGAGGTGTAAGAAGAGGATGGGGAGGGGATGGGGAGGAGTTTTTTTTAATGATTACCACTATTCAAAGTATCTATAGAAGTGATTATTATGAGCAAAGGACCAATAGAGAGGTAATACTGTAGTTGAGGGAGGGCCCTTCGGGGCCCCGATGCGGTCACAACCTCTGCAACCCCTATTGCTACGCCCTTGGCTGAGAGGCTGCTGCAGGCTGGCTGTGCTATGGTGGCTCCGCCTCCCATGTGATGCTGGGCTGGGGTGGCAAAGTTCAAAGACTCCAGCGTGATGTGTATCAGTAGAAGCTGTCAGCCAAGGCCAGGGGAGAGAGGTGAGAATTGTGCTGTAATGTGGTGCTAAAGCCTAGCAGCTCACACTGGATTGACCCTGCAATGAGAGCAGCCACTAGCCTGAAATAGATGCAGGGAAGCCATCCTGACACAGAGGCTGTCAGTCTTGGGTGTTCTTTGTGACTTCAAGCTGCAGCCATAGGCGCACATCACGGGTGTCAGCGGGGGGGGGGGGGGGGTTTGCTGACGCACATCACGGGTGTCAGTGGGGGGGGATGTGTGGGCCCCAGGTTGAAATTTGTTTGGTGGGCCCCCAGTGTCCCAGTCCGACCCTGGTTAAAAGTGATTGAAATAATGATTTAGAGCATAGTATTACATGCTGACTAGTGTTGGGCGAACACCTAGATGTTCGGGTTCGCGAACGTTCGCCGAACATCGCCGCGATGTTCGGGTGTTCGCGCCGAACTCCGAACATAATGGAAGTCAATGGGGACCCGAACTTTCGTGCTTTGTAAAGCTTCCTTACATGCTACATACCCCAAATTTACAGGGTATGTGCACATTGGGAGTGGGTACAAGATGAAAAAAAAATTAGCAAAAAGAGCTTATAGTTTTTGAGAAAATCGATTTTAAAGTTTCAAAGGGAAAACTGTCTTTTAAATGCGGGAAATGTCTGTTTTCTTTGCACAGGTAACATGCTTTTTGTCGGCATGCAGTCATAAATGTAATACAGATAAGAGGTTCCAGGAAAAGGGACCGGTAACGCTAACCCAGCAGCAGCACACGTGATGGAACAGGAGGAGGGCGGCGCAGGAGGAGAAGGCCACGGTTTGAGACACAACAACCCAGGCCTTGCATGAGGACAAGAAGCGTGCGGATAGCAATTTGCATTTTGTCGGCATGCAGTCATAAATGTAATACAGATGAGAGGTTCCAGGAAAAGGGACCGGTAACGCTAACCCAGCAGCAGCACACGTGATGGACTAGGAGGAGGGCGGCGCAGGAGGAGAAGGCCACGCTTTGAGACACAACAACCCAGGCCTTGCATGAGGACAAGAAGCGTGCGGATAGCAATTTGCATTTTGTCGCCATGCAGTCATAAATGTAATACAGATGAGAGGTTCAATAAACAGGGACCGGAAACGCTAACCCATCACAGATGTTCATTGTTCATGTTACTTGGTTGGGGTCCGGGAGTGTTGCGTAGTCGTTTCCAATCCAGGATTGATTCATTTTAATTTGAGTCAGACGGTCTGCATTTTCTGTGGAGAGGCGGATACGCCGATCTGTGACGATGCCTCCGGTAGCAATGAAACAGCGTTCCGACATAACGCTGGCTGCCAGGCAAGCCAGCACCTCTATTGCGTACATTGCCAGTTAGTGCCAGGTGTCTAGCTTCGATACCCAATAGTTGAAGGGTGCAGATGGATTGTTCAACACAGCCATGCCATCTGACATGTAGTCCTTGACCATCTTCTCCAGGCGATCGGTGTTGGAGGTGGATCTGCACACTTGCTGTTCTGTGTGCTGCTGCATGGGTGTCAGAAAATTTTCCCACTCCAAGGACACTGCCGATACCATTCCCTTTTGGGCACTAGCTGCGGCTTGTGTTGTTTGCTGCCCTCCTGGTCGTCCTGGGTTTGCGGAAGTCAGTCTGTCGGCGTACAACTGGCTAGAGGAGGGGGAGGATGTCAATCTCCTCTCTAAAGTCTCCACAAGGGCCTGCTGGTATTCTTCCATTTTGACCTGTCTGACTCTTTCTTCAAGCAGTTTTGGAACATTGTGTTTGTACCGTGGATCCAGATGGGTATAAACCCAGTAATTGGTGTTGTCCAGAATGCGCACAATGCGTGGGTCGCGTTCAATGCAGTCCTAGGCCGAAGAGGTCATAGCCTAGGGTCACAAAAACCTGTTTATTTGGGCAATTTCAATGGTAGTGATGCTGACGTACATAAATCTCAGCCATGGCCGTTAGCAATGTCTGAATTTCACGAAATGTCTCATGCAGGTAGAAGACATATTGTTAGACTTGGATTCCAAAGATGGGGTCCCTACATCTCTGCAAACCAGAGTTACAGGGGTCCAAAATTGGTAAAATCCCCCATAGGCTTTCATTGCCTCCCTATTTCACTTTCCAAAATCTCACATCTTTTCAAAGGGCAATTGCTCAGCAGTGGCAAATTTTCTAGCATTGTAGGGACCCTTAGGGGGAACATGACTGGTGAGTTTCGGGCCCCTAGGCCGAAGAGGTCATAGCCAAGGGTCACAAAAACCTGTTTATTTGGGCTATTTCAATTGTAGTGATGCTGACGTACATAAATCTCAGCCATGGCCGTTAGCAACGTCTGAATTTCACGAAATGTCTCATGCAGGTAGAAGACATATTGTTGGACTTGGATTCCAAAGATGGGGTCCCTACATCTCTGCAAACCAGAGTTACAGGGGTCCAAAATTGGTAAAATCCCCCATAGGCTTTCATTGCCTCCCTATTTCACTTTCCAAAATCTCACATCTTTTCAAAGGGCAATGGCTCAGCAGTACCAAATTTTCTAGCATTGTAGGGACTCTTAGGGGGATCATGACTGGTGAGTTTTGCCACTGCTGAGCCATTGCCCTTTGAAATGGTGTGAGATTTTGGAACGGTAAATAGGAGGCCCAATGAAAGCCTATGGGGGATTTTACCAATTTTGGAGCCATGTAACTCTGGTTTGCAGAGATGTAGAGACCCCATCTTTGGAATCCAAGTCTAACAATATGTCTTCTACCTGCATGAGACATTTCGTGAGATTCAAACGTTGCTAACGGCCATTGCTGCGATTTATGTACGTCAGACTCGCCACCATTGAAATTGCCCAAATAAACAGGTTTTTGTGACCCTAGGCTATGACCTCTTCGGCCTAGGGGCCCAAAACTCACCAGTCATGTTCCCCCTAAGGGTCCCTACAATGCTAGAAAATTTGCCTCTGCTGAGCAATTGCCCTTTGAAAAGATGTGAGATTTTGGAAAGTGAAATAGGGAGGCAATGAAAGCCTATGGGGGATTTTACCAATTTTGGACCCCTGTAACTCTGGTTTGCAGAGATGTAGGGACCCCATCTTTGGAATCCAAGTCCAACAATATGTCTTCTACCTGCATGAGACATTTCGTGAAATTCAGACGTTGCTAATGGCCATGGCTGAGATTTATGTACGTCAGCATCACTACCATTGAAATTGCCCAAATAAACAGGTTTTTGTGACCCTAGGCTATGACCTCTTTGGCCTAGGACTGCATTGAACGCGACCCACGCATTGTGCGCATTCTGGACAACACCAATTACTGGGTTTATACCCATCTGGATCCACGGTACAAACACAATGTTCCAAAACTGCTTGAAGAAAGAGTCAGACAGGTCAAAATGGAAGAATACCAGCAGGCCCTTGTGGAGACTTTAGAGAGGAGATTGACATCCTCCCCCTCCTAAAGCCAGTTGTACGCCGACAGACTGACTTCCGCAAACCCAGGACGACCAGGAGGGCAGCAAACAACACAAGCCGCAGCTAGTGCCTAAAAGGGAATGGTATCGGCAGTGTCCTTGGAGTGGGAAAATTTTCTGACACCCATGCAGCAGCACACAGAACAGCAAGCGTGCAGATCCACCTCCAACACCGATCGCCTGGAGAAGATGGTCAAGGACTACATGTCAGATGGCATAGCTGTGTTGAACAATCCATCTGCACCCTTCAACTATTGGGTATCAAAGCTAGACACCTGGCATTAACTGGCAATGTACGCAATAGAGGTGCTGGCTTGCCCGGCAGCCAGCGTTATGTCGGAACGCTGTTTCAGTGCTGCCGGAGGCATCGTCACAGATCGGCGTATCCGCCTCTCCACAGAAAATGCAGACCGTCTGACTCAAATTAAAATGAATCAATCCTGGATTGGAAACGACTACGCAACACTCCCGGACTCCAACCAAGTAACATGAACAATGAACATCTGTGATGGGTTAGCGTTTCCGGTCCCTGTTTATTGAACCTCTCATCTGTATTACATTTATGACTGCATGGCGACAAAATGCAAATTGCTATCTGCACGCTTCTTGTCCTCATGCAAGGCCTGGGTTGTTGTGTCTCAAAGCGTGGCCTTCTCCTCCTGCGCCGCCCTCCTCCTGTTCCATCACGTGTGCTGCTGCTGGGTTAGCGTTACCGGTCCCTTTTCCTGGAACCTCTCATCTGTATTACATTTATGACTGCATGCCGACAAAATGCAAATTGCTATCCGCAAGCTTCTTGTCCTCATGCAAGGCCTGGGTTGTTGTGTCTCAAAGCGTGGCCTTCTCCTCCTGCGCCGCCCTCCTCCTGTTCCATCACGTGTGCTGCTGCTGGGTTAGCATTACCGGTCCCTTTTCCTGGAACCTCTTATCTGTATTACATTTATGACTGCATGCCGACAAAAAGCATGTTACCTGTACAAAGAAAACAGACATTTCCCGCATTTAAAAGACAGTTTTCCCTTTGAAACTTTAAAATCGATTTTCTCAAAAACTATAAGCTCTTTTTGCTACATTTTT
This sequence comes from Hyperolius riggenbachi, assembly GCF_040937935.1. NCBI lineage: Eukaryota > Metazoa > Chordata > Amphibia > Anura > Hyperoliidae > Hyperolius > Hyperolius riggenbachi. Next base: position 224,553,178 of record NC_090647.1, read on the forward strand.
TTCCCTCTTGTACCCACTCCCAAGGTGCACACACCCTGTAAATTTGGGGTATGTAGCATGTAAGGAGGCTTTACAAAGCACGAAAGTTCGGGTCCCCATTGACTTCCATTATGTTCGGAGTTCGGCTCGAACACCCGAACATCGCGGCCATGTTCGGCTCGAACCCGAACATCTAGATGTTCGCCCAACACTACACGTGACCCGTTCGGCCAATCACAGCGCTAGCCGAACGTTCGGGTAACATTCGGCCATGCGCTCTTAGTTCGGCCATATGGCCGAACAGTTTGGCCGAACACCATCAGGTGCTCGGCCGAACTCGAACATCACCCGAACAGGGTGATGTTCTGCAGAACCCGAACAGTGGTGAACACTGTTCGCTCAACACTAATGCTAAATCAGGCATCAACATACTGTATACTACCTCAACATACATTATTTGTGGCTGTGTGACATACACCAACATTAGTTCTACAAGTTGTGTAAAATTTACCATTTTTATTCATTCCACTTTGATATGTCACTGAAGACACATTGCTTCACTTTTCAGATCAGTTCTGTGTTGCTCAGACACACCAGATTAACTTGCTCTCTTTTATAAACACGATCAAAACAGTAAAAAACTGTGATACAGCAATGTTTATAGACATGGAACTTAATTTAATTTATTCCTGAAGTGGCCAAAGCTTTCAGAATATATTCCAGAGACTCTGTATGCTGCATTTCTGGTGGTTCCAGAGGTAAAAATATCATCAGTGTGTAATGCCAGCTACGGTCCGTGTAAATATCAGTGATGACTTAGATACAGTGGGTTGCAAAAGTATTCGGCCCCCTTGAAGTTTTCCACATTTTGTCATATTACTGCCACAAACATGAATCAATTTTATTGGAATTCCACATGAAAGACCAACACAAAGTGGTGTACACATGAGAAGTGAACGAAAATCATACATGATTCCAAAACATTTTTTACAAATAAATAACTGCAAAGTGGTGTGTGCATAATTATTTGGCCCCCTTTGATCTGAGTGCAGTCAGTTGCCTATAGACATTGCCTGATGAGTGCTAATGACTAAATAGAGTGCACCTGTGTGTAATCTAATGTCAGTACAAATACAGCTGCTCTGTGAGGGCCTCAGAGGTTATCTAAAAGAATATTGGGAGCAACAACACCTTGAAGTCCAAAGAACACACAAGACGGGTCCAAGACAGGTCAGGGATAAAGTTATTGAGAAATTCAAAGCAGGCTTAGGCTACAAAAAGATTTCCAAAGCCTTGAACATCCCAAGGAGCACTGTTCAAGCGATCATTCAGAAATGGAAGGAGTATGGCACAACTGTAAACCTACCAAGACAAGGCCGTCCACTTAAACTCACAGGCCAAACAAGAAGAGCGCTAATCAGAAATGCAGTCAAGAGGCCCATGGTGACTCTGGACGAGCTGCAGAGATCTACAGCTCAGGTGGGAGACTCTGTCCATAGGACAACTATTAGTCATGCACTGTGCAAAGTTGGCCTTTATGGAAGAGTGGCAAGAAGAAAGACATTGTTAACAGAAAGCATAAGAAGTCTCGTTTGCAGTTTGCCACAAGCCATGTGGGGGGCACAGCAACCATGTGGAAGAAGGTGCTCTGGTCAGATGAGACCAAAATGGAACTTTTTGGGCAAAATGCAAAACGTTATGTGTGGCAGAAAACTAACACTGCACATCACTCTGAACACACCATCCCCACTGTCAAATATGGTGGTGGCAGCATCATGCTCGGGGGGTGCATCTCTTCAGCAGGGACAGGGAAGCTGGTCAGAGTCGATGGAAAGATGGATGGAGCCAAATACAGGGCAAACTTGGAAGAAAACCTCTTGGAAACTGCAAAAGACTTAAGACTGGGGCGGAGGTTCACCTTCCAGCAGGACAATGACCTTAAACATAAAGCCAGGGCAACAATGGAATGGTATAAAACAAAACATATATATGTGTTAGAATGGCCCAGTCAAAGTCCAGATCTAAATCCAATCGAGAATCTGTGGCAAGATCTGAAAACTGCTGTTCACAAACGCTGTCCATCTAATCTGACTGGGCTGGAGCTGTTTTGCAAAGAAGAATGGGCAAGGATTTCAGTCTCTAGATGTGCAAAGCTGGTAGAGACATACCCTAAAAGACTGGCAGCTGTAATTGCAGCAAAAGGTGGTTCTACAAAGTATTGACTCAGGGGGCCAAATAATTACGCACACCCCACTTTGCAGTTATTTATTTGTAAAAAATATTTGGAATTATGTATGATTTTCGATCCACTTCTCACATTTACACCACTTTGTATTGGTCTTTCACGTAGAATTCCAATAAAATTGATGCATGTTTGTGGCAGTAATGTGACAAAATGTGTAAAACTTCAAGGGGGCTGAATACTTTTGCAACCCACTGTACATCTAGGTAGAAATAGTCTTATACTAGAACAATGATCTCAGAACTGCACTATATTTTTGGGAGTAATCTATTTTTGGTGCACTGTAAAGTTAAACAGCAGATAATTTCGGGTTGATGTAGGTGAAGGTGACAATGGGTAAAATGAGTCTGAAATGTTGAGAAATAATATTGCTGTATGTGCTAATAATTAGGTTAATCCTGAAGACATGTCTGAGTTCCTGAAATATATTTTTTGTTGTATTACTTTCCTGGGATGGACCCTGGTTAATTTGTGAACTCCCTAGAGCCTAGGTTCTCTACATGTGGTACACGTACCCTTGGGGGTACTTGGGTTGCTTTCAGGGGGTACTTGAACTTGTCAAAGTTAGTCTATAACAATGAGTTGTGAGACTAATAAAATAAAATATAAATTATTAAGCCTTAATATGTATGTTAAAGAGAAACTCCTACCAAAAATTTAACTTTATCCCAATCAGTAGCTGATATCCCCTTTTACATGAGAAATCTATTCCTTTTCACAAACAGACCATCAGGGGGTGCTGTATGACTGATATTGTGGTGAAACCCCTCCCACAAGAAACCCCTCCCACAAGAAAAGTTCATACTTTTTTGGCAGTTTCCTGTCTGTGAACCTTGTTGCATTGTGGAAAATAGCTGTTACAGCTGTTTCCAACTGCTAAAAACCATGCAACAGCTACATCATCTGCCAACAGTAAAATGTTCACTGGAGTTCCTCTTTAAATGACCACTATCGTGGAAAAAAGTAAGCAGTTAAAATCTGAACTGTTTTCAACAGCATTTCCTGAACAGCAGTTGCAAAGTCGAACTGAAAAAATAGCGTGCAAGTGAGTAGGGAGTCTGGCTGGTATCTTACTATTTTGGCAGTTAAACAGCTGTTCAGGAACTGCTGTTGAATACAAAGAAAAACATGAGAATCCTGAGAATCCCCCATGAGGAGATAGACTGGCCCAAAACCTGTCGGTTCTGTCAGATTTTAACTGCCTACTGTTTTCGCTATAGCGCTCCTTTAAGTTAACTTAAAGATTTTTTTTTTTAAATCATTTATGCACAAACAATATGTGCTCTTAATATATACGTATGAAGGGGTACTTGAGATGATGTTATTCAAAAAAGTGGGTAATCAGCAAACATGCTTCTTCCTAAAAGGGTACATACTGTAACTATGTTGTAAAACACTACCATAGCAGACCCCAAACTGATTCACACCTCACCTACAGTTATCACCATTCAAGCGAATGTCATCGTGGAATATCTGCACTTTGACCACTGGACAAGCTATAGAACACTAGGTATAAGTAACACATCTTTGTCAACTTCATCTGCCCATCTCTTTCTAGGTATTCCAGTTGGTCTTTGTCCATCCCTAATTCCCTACTCCTTATGCCTGTTACATGACATCAGACAGCGTTTCAGCGAAGCATTCTGTAGTGTCTTGGCTGGTAGATGAAATTAGCTTATTTTTTTAAACCACAATAATACATATTATATGCTCCGGACTACTTCTTCTTATTCATAAAGAAAGCAAAAATCCACTGCATTTCCTAGATATTTGCAGAAAAGTATAGAGAGAAGACAAAACCGTGGAGGTTACAGAACTTGTCATTCCCCGTGGAAATATATCCTGCCTACCACTCATCATTTTAGAAGAACAGGAAGAAAAAGCCTCCCCGAGACCAAAACCAAGAACAAAGATACAGAATATCACTTCTGCTAAAATGCAGTTCACATTACTGAAATTTTACAGTGTATTTGTATGTAATAATTACATTAGACTTATCTCCTCTCTCCATATGTTCTGCGTCCTTAATTTTGCTGCAGAAGTTAATTGAATTAACTGGTAAAATGCAGTGTAATTTTGTGAGACTTGACTTTCCTGGGAAAACATATACATTTATCTCTGATAGTTTCTATACTGAACCTATGGGCATATTAATATAGGTGAATATGGAACTCACAAATCAATTAGATGAATCTATATTACGCTTACATGTTAACTGTCTCCTTCAATGCACTTCTTATCTTTAGTGCTGTTTAATGAAAGCGAAATGATAGCTAAACTGCATGGCATTGCTTTCCAGAGGCAGTGAAAATTGCTATCTGCGGTTATTATACAAGACATAAAAGTGACCTATTTTCACTGAGTTTATTTTTACCTTACATCTACACAAGACGAGACATGCCCAAAATATGTCAGGGAGAGACTGGTGATCTCAGGGTGGGAATACGTCTATTCGAGAGCAAAATAGATAAAAATGGATGCTGAGAATTTCACAGGAAGAGAGAAATACTGCGGGGAACACATGGCTGTATTCTGAAATCATCTGTAGATATCTTTGGACTTGTTTTAGCAGAAGAATAAGCATTATGGTGTTTAATCCAAACACATTATTTTATTAATTAAACTAATTGTAACAAATCTATCCCTGAATGAGGCATGAGGAAATGTTACAAAAAGTGCCTTTTATTAAATAGTGGACCAAACAAAATCCAAATACAATGCCTAAGTGAGGCAGTTCATTTGGACGTTGGCATAGGTGCATATTACAGGTAATTTGGGTGGTGGAGGCAGCATTAGGAGTAGGATCGTTTAGGAGTAGGCAACTGTGAGGAGGTATCCAGTTAGGGTTAGGCATCAAGAGGGAGGGCTTGTGTGAGAGTAAGCAGGGACAGATCTAGACCAAGTTGCCCCAAGTTGCGCCTGGGGCAAGATCAGGTTTTGGCGCCTAAACTGCCATTCCCCATCCAAATTTTGCCGCCTTTTTAAGAATTCAACAAACTGCGCCTGGGGCAAGAGACCCGCTTGCCCCCCCCTAGATCCGTCCCTGAGAGTAAGGCTAGATTAGGCCATAGTAAAATATCAGTAAATTCTGTCAATATTTTACTCATTGATTCATAGTAGATAATCGGTAATTTACAGATGTTCTACTGCCCAAATTCCCACAGTGCCCATTTGAATGTCCTAAGTGGCTTTTCAATTCATTTAATGTAATATTGTATAACATAAAAACTACATTTTTCTAACAGTGTAATAAACTGTATGCTGTATGCATTGCTATTTAAATAAAGTTACAAAGAAATGTAAAATAAATTAGACACCAGACAGAGACTATTTCCAGCCATGGATTATCCCACTGCACCATCCACAACTATTCTCAGTTCTCTTTCAAAAAGGAACTCTAGTAAAAACAAAATAAACAATTAGCATGTGTCTTGCAGTAAGGAATTATGGGGTTTCCCTCTTGCTCATGTTATGGGGCATGTAGTAGCACATGACAATACTTTTTGTTTCAGGAAGGCAAATTCTATGTAGCATATACAGTAGCAGTTAGGTCTTTGCTGTTATTTTTCTCCTTATGCCAGGGCAGTATAGGAACCCCACAAATGACCCCATTTTAGAAAGAAGACACCCCAAGGTATTCCGTTAGGAGTATGGTGAGTTCATAGAAGATTTTTTTTTTGTCACAAGTTAGCGGAAATTGATTTTAATTGTTTTTTTTCACAAAGTGTCATTTTCCGCTAACTTGTGACAAAAAAATAAAATCTTCTATGAACTCACCATACTCCTAACGGAATACCTTGGGGTGTCTTCTTTCTAAAATGGGGTCATTTCTGGGGTTCCTATACTGTCCTGGCATTTTAGGGGCCCTAAACCGTGAGGAGTTGTCTTGAAACCAAATGTCACAAAATGACCTGTGAAATCCTAAAGGTACTCATTGGTAGTGATGCTCAAATACCCCTTTTTAAAATTCGAGTTTGGTCGAATTCGAATAGTAAATTATTCGAGGTCAGTCGAATATTCGAGTCGAATAATTTTTACTATTCGATTCGACCTCGGACTTCGAGCTCACTATTCGAGTCGGTATTCGAGCTCACTATTCGAGCTGACTATTCGAATTGGCCTTAAATAGCTTCCAACACTTGTTTTGAGGGTGAATGATGCAAGAAACATCTTTTTTTCCAAGTAACAACAGCAAGTGATTATGTGGGGATGTTCCTTTAAAAAAAAATGTGGAAAGAGAAGTTGTGTCCTTAATTTTGTTCAGTAGTGTTACTGTATATACTTGTTCTTCTTCTTCTTTATCTTTCTTCTTCTTCTTCTCGATCTTCTTCTTCTACATCTTCTTCTTCTATATTGTCTTCTTCATCATCTTCTTCTTCTTCATCTTCTTCATCTTCTTCTTCTTCTTCATCTTCATCTTCTTCTTCTTCTTCATCTTCATCTTCTTCATCTTCTTCTTCTTCATCTTCTTCTTCTTCATCTTCATCTTCTTCTTCTTCTTCTTCTTCTTCTTCTTCATCTTCTTCTTCTTCTTCTTCTTCATCTTCTTCTTCTTCTTCTTCTTCTTCTTCTTCATCTTCTTCATCTTCTTCATCATCTTCTTCATCTTCTTCATCTTCTTCTTCTTCTTCTTCATCTTCTTCTTCATCTTCTTCTTCTTCATCTTCTTCATCTTCTTCTTCTTTTTCATCTTCTTCTTCATCATCTTCTTCATCTTCTTCTTCATCTTCTTCTTCATCTTCATCTTCTCCTTCTCCTTCTTTTTCAATATCGTCTTCTTCTTCTTCACGTATTTCTCTTTTCAATTTTTTTTTTAAAGAAATGCAGCTATTTTTGAGCGTAACAAATAGCTGGTGGGCGCACGCATGTTGGAAGCGCCATTGTATGTGCTCCCTGGCAGTGGAAACACAAAGACAGCAGGAGGTAAATTCAGCAGCAGGAGGAGGAGGATGAGTGTGTGGCAGCAGGCAGTCAATGAGGCAGGCAGCTCGCCGTGACATAATAGCCCTGGTACCTAGCGGTGATACCAGGGCTGTAAATAAACACAACAGGAGGTCCCAGACAGCGGTCGTGCAGCCCACATTGTGTCCAATACACAACTGGGACAACACAGTTTTCAACCCGGGCACCTCAGAAAAATTAAACCTTTTTTTTTTTTTTTTAATGGTTTGTTTGGTTTTGGTTTTGCAACCAATATAGCTATTGTTTGACGTAATAGCTGGTGGCAGAGTGGCAGCAGAAGGTAATTCTGTGTACCCTGGCAGTGGGAAACACAGACAGACAGCAACAGCAGCAGGAGGAATGGAGGAGTAATGTGAGCAGCTATTGTTTGACGTAATAGCTGGTGGCAGAGTGGCAGCAGAAGGTAAATCATCTGTGTAGTGTACCCTGGCAGTGGGAAACACAGACAGACAGCAGCAGCAGCAGCAGGAGGAGGTATGGAGGAGTAGTGTGAGTGTGGCAGCAGGTAGGCAGCGTGACATAATAGCCCTGGCACCTAGCGGTGATACCAGGGCTGTAAATAAACACAACAGGAGGTCCCAGACAGCGGTCGTGCAGCCCACATTGTGTCCAATACACAACTGGGACAACACAGTTTTCAACCCGGGCACCTCAGAAAAATTAAACCTTTTTTTTTTTTTAATGGTTTGTTTGGTTTTGGTTTTGCAACCAATATAGCTATTGTTTGACGTAATAGCTGGTGGCAGAGTGGCAGCAGAAGAAGGTAATTCTGTGTACCCTGGCAGTGGGAAACACAGACAGACAGCAGAAGGGCAGTACACAGCAGCCCACTGTAGGTGTAAAATGTGTGGCTGCAGGCGACGTAATAGTCAAAGTGAACCAGGCTGGCTTAGTGAGCAGGAGCCAGGAGGTGGTAAAGGGTGGTAAGGCACATTAACGATGGTTCCGGCAGCCAGTTCATGTCCCCCTCTCGCCGACAACAGGGGCCAGGAACTCGCCTTCCACCCACGCCTGGTTCATCTTGAGAAACGTCAGTCTGTCCACAGACTTGTGAGACAGACGTGAGCGTTTCTCGGTGACCACGCCACCAGCTGCACTGAAGCAGCGCTCGGACAGCACGCTGGAAGGGGGGCAGGACAGCACTTCCAGGGCGTACTGCGCCAGCTCGCTCCAGATCTCCATGCGCTTGACCCAATACTCCATGGGATCAACAGGGGCATCACTGTCAAGCCCGCTGTACGACCCCATGTAGTCAGCCACCATGCGGGTCAGGCGCTGGCTGTGACCGGAGGAGGATGCTGCTGCATGCATCTCCTCTCTAGTCACTGCTGCCGGAGCCTCTACAGTCCTGTAGAGCTCGTGGCTGAGAGACAGCAGGTCTGTGGGGCGCTTGCTGCTGCTGGATGCAGGCACCTGCTGCTGCCTCTGTGCTGGCTGCTGGACAGTGGGGGTGGAAGGCTGGGGGAAGGCTTCCTCCAAGCGCTCAACAAGGGCCTGCTGCAAGCTCCTTATTTGTTGCGCTGGGTCTCCTCCTGCAGGCGGCAGGAACTGGCTCAACTTCCCCTTGAGGCGTGGGTCCAACATCATGCTGATCCAGATGTCCTCCCTCTGCTTCATCTGGATCACCCTGGGGTCCCTGCGCAGGCACGTCAGCATGTGCGCTGCCATTGGGAAGAGGCGGGCCACGTCTGCTGGCACATCGACGTCAGTGCTGTCCTCATCCTCCTCCTCTGCCGCCTCATCCTCTCTCCACCCCCGCACCAACTCAGCTGCGCTGTGCTGATCCCCCTCATCAGCAGCCAGGTCAGGGACCTCCACCAAGTCCTCCTCCTCCTCCCCCTCAGAGGTGGACTGCGCAGCTGGTTGCCGCTCCTGCTGGTCCAAGGCTGCCGCTCCCTGTTCCAGCAAAGCATCGAGGGCCCTGTTCAGCAGAGAAACCAGGGGCACCCACTCGCAGACCATAGCATGGTCCCTGCTCACCATGTTTGTGGCCTGCAGGAAGGGAGCCAGCACAAAGCACACCTGCTGCATGTGCCTCCAGTCATCATCGGGGACGATGGACGGGATGTTGCTGGTCTTGTCCCTTCTCTGAGCTGCGGAAACAGTGGCCAGGGCAAGGTACTGTTTGACAGCGTGCCTCTGTTCAACCAGACGCTCCAACATCGCCAGGGTGGAGTTCCAGCGAGTCGGAACGTCAAGGATCAGCCGATGGCGTGGCAGATCCAGCTCCTTTTGCACGTCTTCCAGGCTCGCACAGGCTGCAGCCGAGCTCCGGAAGTGACGCACAACATTCCTTGCCGTTTCCAGCAGTTCGCCCATCCCCTGGTAGGTGCGCAGGAACTTCTGCACCACCAGGTTCAGCACGTGGGCAAGACAGGGGATGTGGGTCAGGTTTCCCCTGTCTATTGCGGCAACCAGATTGGCCCCATTGTCGGCCACCACCTCTCCGACTCTGAGGCCTCTGGGGGTCAGCCAAATCCTCTCCTGCTCCTGGAGTTTGGCCAACACATGGGTTGCCGTCAGCTTGGTCTTCCCAAGGCTGACCAAGTGCAGCAGCGCTTGGCAGTGGCGGGCCTTCACGCTGCTGCTGAGGCGGGGGGTTTGGCCAGGTGTGCCGGAGGATGGCAGAGGATCGGAGGAACCTGCTGCAGTTCCCCTGACCCTGCGGGGTGGCACCACCCACTGTGTTGCTGCTGCTGCTGTGCCCGCTGCTGCTCTCCCATCCTCACCCCCTTCCACCAAGCTGACCCAGTGGACAGTGAAGGACAGGTAGCGGCCTGTCCCGAAGCGGCTGCTCCAGGAGTCCATGGTGACGTGGACCCTTTCACCAACCGCGTGCTCCAGCCCTCGCTCCACATTGGCCATCACAAAGCGGTGCAGTGCAGGAATGGCCTTGCGGGCAAAGAAGTGTCTGCTGGGGAGCTGCCAGTCTGGGGCTGCGCAAGCAAGCAGCGCACGAATGTCGCTCCCCTCCTGCACGAGCGTGTACGGCAGGAGTTGGGAGCACATGGCCCATGCCAGCAAGCCGTTCAGCTGCCGCACGCGACGGCTGCTGGGAGGCAGAGCCCTAACCACCCCCTGGAAGGACTCGCTCAAAAGGCTCTGGCGTGGCCTTTTGCTGACACGGGAATCAGCAGACACAGCAGAGGAGGCCACTGAGGACTGGCTGCCAGAACAGGCCTCAGTGTCGGCGGCAGGAGTTGCAGAGGGGGGAGGAGCAGTGCGTTTCCGCACTCCTGCTGGTGCTGCTGGAGGAGCAGGAGGGCGGGTGGCTGCTGTTGCTGCTGCTGCTGCTGAAGGCTGTGCAGTGATGGGTGTGGTGCCACTGCCAGCACCAGATGCCTTCAGCCTCTGGAACTCCTCATGCTGGTGGAAATGTTTAGCTGCAAGGTGGTTGATGAGCGAGCTGGTGCAGAACTTTAAGGGGTCTGCACCTCTGCTCAACTTCCGCTGACAGTGGTTGCAAGTGGCGTACTTGCTGTACACAGTGGGCATGGTGAAATATCGCCAGATTGGTGACTTAAACATCCCCCTACGGCATGGAAGCGCTGCTGCCTGTCTCCCTGTGGTGGTTGGGGGTGGGGCTTGGGGGGCTTGGGTGCGGCTGGTGGTGGTACTGGCAGATGCTGCTGCTGCTGCTGCTGAGCCTGAGACACCAGCAGGCTGTGGGACCTGCCTACTGCTGCTGCCAATGCTTGCAATGATGCGCCTCCTTGCAAGGCCCACAAGAGCATCCTCCTCCTCCTCCTCAGAGCTGCTGAGGACGACATCCCCTGGAGGTGGTGGCACCCAGTCTCTGTCTGTCACCGGGTCATCATCATCCTCCCCCTCCTGAAACATGTCCTGCTGGGATGAGGACCCCCCAAACTCCTCTCCTGATGCATGGATGGGCTGCTTGACTGTCGCCACAGTCTTGCTGTCCAATCCCTCATCCCCCAAAGTGCCCATCAGCATCTCCTCCTCAAAATCGCCAACAACAGCAGACAATTGACTCATGATGCCTGGGGTCAAAAGACTGCTGAATGACAGGTCGCCAACTGACGGTGAACTGGCCTCCTCCCCAGGCCCTGCTGGGCGGCTGCTGCGAACAGGGGTGGTGGTGGTGGTGGTGAGGGTGGAGGCCTCGGATGCAGAGCTGATGGCGGGCTGCTCATCCTCCGTCATGAGTTGCACCACAGTGTCTGCATCCTTTTCCTCAATGGGACGTTTCCGACCCGGCTGGAGGAAAATGGGAGCAGGTGCTACACGCTGCTGCTGCTGTGTCTCTGCAGCGTGAGTTGCAGATGCTCCTGCTGGGCGGCGCCCAAGGCGTCCACGGCCAGTGGCTATGGGAGGAATGTTAGCCACTGACGCTGCTGCTGCTGCTGCGGAACTGTGCATGGTGGCGCGCCCGCGGCCGCGGCTTGCCACAATGCTGCTCCCTCTCCTCCTGATTCCCTTGCTGCCCTTCCCCTTGCCCAAACCGCGCTGGCTGCCACTTCCAGACATCTTAAATGTTTTGGGCGTATAGACAAAAGTTTTGTAAAAGGGCGGGTGAAAAGTGGGGTACTTTAATGGAGTGGGTTGGTTGGTGAGGTGACTGAGTGAGTGTCCCCTAGTACAGTAAGTAAGTAGTAACAGTCAGGAAGTACAACTAGCAGTTACAATAATCAGTAGTAATCACAAGTAAATTTAGTGTGTGTACACTCAGACAGTGAGTGCACGCACGCAGGAGCTAGTAGCCTATGGACAGTGAATGAGTGTCCTAGACTCCTAGTACAGTAAGAGTAAGTAGTAACAGTAAGTAGAACTAACTAATTACGATAATCAATCAGCGATCAGAAGGAAATAGAGTGTGTGTTGTGTGTGTACACTCAGACAGTGAGTGCACGCACGCAGGAGCTAGTAGCCTATGAACACAGTGACTGAGTGTCCTAGACTCCTAGTACAGTAAGAGTAAGTAGTAACAGTAAGTAGAACTAACTAATTACAATAATCAATCAGCGATCAGAAGGAAATGGAGTGTGGGTGTGTGTACACTCAGACAGTGAGTGCACGCACGCAGGAGCTAGTAGCCTATGAACACAGTGACTGAGTGTCCTAGACTCCTAGTACAGTAAGAGTAAGTAGTAACAGTAAGTAGAACTAACTAATTACAATAATCAATCAGCGATCAGAAGGAAATGGAGTGTGGGTGTGTGTACACTCAGACAGTGAGTGCACGCACGCAGGAGCTAGTAGCCTATGAACACAGTGACTGAGTGTCCTAGACTCCTAGTACAGTAAGAGTAAGTAGTAACAGTAAGTAGAACTAACTAATTACAATAATCAATCAGCGATCAGAAGGAAATGGAGTGTGGGTGTGTGTACACTCAGACAGTGAGTGCACGCACGCAGGAGCTAGTAGCCTATGAACACAGTGACTGAGTGTCCTAGACTCCTAGTACAGTAAGAGTAAGTAGTAACAGTAAGTAGAACTAACTAATTACAATAATTAATCAGCGATCAGAAGGAAATGGAGTGTGGGTGTGTGTACACTCAGACAGTGAGTGCACGCACGCAGGAGCTAGTAGCCTATGAACACAGTGACTGAGTGTCCTAGACTCCTAGTACAGTAAGAGTAAGTAGTAACAGTAAGTAGAACTAACTAATTACAATAATCAATCAGCGATCAGAAGGAAATGGAGTATGGGTGTGTGTACACTCAGACAGTGAGTGCACGCACGCAGGAGCTAGTAGCCTATGAACACAGTGACTGAGTGTCCTAGACTCCTAGTACAGTAAGAGTAAGTAGTAACAGTAAGTAGAACTAACTAATTACAATAATCAATCAGCGATCAGAAGGAAATGGAGTGTGGGTGTGTGTACACTCAGACAGTGAGTGCACGCACGCAGGAGCTAGTAGCCTATGAACACAGTGACTGAGTGTCCTAGACTCCTAGTACAGTAAGAGTAAGTAGTAACAGTAAGTAGAACTAACTAATTACAATAATCAATCAGCGATCAGAAGGAAATGGAGTGTGGGTGTGTGTACACTCAGACAGTGAGTGCACGCACGCAGGAGCTAGTAGCCTATGAACACAGTGACTGAGTGTCCTAGACTCCTAGTACAGTAAGAGTAAGTAGTAACAGTAAGTAGAACTAACTAATTACAATAATCAATCAGCGATCAGAAGGAAATGGAGTGTGGGTGTGTGTACACTCAGACAGTGAGTGCACGCACGCAGGAGCTAGTAGCCTATGAACACAGTGACTGAGTGTCCTAGACTCCTAGTACAGTAAGAGTAAGTAGTAACAGTAAGTAGAACTAACTAATTACAATAATCAATCAGCGATCAGAAGGAAATGGAGTGTGGGTGTGTGTACACTCAGACAGTGAGTGCACGCACGCAGGAGCTAGTAGCCTATGAACACAGTGACTGAGTGTCCTAGACTCCTAGTACAGTAAGAGTAAGTAGTAACAGTAAGTAGAACTAACTAATTACAATAATCAATCAGCGATCAGAAGGAAATGGAGTGTGGGTGTGTGTACACTCAGACAGTGAGTGCACGCACGCAGGAGCTAGTAGCCTATGAACACAGTGACTGAGTGTCCTAGACTCCTAGTACAGTAAGAGTAAGTAGTAACAGTAAGTAGAACTAACTAATTACAATAATCAATCAGCGATCAGAAGGAAATGGAGTGTGGGTGTGTGTACACTCAGACAGTGAGTGCACGCACGCAGGAGCTAGTAGCCTATGAACACAGTGACTGAGTGTCCTAGACTCCTAGTACAGTAAGAGTAAGTAGTAACAGTAAGTAGAACTAACTAATTACAATAATTAATCAGCGATCAGAAGGAAATGGAGTGTGGGTGTGTGTACACTCAGACAGTGAGTGCACGCACGCAGGAGCTAGTAGCCTATGAACACAGTGACTGAGTGTCCTAGACTCCTAGTACAGTAAGAGTAAGTAGTAACAGTAAGTAGAACTAACTAATTACAATAATCGATCAGCGATCAGAAGGAAATGGAGTATGGGTGTGTGTACACTCAGACAGTGAGTGCATGCACGCAGGAGCTAGTAGCCTATGAACACAGTGACTGAGTGTCCTAGACTCCTAGTACAGTAAGAGTAAGTAGTAACAGTAAGTAGAACTAACTAATTACAATAATCAATCAGCGATCAGAAGGAAATGGAGTGTGGGTGTGTGTACACTCAGACAGTGAGTGCACGCACGCAGGAGCTAGTAGCCTATGAACACAGTGACTGAGTGTCCTAGACTCCTAGTACAGTAAGAGTAAGTAGTAACAGTAAGTAGAACTAACTAATTACAATAATCAATCAGCGATCAGAAGGAAATGGAGTGTGGGTGTGTGTACACTCAGACAGTGAGTGCACGCACGCAGGAGCTAGTAGCCTATGAACACAGTGACTGAGTGTCCTAGACTCCTAGTACAGTAAGAGTAAGTAGTAACAGTAAGTAGAACTAACTAATTACAATAATCAATCAGCGATCAGAAGGAAATGGAGTGTGGGTGTGTGTACACTCAGACAGTGAGTGCACGCACGCAGGAGCTAGTAGCCTATGAACACAGTGACTGAGTGTCCTAGACTCCTAGTACAGTAAGAGTAAGTAGTAACAGTAAGTAGAACTAACTAATTACAATAATCAATCAGCGATCAGAAGGAAATAGAGTGTGGGTGGTGTGTGTACACTCAGACAGTGAGTGACCGCACGCAGGAGCTAGTAGCCTATGGACAGTGACTGAGTGTCCTAGACTCCTAGTACAGTAAGAGTAAGTAGTAACAGTAAGTACAACTAACTAATTACGATAATCAATCAGCGAACAGAAGGAAATGGAGTGTGGGTGTGTGTACACTCAGACAGTGAGTGCACGCACGCAGGAGCTAGTAGCCTATGGACAGTGACTGAGTGTCCTAGACTCCTAGTACAGTAAGAGTAAGTAGTAACAGTAAGTAGAACTAACTAATTACGATAATCAATCAGCGATCAGAAGGAAATAGAGTGTGTGTTGTGTGTGTACACTCAGACAGTGAGTGCAGTGCGCACACGCAGGAGCTAGTAGCCTATATGAACAGTGACAGTGAGTGTCCCTACGGGTACAGTAAGAGTAAGTAGTAAGTAAGTACAACTAACTAACAATAATCTATCAGTAATCAGAAGGAAATAGAGTGTGTGTACACACAGACAGTGAGTGAGTGCACACACGCAGGAGCTAGCTAGTAGCCTATAAACAGTGACAGTCAGTGAGTGTCCTACTCCTAGTACAGTATAACTACAATACTATTAGTAAAGGACAGCAGAAATACTGGTATAGATGAGAGAAATAAACAGAGGACAGCTGCCCACAGAGGCAAGGCCCCCCTGAGGCCTAAACCTGTAAGCTTGCAGCAGCTGCCTGTCTCTAATGTAACACACAAGCTACTAACTAAAATACAATGTCTATCTAACTAACAACAATATAGGTGTATATGGCAGGTGTAGGTGAGCAAAAACGCTAGGTAAATGATCACAATAGAGCACTTGCTAAGCCAAAGCACAAAGGAGCAACTCTCTCTCTGTACAAGTCTCAGGCAAGCATGGAGAAACGGAACATGGCGGCCGCTATTTATAGGGTAGGGGCTGGCCAGGGTCCCCCTCTGTGATTGGCTGCCGTCAGAGGGCCTGGGAGCCCTCTGATTGGCTCTAAGGACATCAATCTGGGCTATGACGCTATTCGAGCTCGGTACCGAGCTCGAATAGCGCCGGGTTGCTCGAATAGCTCGAATAGTGAATGGGCTATTCGAGTGTACTCGGATAGCCCATTCGAATAGCTCCAGCTATTCGGAGCTCGAATACCGAGCTCGAATAGCTGAAAAAGAGCTCGAATATTCGAGCTACTCGAATATTCGAGCTCTGCTGAGCACCACTGCTCATTGGACTTTGGGCCCCATAGCGCACTTAGGGTGCAAAAAAGTGGCACACATGTGGTACCGCCGTACTCAGGAGAAGTAGTATAATGTGTTTTGTGGTGTATTTTTACACATACAGATGCGGGTGGGAGAAATATCTCTGTAAATGACAATTTTTTGATTTTTTTTACACACAATTGTCCATTTACAGAGAGATTTCTCCCACCCAGCATGGGTATGTATAAAAATACACCCCAAAACACATTGTACTACTTCTTCTGAGTACGGCGATACCACATGTGTGACACTTTTTTGCAACCTAGGTGCGCTAAGGGGCCTAACGTCCTATTCACAGGTCATTTTGAGGCATTTGGATTCTAGACTACTCATTACGGTTTAGGGCCCCTAAAATGCCAGGGCAGTATAGGAACCCCACAAGTGACCCCATTTTAGAAAGAAGACACCCCAAGGTATTCTGTTAGGAGTATGGTGAGTTCATAGAAGATTTTTTTTGTCACAAGTTAGCGGAAAATGACACTTTGTGAAAAAAAAAATAATAATCAATTTCCGCTGACTTGTGACAAAAAATAAAATCTTCTATGAACTCGTCATACACCTAACAGAATACCTTGGGGTGTCTTTTTTCTAAAACGGGGTCACTTATGGGGTTCCTATACTGCCCTGGCATTTTACGGGCCCAAAACCGTGAGTAGTCTGGAAACCAAATTTCTCAAAATGACTGTTCAGTGGTATAAGCATCTGCAAATTTTGATGACAGGTGGTCTATGAGGGGGCAAATTTTGTGGAACCGGTCATAAGCAGGGTGGCCTCTTAGATGACAGGTTGTATTTGGCCTGATCTGATGGATAGGAGTGCTAGGGGGTGACAGGAGGTGATTGATGGGTGTCTCGGAGGGTGGTTAAAGGGGAAAATAGATGCAATCAATGCACTGGGGAGGTATTCGGAAGGGGGTCTGAGGGGGATCTGAGGGTTTGGCCGAGTGATCAGGAGCCCACACGGGGCAAATTAGGGCCTGATCTGATGGGTAGGTGTGCTAGGGGGTGACAGGTGGTGACAGGAGGTGATTGATGGGGGTCTAAAGGTGTGATTAGAGGGGGGAAATAGATGCAAGCAATGCACTGACGAGGTGATCAGGGCTGGGGTCTGAGGGCGTTCTGTGGGTGTGAGCGGGTGATTGGGTGCCCTAGGGGCAGATAGGGGTCTAATCTGATGGGTATCAGTGACAGGGGCTGATTGATAGGTGATTGATGGGTGATCAGTGGGTGATTAGATAGCAGAACAGATGTAAACAATGCACTTTGGAGGTGATCTGAGGGTAGGTCTGGGGCAATCTGATGGTGTGGGTGGGTGATCAGATTGCCCGCAATTAGCAGGTTAGGGGCTGATTGATGGGTGGCAGTGACAGGGGGTGATTCATGGGTGGCAGTGACAGGGGGTGATTGACGGGTGATTGACAGGTGATTGACAAGTGATCAGTGGATTATTACAGGGAAGAACAGATGTAAATAATGCACTGGCGAATTGATAAAGGGGGTCTGAGGGCAATCTGAGCGTGTGGGTGGGTGATTGAGTGCCCGCAAGGGGCAGATTAGGGTCTAATCTGATGGGTAACAGTGACAGGTGGTGATAGGGAGTGATTGATGGGTAATTAGTGGGTGTTTAGGGTAGAAAACAGATGTAAACACTGCACATGGGAGGTGATCTGACGTCGGATCTGTGGGCGATCTATTGGTGTGGGTGGGTGATCAGATTGCCCACAAGGGGCAGGTTAGGGGCTGATTGATGGGTGGCAGTGAAAGGGGGTGATTGATGGGTGATTGACAGGTGATCAGTGGGTTAATACAGGGAAGAACAGATGTAAATAATGCACTGGCGAATTGATAAGGGGGGGTCTGAGGGCAACCTGAGCGTGTGGGTGGGTGATTGGGTGCCCGCAAGGGGCCGATTAGGGTCTAATCTGACGGATAACAGTGACAGGTGGTGATAGGGGGTGATTGATGGGTGTTTGATGGGTAATTAGTGGGTGTTTAGAGGAGAGAACAGATGTAAACACTGCACTTGGGAGGTGATCTGATGTCGGATCTGCGGGCGATCTATTGGTGTGGGTGGGTGATCAGATTGCCCGCAAGGGGCAGGTTAGGGGCTGATTGATGGGTGGCAGTGACAGGGGGTGATTGATGGGTAGCAGTGACAGGGGGTGATTCATGGGTGGCAGTGACAGGGGGTGATTGATGGGTGATTGATAGGTGATTGACAGGTGACCAGTGGGTTATTACAGGGAAGAACAGATGTAAATAATGCACTGGCGAATTGATAAGGGGGGGGGGGGGGTCTGAGGGCAATCTGAGCGTGTGGGTGGGTGATTGGGTGCCCGCAAGGGGCAGATTAGGGTCTAATCTGATGGGTAACAGTGACAAGTGGTGACAGGGGGTGATTGATGGGTGATTGATGGGTAATTAGTGGGTGTTTAGAGGAGAGAACAGATGTAAACACTGCACTTGGGAGGTGATCTGACGTCGGATCTGCGGGCGATCTATTGGTGTGGGTGGGTGATCAGATTGCTCGCAAGGGGCAGGTTAGGGGCTCATTGATGGGTGGCAGTGAAAGGGGGTGATTGATGGGTGATTGACAGGTGATTGACAGGTGATCAGTGGGTTATTACAGGGGGAATAGAGGCATACAGTTCACAGGGGGGGGGGGGGGGGTGGGTCTGGGGAGAATCTGAGGGGTGGGTTGGGGTGATCAGGAGGGAGCAGGGGGCAGTTTAGGGTTAAAAAAAAATAGCATTGACAGATAGTGACAGGGAGTGATTGATGGATGATTAGGGGGGTGACTGGGTGCAAACAGTGGTCTGGGGGGTGGTCGGGGGGGGGGGGGGGGTCTGAGGGGTGCTGTGGGCGATCAGGGGGCGGGGGGGGGGAAATCAGTGTGCTTGGGTGCAGACTAGGGTGGCTTCAGCCTGCCCTGGTGGTCCCTCGGACACTGGGACCACCAGGGCAGGAGGCAGCCTGTATAATAGGCTTTGTATACATTACAAAGCCTATTATACGCGTGTCATGCGGCGATCCGGGTGCTAGTAACCTGCCGGCGCTTCCGAACGGCCGGCTGGTTACAGTGCGAGGAGGGCGGAGCCAGTCGCTGGCGGCTGATCGCGCCACGAATTACGCGATCGCCGCATAACCACGCCCGCCACCGCCGATGGGCGTATTGCGGTCGTTTGGGCCCAGCCCTTGCCGCCGCCCATCGGCTTAAGGTGGTCGGCAAGTGGTTAAAAGCTATTTAGCCGAACTGGTTTAAACCTTGTGGGTTCAGTATGTGCAGAATACAAACACCAGTGACATTACAGTGGATCTTACCTCTTGCATAGGACACAAGGAAAAAACTGAAAAATCCACCCTGTGTGTATTTAGAGAGAAAAGCCTGTCTAATTTCCCCTCATCTGCAAGTAATCACAAGTGTAATTTGCGCTCTCAGCTGTGTCAGCTAAGAAATCCATCAGTCTTGACAGACACAGCTAATATGTAAATACAGGAGGTTAACCCTTTCTTTGCTTCCATGAAACCCGGGAGGTAAGCAAGTAGACACACTGCAGATTTATTGCAGGAGTTCTGTAAGATGTAACGAAGAAAGGATTTTCTTTAAAGGTTGTCATGCAGTTGCTTATCTTTTAGAGAGAGGAAATTCTGAGTTCAGGTCCTCTTTAATGGGAAAAATATTATGGTACAGTGTCCTGGATTCTGGAGAGCATAAGCAGCAACCAAATGCAACAGTTTGGCACAGAAGGACCCCTAAATAGCTGAGGGACATTGTACTGTTTTTTTTTAAAGGGTTATAATGGGTATAATAGTTAGCAGGCACCATTTTATGTGACTTTCGGGGCAACATGGGAAAGAAACCATTTCTTAAATCTACAGTGTTGTCCCTTCATGCTGTGCAAGTTGTTAATTTGTTATGGAATCGCTTAGGCTTATTTATGGGACTCATGTAAGTGACAACACATTTTGGCAGGACATACTTTGTGTATTGTGTCATTTTTTTATATGCACCACATAAACAACAAACAAAAAAAATATAGAAATTTTATTCAAAGAAAAGGTTTCTCTCTAGCAAAGTGAGCCATAACTGTAGTCAGTTTAGCAAATGGTATTAGCCATGTGCCTGTCTGCATTCCCCCAGAATCATATCTAAAAAACATAAAATAATTGATGGCCCCCCATGTTTACACCCTCTTACCCCTTACCCTGCATTGGCCCCTTCACCAGCAGAGCCATTTGCTAGAGGATATATAGCAGGAGTGGTCATACTGAACTCACCATAACAGTGCGGCCACCATAATTTCCCCACCCATAATAAGTGCGGCCACAATAACACTTGCTTATTGGGGGTGGAGGCAAATGCATTTTTGCATGAGCATTGCCTCATGAATAGCCAATAAGGCCAAATTTGCCAAGCCAGATAAGTCAGGTGTTCACTTGGTGTTTAATGCACACATTCAATTCTTTGTGTAAGCAAATAATAAGCATTGCTGGCATAATTTTTCTGTGTCCTTTGTTGTGCATAGCCATGCACAGAGTAGCTAATAATGGAAAGAAGTACAGATCTCTTACCCATCACAGATATCTTGTAAATGTAACTTTTTTTTGTGTCATAAGTTTAGTTCAGCCTTAATATTCATTACTATAATTTAATATTGTTAATAATAAATAATATCATTTAAGTCATTCTCCCTTTGACCTAAGGCCAAGCTGTACTCCCACTGGATATCCTACAAAAACCAGTGCCTTTAGGTATGCTTATTGTTTTCCCGCTTTTCCTTTAGATTGTAAGCTCACAAGGGCAGGGCTCTCTCAACTTTTGTTTCTTGGAATTTGCTAAACATTTTTTATTCATCATGTTACTTTTGTTACTCTAATTACCAATTCTGTATTTTGTATTGATTCTGGATTTTGTTACCAATTTTGTATATTGGTGTATACCATTGTCTGTATCATTATGTTTGTTTCTTAACTTGTACAGCGTCACAGAATATATCAGTGCTAAATAATAATAATAATAATAATAATAATAATAATAATAATAATATAAATGCAAAATAAATAATACATTCATATATTATTACAGAAACCTTTCCCGAACCCAGGGATATAATGCATGGTAAGATGAATTTATATTCAATATAAAAAAAATATCCTTTTACTGCAATGTAACCTATCTCCAATCATAGACATTGATTATGCTAAATATTGGGCTTTCCATTCTCTTTCAGCCCTTTATACCACGTTAGCGGCTTTGGGTCACCAAGACCTATCTGGGTACTGTAGACATTATCTATGTGATTCTGTTATGTTTTAATAAAGCTCTTTTAACAATCTTTATTAGTTTGTTCCATTCAGTCAAAACATATCAGTTCGGATATACAGAATATTCTTAAAATGGCCCATCTTTGCTAGGACACTCGTTTTTGTGTGATAGTATCCCAGCTCTCACACCAGCGCTGGTAATATGTTGCAGAAATGATTCGTTTAAGCCTTTATTTAATTTGAAGAACTCTTTCTCTCACACTCTCTCCACATTCATCTCTTTTCAGTACAAAGGTCATGCTCTATTAAAAGGTTCATGCTCTTGAACCCTGACATCCCCTGAGGCCATGCAACTGACAACAGAGCAGACGGAGGCAAACTGAGGAAAAAATACAATAGAGCTACCATTTGCCAATGTATAATATCTATATCACCTTTAATGAGTTGCCAGAAACAAATACTTTTCAGAATAAAGCGAATTGCCTGCAAAAAGACTGTACAGCAGTCACTTATCCACCATCAGGCTCTGAGAAGCTGGAACAGTTGCTTGTGATTAGCGGTACATACCATAACAGCACTGGAAGTGCTTCACTTTACTAAACCAATCTATTTTAGGTGCGGATCAATAGCAATACCATTATTTCACAGAAACTCATTTACACATTTTTAATTCAAGACTTATTGAGGTGTAGTATACCATTATATGTATATCACACACATCCCTAACTGTTTTTCACTAAGATCTTGAGAAACAATTTAGAAGAATTACATTTGCATAAAAATTCTGAGAACCCTTAGGAATTTTAGGGTGTTTGATAAATGGCTTTTAAAAGTATATGTACTTGTTATCCAAGCCATAATAATAATATATGTAGAAATCTGTATTCAAACAACATAAACAGGCTTTAGATTTGTCTTATACTGTAATTAATAATGGGTTTAAACCTATCTGTGAAGATTTTCATGTATCCAGCTCAAGGTATATCCATGGGAAAATGCCTTGTTTTCCTGTCCCAGTAGACATCTCATCAAACATAAAGAGCAACTTCCTCTCATTCTAAAGCTCAGTATACATGTCAGATGAAACGCAGCCAAGTCATCCAATAATGATTGCCTCTGCTGAGAAGCAAGTGTGTATGGCAGCTGTAGACCTCTCTCGACCGCAATGTGTCCTGGTGGATCTTTTTACCCGAACGCATCGCTTGCCTCTGCATAGCCATGGACCTGCAATGTCACACGAGAGATCGGATCCTGATCCCCTGTCAGGCAACATTGATTGAACATGTGTATGGGGCTTAAGAGGGCTAAGAAGTTTCTTACGCATTGGAGAGTGGCGGATGTGTTGTGGAAGGGCATTCCAGAGGAAGGGTGAAGCATGTGCGAAATCTTGTATATGTGATTGCGGGGAGGTGATTCTAGAGAAGGACAAAAGAAGGTCATGTGCAGATCTGAGATTGTAGTTGCGTTGGTATCTGTAAACTAGTGAGGAGATGTACAAGGGAGAGAGATTACTTGACCTTGGCTTATGAATGTCTGAAGAAATCAAGTTTAAAAATTGAAGAGGAGGTGACGACCTTTATTAACCTCCTTGGCGGTAATCCCGAGCTGAGCTCGGGGTATGCCGCCGGAGGTCGCCGCTCAGGCCCTGCTGGGCCGATTTCCGTTCTGAAAAAAGCAGCACACGCAGCCGGCACTTTGCCAGCCGCGTGTGCTGCCCGATCGCCGCCGCTCCGCGACGATCCGCCGCGTGCAGCGGCGAAAGAGGGTCACCCCAGCCGCCCGAGCCCAGCGCAGCCGGAACAAACAGTTCCGGCCGGCGCTAGGGGCTGGATCGGGCGGCTCTGACGTCAGGACGTCGACTGACGTCCATGACGTCACTCCGCTCGTCGCCATGGTGACGAGGAAAGCGAAACAAGATAGGCCGCTCATTGCGGCCTATCTTGTTACTTTCGATTGCCGGAGGCGATCGAAAGTACGCTTCCGGAGCGCCCTCTAGTGGGCTTTCATGCAGCCAACTTTCAGTTGGCTGCATGAAAATTTTTTTTTTTAATTAAAAAAAAACCACATTGCAGCCTCCCTGGCAAAATAAATAAACCGCCAGGGAGGTTAAACATTTGTACATTTGTGAAGTTGGTGGCGGGGACAGAGAAAGTGACAAGTTCACTACTCACTTCTGCATTTGATTTTCTACCAAAAAATGGGTGTATGTACCCATCACTATGCTGGTACTGCCTGTTGTAGATGTGTAGTTCACAGGGAGTTGGATAAGGGCCTAACTATCTGAACAGGAAGCCAGTCAGTGCTGTGGTCATTTATATATTGATTTATAGTCTTGAAGACAAAAAGAACCATATAAAGAATTTTTAATTTGCAGTTATAAATACTTATTGTCAGAGTTTACACTGAACAACATGCACTTTCGGGATGTGATAGTTTAGTTGGCCTTTGTGTTTGCGTAAAGCTGAACTGCACTCTGTTAAACATGCCCTAAAAACCAAATTACAGTAAAAAAAAATGCAACTAATAATTTTCATTATGGAGATTTCTTGTATTTTCCTCTTTATCTTCCCCTGACTTAACTGTCCTCGAGAAACTGCTTTAATGGCTGTAACACCATTCATCCTGGTGGCCTCTATATTCCATGTCACTGCACACATGTGGCCCCTTATTCAATTCACTTTTTCTCTTAGGTTTTCTACTAGAAAATAATTTTTCATGTTCAATATAACTTTTTAGCACTTAGCAATTTAAAAAGTACTAAAAAAGTAGGTGATAAAGTACTTTTAAAATTAATCTGAGTGACTTTTAAAGCTGGTGGCTTTAAAATCATTTATTGATAAAGTGTGATATTATCATCTAGGAGAAAACGTGAATTGTATATGGCCCATTGTGTCTCACTTCCTAGGTTGCCAAGACACACAACATTTATATTGCGCTTTTCTCCTGGCGGACTCAAAGCACCAGTGCTGCAGCCTCATAGGGCGTGCTCCATGGGTGGCCAGGATCATTTGGGATCATTGCCCAAACACTCCTTACTTTTTTACATAGTTCCCTGATCTGGGATTCAAACCCTGGTCAAGGGCTTACATCGTACATCAAAGACAACACCCTGACCAGTACACTATCCAGGTGCCATTTGACTAACTGCTTCTCAAATGGATGTTCAAATGAAAATGCACTGGCAGCTCTGCTAGGAAAAAAAAAATCCCTAGTCAAGGCAGGGAGAAGGTGGAAGGGGTCAGGTGATGTGTCCTGAAAGGGTAAGAAAGGTTGATGTGTACTCCCCGACTATCTCTTATGGGTAACTAGTAGACCCAAGCCCGTTTAAAAACGGGCTCTATGTCTTTTTCTTTGCCGCCACCGCAAGTCACTGCGCCCACCGCGCGTACCCGCTGCAACTGCCTGCCCACCTTGTTCCCTGGTCCCTCCAGCTGTGCAGTAAAAAAAATAACAGGGACGCTGTAAACTGCTGGACGCAGCGACACAGGCTAATTATTACATAGGATGATGGGAAGTGGGAGCAGTCTGGACAGCTTTCAGTTGAGTAAAATTGCACTGTTGACTCAACAGGAAATGGAACTACAGCAGCCAGCCAGGATTCTAATATAATTATTATGAATTGTAGAGATGCGCAACGGGAAAAACATACATATTTACTATCATATGCATTAAAAATGAGAGGCTGAACTAGGGCTTTGAAGTATACCGCCACTTGAAAACAGTGGAGTTAGCAGTCTTGAGCTCCTTATAACAAATTCTAGTTTCCTGGTGCAACGCATACAATACGTAGAAATATGCTTCACTGCAACTGCCAACACTCATGTTATCTTGTACTGCACTGCATGCATTGTAGATGCACTAAATGTACCAGTACGATGTAATTACATTGCGTTAGCAATGCAATTATATTGTCTTTTGCAATGGGTTGCATAGCTTTACAGTCACAGAACTAGCCTTTATAGTTGTGAAATGACAGGTATCCTTTAGGCCACTTTTCCATGAGCAGTTGATAGGCATTGAAAAGCTTCTCAAACTCTCAACTGCTAGCTGCTGCCTGGCAACTGCACACTGCTGCCTGGTAACTGCTCACTGCTGCCTGGTAACTGCTCACTGCTGCCTGGTAACTGCTCACTGCTGCCTGGTAACTGCTTGCTGAGCACACAGATCAACTGCCCCTGGAAATGAGCTCTTAAAAACAAAAGACTGACTCAGTCGGTGCACCAATTTCTAGTGTTGTTTTTTCGCACTCACAGTACATTCATGTCATCTGAACTCACTTGTTAGGCCAGTCTAACATGTGCTGCGATAAAATGAGCCATGTTGAAGTTACTGACTGCACATTTAAGTTTGTTTAATGCGGTAATGATTATCATTGAGGATATAACATCTAATAATAACACTGAGAGATGGAATGTTATACACAGGGTGTAATGGGCTTATGAAATTGCTCTAAAAACCAAGGAGCTAAACCGTGGTGATGTTTTCCTATTCATTTCAGATGCTTCTAGTAACATATGCTGATATGCTAATATGGATTGTATGTGTCTATTTTCACATTGCAGCCCCACTCTTTTACAGCTTTCTTATTATGGGCACAAATTATTGTTGAATGATCAAACCACAATCCGAAGAATGGATTACTGGTTATGTAAAAAGCAAATTAAGTTTATTTAAATTTAGATGTTTTACTCGGTAGTTCAATATTATTACATTAGCTTTTATTCCAAATAAAATTTATGGACAACCATAAGGCTGTACACAGAATAAAATGATAGGGATAGACCTTGGCTGTGGATAATGATATCCACTTAGTATACCAAGCAGAGCACCAGCAAAGAAGTCCCACCTGATTGGTCCCTGCCCCAATAAAGCTCTGCACCTGTCCAGTGCACCTTGCCCATTATAGCATTTAGTTACCTGTATTCTACTTTGCTATGTGTTATCATTTCAGATTGCCTTGTGTACAATGTTAGTCTCACATTTGACCTTGTATTGATTGCTGCCTGGACATGCTCATGTAGTCTGACCTGCCCTTGTGTAGCTGTTGGATACCATGGATGTCTGACTTTCCTTGTATGACCTTTATGTTTATGACCTACTTTACGTTTGGTTCAGTGCTTGTTCCTGGCATTACCGCTGCTGGCTCGGACAGTCTGACTACTTTTCTATCCATGTCCTGCCTTAAGGGGTTCTGGCGCTGCTTCTTCCTCCCTGACCCCAGACCCTTTATGTTGCTCGTTTAAGGCTTGGGTGTAACTGAATGCTGGGATGAGGCATAATGCATACCTTCCAACTTTTTGAGATGAGAAAGAGGGACACTTAAGCCATGCCCCTGCCACACCCCTGATCACTCCCATCACACTCCTAGTCACGCATACCATAAAGATTTCATAAGTAAAATATGTTGTTTTATAACCACACTGGTCCTTTCTATCCTGGTTCATTTTTCTTCATATTAACATTTTAAAATTAGTAATATATCAATTTAAAGGATGGGAATAAAGTTTAGAGTCAATCAAACACATTTTTAGTAGAGAAATATATATAATCACATAGAAAGAGGGACAAAGTCCTGAAAGAGGGACAAATGAGGAGGAAAGAAGGAAAGAGGAACAGGGCTCCCAAAGAGGGACTGTCCCTCCAAAAGAGGGACAGTTGGGAGCTATGATAATGTCACCTCACCCCTCAACTGATCAATTCAGGGATGCACCACACAGGTGTGGAGGAAACTGGAACATAGGGGCTAAAGGAAGGCAGGAGATCCACTAGGCCACAGATTTATTTGTCTAATTAGTGTAGTTTACTTAATTCAGCACATGACTGAAAGACGTATTGCTGCACTTGTATAAAGCTATCATAGTAGCATTTGTTATGTGGGCAGATTAGAGCTGTCCTCATATGGGACAACTAAATGTTGCTCAAAATCTGTGGTAAAAATCCTGTGGTAAGTGAGGCAATTGCAGCTTATTTGATTTTAATGAATTGAACAAACAAGCCAGTGACTGCATACCAAGCAAAGATGCCAAAGGGAACGTTTCCATTGAAACTGCTCCACTTAATAAACAGATCCAGAAACAGTAAAAGTTGCTGGAAATTTCTAAAAAAAAAAAAAAAGTACCTGGTGGTAAAGTTTAATGAATGCTGCTGCTGTCCCGAGAAAATGAAAGATGTGCATACAGAGTTCAGGTCCACTTTAATTCTTCAGCCTTCAGCAAGAGCAATCAACATCTTCATGTATTTTTCATCTAACATAATTCTTTGAAGGGAATCAAAATATGTGAAAGAATCAGGTTTAAATGTAATTTCTAACTCTATATTTCTTATCCTGCATAATATAGTAAACGGTGGAATGTATAGATGTGGGATTTACTTCATGCAATATTTAACTGTACATAATTGTAAAAATATTACTTGTGCAAAAATCTATAACTATCATGTCCATCGGAGTTGTAAAAATTAAAAACAACCTTTTTTGAACTCTTAAATCAATTTGTGTTCTAGGATTGTATATTCCTATTAATGTGCAATTTGTACATCATCAATCATAGGACTGTCAGTGGGAAATGGTAATCATTTTAACTTTCACAGGATGGGAGGTTGATTAGACTTGCCGAGATTTGAACTTGTGACCTTCATGTCACAAGGTTAAGCCACTTCTTTAGAGTATGGATCAGGCCTTTGCGAAAATTAAAAGGATTCACAGGCATAATGCTAGTATGGCAAACTGAGATCATTTAAGTGCTTAGGCAGATGGGATACATTATATATCACACAGGGATTTTTTCTGTCCTAGGTTATTTATTATAGCTGTGAAACTGTTAGGAGTCTATCATTGTAATACAGTTTATATTGGAAGGGTAGGCTACTAAAATGGGGTTGTAGTTTATGCAATGGCAGCTTTTCAGTTGAAAATCTTTAGAAAACACACCAGAATTTATTTAACTTTTAATTTATTAGCATTATTATTATTATTATTATTATTATTATTATTATTATAAAGACTAAGGGCCCTTTAACACTGGTGCGGTGCACCATTTTACCACAGGCTACCGCTAAGGCAAAGTAATTCTATGGGGTAGTTCACATTGCTCACAGTGCAGTGCCCTATCTAATGTGGGCGGATACCTATAATAGGATGCGGCTCCTGTGGCGACCTGTGGTGAAGTGCGACGGACCGGAAGGCATGTAAGTCTATTGCAATGTTTTGTTTTTTTTATATTTCACGCATCGCGCATGCGTGGAAGCGTATTTTAGCAAAACCCATCCGCACACAGGAGCGCTTCGGCCACAGGAAAAGAGCGTCACTTCCTGCTTGGCCTGCTGCCAGACGGGGATTACCACTTTACGCAGTAACCATCGAAGGCCTGTTTTTGGCGGTGCAGACCCCGGACTGCACCGCTATCACCAATCGACTGTGTAAAGCTGGCCTAACTGAATCCAGACACCTTCCTCTTAATTGATTTTCTCCTCATTTTACAGAACAGTGTTTATAAACTGGGCTTGTAAATTTGTCAAAGACCTAATAATGCCTTCCTCCCTCATAACCTCTTCTCATGCTTGCATTTGAGGTATCTCTAATTAAGCTGCAGATTAATTAACATGTTTTTTTCAATTTAGATAGGAATTCCTTTCACACTTACTGATGCCAAATACGATGGACTACTTAATCATGAGGGGAGGGGGGATTCTCTCACACTACATCTGTTAACCCTGTGTGTGAGAAAGCTCTCACTGACAGCTGCCTGTGTCTCTGAATGAGCTGTCTGCATGAGAGCAGAGGAAATGTAACTTGTTTGTAATTGTATGTGAAACCTGACACCTGAGGCTTTTCATATACTGTAACACTGCAGTCTGACATGTAAAGAACAATGTAATATTGAAGCAGAGATTCACCTTTGCAAATTAAACATTCCAACATAAGTAAAATCTATACACAATAAATTAAAGGTTTTGCCTCTGATATTTAACATGAAAAGTAGGAAAATTTATACACAGCTACTTAGACATTATTTGTACATTGTCATTTTAGAACACTTGGGTATTGCTGGTGTTCATTTAAAACATGGTAAAAATGTTCAGTGTTTAAGACCAGGCTGCACCTGTAACTAGCAACCTGCAATCAGTAAACTGAACAGACAAAAGAGACAGCAAATAGGAAAAGCCACACAGTCCTGCTATTCACCCCATTTGATCCGATGCACTGCCGGGTGGGACATCACAAAGAAAAAAACAAAAACACAAGAGCTTGAGCAAGAGAGACTCAAAGAGGATTTTCTGTATCCCTTTAGATGTGCAGATCTATATACCAATGCACAGAAGAGGGCCCTCTAGCTGCATGAATGCATATCTAAAGGGGTTCAGGAGGAGCCTTTTACTCACAAGACTCAAGCAGGAATGCCTCATGACCTTGTATTTGGTTAAAATGCTAAGATTAATGATTTTAGTCCAATTTCAATACTTCTTTTTTTTTTTTTAAATTAAAAGAAGTTATTAGCCCCTTACTGTGACCATCTCTATCAATGTTTCAGCTATAAATATACGGTAAGTAATATAGATGAAGAAGAACAACATTGTACCATATAGCTGTAACATACAAGATAGTGGACTTGCCAAACATAAGGATGATACAAAAACACATGGAGCCAGTGATGTAAACTAAAACAATATAGTTTATTTTATATGATTAAAAAAAAAGTTAAAATTACCTGGTGAGCCCATCAGGTTACAGCATATTATTTAGTGGCTGCAGTGCTGGTCACAGAGAGTTAATCTGTAATGAGGCAACAGCAGGCTGAACGCGGAGGATTGTCCGCGTCCGCATCAGCAGCGCGACCGCCCGCATGGTCGCATGCGGAACGCGGAGAAACGTCCACGTCCGCAGCGGCAGCACGATCCACCGCTCAGTCGCAGACCTCTTGGCGTACTCCACGTCGAGGCTGCACTCCTGGAACACCTTCACAGGCCTCATGGCATGCTGCTCGCCGAGACACCTCTCATGACAGTCTGGACCCCGTAGGGGCCGCGCGCGTGTGCAGTAGAGCCTTTTATACTCTTAGAAGGAGAGCCAGCTGACCAGCTAGGCAGCTGACCTCAGCAAGGTCCTTGAGCTGTGCTGCAAGGTCCTTGAGCCATGTTGTGATTGGTTGAATGGCTGGGCGGGCTGTTTGAGTCCAGCACAGTATAAAAGCAGGCATTCTGTCAGTTGCAGGTTGCAGTCAGCGAATACTTGTGTGTTAGCACTCAGACCCTAGTCAGATCCCAAAGTGTGCTAGAACCGGCTGGAGCTGGGGATCCACACTTAGCCAGATTCTGTTGATAGCCTAAAGTACTAATTGCATTGTATATTGTGTATGACCTTTTGCCTGTTACCTGTTTATTCTCTTGTCTCCTGATTTTGTACTTCGCCAGCCCGTACCGTTGCCGACTATTGGCTTGGCTTCTGACTACTCTTGTGTTTCTCGATTCTGTACCTCTGCCCATCTGATTTTCCGTTGCTGACCTTGGCTTGACCTCTGATCTTGATTTCTGTCTGTCGATTCAGTACTTCCTTGCCAGTTCTGATACCGAACCGTTTTCCGTTTGACTTCGCCCCCTTTAGTGGTTCGTCCACTAAAGGGTTAACTCTGCTGAGTTCTCCTTGTGGGGAACTCAGTAACTCCTCAGCATATCTTTGCTGTTGAGGAACGCGATTCTGCGTTCTTATCCTAGTTGCAGAATCGCACGCACACTGCCTTTCCTTCCAGAGGTCACCATCCCTCTGAGTTAACGTCAGTGTGGTGGGTTATCCACAAGTTATATCATCTGTACCTTGTATTTTCCAGAGTACGTATAAATATTTGTATTATTGGTGATTCTGCAGATCACCATATAATCAAATATATCTGTATTGCTGGTGATACTGCGGATCACCAATAATCAGAAAACTCTGAGTGTGTACACCAAAACACCACATCATTACATAATCTCTCTGTAGCATAAGATGGAGTTGCAGAGTGAGAGCTACAAGCTCTTATAGCTTTGAACACTCAATCTGCTGCCACATTGCGAGCTTCTGAGAGGGATCTCTGGGTCACATAGCTACTTATCCAAAAGGAATTTAGCAGTTACATCAATTGGGACATTTTTGAGAGTAATGGTGTAGTCTCTTATTTACTTTTACTGATGATGAAAAATCTGGGGGAGGAGGGGGGGGGGGGGGGTGAAGTTAGGATTCAAGCTTCCATGTGACATATTCAGGACTGTGCTGGATTTGTAGTTTTAAAGGATAAGTATATCTTTCTATGGTACCTCAATTTTTTGAGGATTCTTCTTTACACATATGCCTGGCCAGGGTTAGGTGTACGTATTACTATGCCACTGGTGAGTTGGGCGCAGGGTGAGCTGAATGATGGGTTAAAGTGAACCTCCAGACAAAAAATCTACTCAGCAGCACTGAAAAGGCTTGGTGTTTCTTTAACAGTTTCACAGCATCAGAACTTTATTTTTCTTACCAAGCCTCATTTTTAGCTGCACAGAAGAAAACTGCCCGAGCATTTTTACCCTGATGCTGTGCAAAGCATGATGGGATTTCTGATGTTGTTGTTCTTGTTTTGCTGTTTTGGTGCAATTTTTTATTTTATTTTGAATTTGTGATTTGAAGCCTATTGCACGCAGCTGGGAGGGGTGATCAGGACACAGGACAATTGGAACTGTGTCTCATGCTCCCTGTCACCTCTTTTCAACCAAAAAAATGGCTACCCCCATGACTTCACAAACATGTGCCTGTACTTTTAAAACAGTGTGGGTAAGAGATTATATTACCTATCTATTTTAATTAACATAACTAGTGTAACTTAATGACAGTATGTTTGTTTAGGCTGAAGTTCCCCTTTAACCTGCTGCCGCTCAAATAACAGACAGCTCTGAATACTATTCCACCTTCAAGTCATAGTAACTTGGAGGGAAATGTAATTCGGGGTCCAGCAAACTCCAAACTACCCTTACGCGCCCTGCGCACGTTATTGCTATAGCGGCGCCTAGTTCCCGGCACTTGGCGGTAAGTGCCGTGCACCGAAACGACATGCTTTGAGGATTAGCCCTTCAGTGTATTTCACCATATCATTAATCATAATGATGCATCATTTAGTCATCTTTTGACTTAGGTCATATTTGTATATCGATTAAGTTTCTGTTAATAATATTCATTTAGTTACTATTTTTTTGACACTGCGAGTCTTTGTTATATAAAACATGTATTGCTGGGATTTGAGGAAGGTGTTGTAAGTAGCTTCCCTGCTCATTAATGGTTACTTCTGCAACTCAAGCTGTTCTTGGGCTTCATCTGGCTGGTAGCCAGGAACGCATGCTTATTTATGACTGCCACTCCTGCTCTCGTTTCTCTTTACAGAAGTTTTTTACAGGTTAAGAAAGACGTACAAGCTGCACAGTGAAGGTTCTGGGAAGCTCGGAGGGTGAGGGGGAGCTACCTCATGCTCGCTGAAGAAGGGGCCCTGCAGTTGTTTTTGTTGACCCAGAAATAAATCTTCTGGTGTCTTAAAGTCATCACTAAGAACAGTATGGAGTGTTAGTGACGATGTGTGATATATCCAGTCACTGAACACTTACAATTCAGCAGAATGTATGAATTGGCACAGAGCTGCAGGTGATTTAAATTCATTTACGTCCATCTCACTTCCCATTCAATAAACGCAATTGTGTATAACGTACATTGCTAGCGTTAGTGTTTCGTAGATCGTCAGCTCTGCATTTAACAGGGAGGAAATTATTATTTTCCTTTTGCCAAGAAAAACAGGAGTAAATGCATTCTGTGGCAAGAAAAGCTATTTGAAAACACTTGGAGGAATCTGTACAAGGCAGCTTGTCTTGAGTCGTGCTGGTTTTAGTGGGCAATGAGGGGCTGTGGTCTTTCAAGGCACAGTAGCTGACATGCCTTTAGGGAGGCCGGGGAGATCATTTACAGGTCTGATTGCTCTCCCTGTGTATGATGCTCTTGCCAGTTAATTTAAGGACTGATAATATGTCAAACAGGGAGGACAAAATTAATTTTGTTACACTATTTGCAGTCACTTCTTAAATAGAGCTGAGTGAATCTGCCAAAAATCCAGCCTCCTAAAATTAGCTTTTTAAGAAAAACCATAATATATTAGTATAACATAGAATGTACGATGAACTGGTTATCCCACAATGCCTTGAGTCTTCACAGCATGTAATGTAATTGGCTGCTGGGGATGAGCATGGACTTGAGCTTCTATAATAATAGAATTTAGATGGACTGATTGATTTTCCTTTAGTACAATAATGTTATCAATTCAAACATCTAATCATTAAAAAATGTCTAATGGTTACATTTTTGCTGCCACCAGTCACAGCTATCCTATATAATAATCTACAAGTGTCTCTGCGTCCCCTGTCCCTAGGTCCATATGTTTGTGCTACTGCACATGTGCAGCACGGACAGCCATTGGTACAGGGGGAGCAGGGGGCCAGTTGGATGTGTGCGCAGGCATGCACACTGACTATGTGGAGGTGTCGGCTGTCACAGGGGCGGGAGGGGGTTGCAAGACAGACCTAGAGCCCGTTAATATTAACGGGCTTAGGTCTACTAGTCAGCTAATAAGATGCTAAGCATCCTCAAGTAATGTGAACTAGTACAGTTGAAAAGAGATATGACACTATAGCAACAGCAACTAGTTGTGAGCCATATATATTTTTTTTTAGCACCTACAGTTAGTAGCAGTTACTTGGAATTTTAGTAGCTGTGACTAGTTTCATTTGCTAGGCTAATATCAGAAACACTTTATTGACTATTTACATCACATAATTTCATCCTCAGAACAAAATCGTGAATAAGCGACCAGAATCTCACTTTCCCTCTCTATTCTAAATGAAGATTCCAGTGACAGGCAGGAAAATAAGTTATCCCTCCTGCAGTATGAAATGTAAACCTGCCCATACATGTGAGATGATCATGTAAGGATTGCTTATGTTGGTTTGCCTTCTTACAACAAAAGGAATTTACAATAATTCAGCTTTAATTGAACATCTGTGGTTACCCACAATGTACCCCGCTATGGAATATGCAAATTATCTCTTTATGCCCCTCAAAGCCAGGCTAGTATCCAGAACCAACACCAGCGGTTCTGGATGCTAGCCTGGCTTTCAGGGGCATAAAGAGATAATTTGCATATTCAGTAGTGGTGCATTGTGGGTAACCACAGATGTTCACTTAAAGCAGAATTATTGTAAACTCCTTCTGTTTTAAGAAGGCAAACCAACGTAAGCATTGCTTTTTAGTAGGAGGGCTTTTTGGTCTCTTTTAGTCCCCAATACTCTCCTTGTGGTTTTGGGTCACCCCGAGCTTCTTGGTTACTGTCACGTAAGGATCAGCAGATCCACATCTGTATATCAGTCCCTTCACCTTATGGGGTGCGCCCCTGCAGGTATAGATAGGGAATGAAGGCCGTAAGGCAGTGGTACCACCAGTTCCAACAAAGCAATGATAAAGGCAGTAATTGTAGTTAAACCGTTCCAAGTCATACACAGATATCAGATGGCTGTCAATCTGAACTTTTTTCACTATCCGAACTTTGTATAGCACGTCGGATATTTTTTACACTGCAGACAAGTAATCGAAAGGATCTAGCTACTGAGGCCTTTAGCCTTAAATACTCCAGGCCTCTTGTCAAGAGGCTTCAGTGCAGTAGCTGGCCAATGGACACTAGACCTACAGTGATGACTCAGTATAGTCAGTCACTTACTGGTTCATGGATGGTGCCAGAAAGCGTATGGCAATCATCCCCATCACCTGGCAATCACAGCTGAGATCTGTCCACACGATCCCGCGGGAGGGACGACGCTTGTCTGCCGTGAGACGTCTGTGCCGGCTACCGGAAGCAGCCTGACTCCTTGCTGGAACCAAGATGTGGTGAGATTGTGACAGATCACACCCTGTGCCAGTTCTTTTCAGCTACTTAGCTACATCAGTTTTATTCCTATAGTCATATACAACATATCAACATTCTGATATTTGCTGTCTTTTTGTATTCACCTGTTACAAATGCCCCGCTCAGATAATACCACACATACATGCATTTATGAAAAAATTACACAGCTAGAGTGCTCAGGCCCCCTGATCTACTGGTTTATTTCTACTATGCCCTTTATACCATTATTGATGGTAAAGAACTGACCCTTATGCTTATGTCATGTATACCTGTTAGTTGCAACAAGCAAATACAAATTACAAGCTCAATTTTATTTCCTGCTGCATATGTATAGCTCCCAGTTATGTATTACTGAGAGCGTGTGAGGCGTGACCGAGATATTGACCCATCGTGTGACAAATGTTAGGACAATATAGCTTCACTTTTACTCTAAATGTCCTAGTTAAAGTGGTCTACAGGTATAACATGAATAAAACACTACAGAATATACGGTATTAGTAGCAGTAGAATGTTTTACCATATTAGCGATCAGTAAAAGCACAAAAAATACTAAAAAAGATATAGTAATATAGTAACAATATATAGTATATAATAATATAGTTCAGAATATATTGTAACTGATAATTTTTCTCAGCTATAAAATGTATTTGACAAATGCTGTTACATTATAAGTTCATAGATTTGCAAGTGTGAATAAAGAACTATATACCGTATGTATTAGTTTGAATAACATTTTTAATAATTCAAACATTTATCTTGCACCACTCTGGTTTCTTTTATCTAGGCTAAATAAGATTCAATTGAACAAAAATCAACAACGATTACAAAAAAAAAAGCAGATATTATCTTATAACTTTTAATTGGTAGCAGATGCAAATGGCACAGGACGATCACCAATAAAAATGGTGCTGCCAAAGACGCAATAGTAAAAGTAATAACAGCTTTTACTATTGCCGCTTAAGGAGGCAAGGGATAGTTAAGGGAACTAAGGTTAGGAGGTGTGTGGGGGGGATGTTAAGGTTAGGCAGTGGGGGTGGAGGCTTCAGTTGTCAGGACCAGGTATTGTCTAGTAAAGCTATATGCTGGTAATGACATCTTGTTGCTAATTTTGTTAAATGTTTTAGAATTGTCCTAAATGTTAAATAACATTAGTACCAAGATGCCATTACCAGCAAAAAAAAAAGTTCCATAAAAAAAAGTTCAGTGACAAGATTATACCCAAAGCATTTTTGTTGTTGTTGCAAAATAGGCTTTTGCAGTTACAACTTATATGACCATAAGCAGCTGAGTTGAGTTAGTATGCTAAATGCTGCTGCTTGGATTGGTTGATAATCTAGATTTATAGCATGAAACCTAGGGTGGATTCATGCTATGTGCACTGCATAACATATGCATTTTAATGTCTGTAAAGTGCAATGGACAATGATCACGTTATAACATACACTTTAATTCAAAGCTTGCATGCAGAGAGTTAGAATAACGTACCTGATCTGTTACAATGCAGACATGTGAACAGGCCCATAGAATTCTATAGGCAGTGAGTTGAAATACAGAATAGTTCTGCAATTCAATGGATAATGGGCTTGATTCACTAAAGCGTGATAACTGCTATCACAGCGCAGTTATCACCCGAACTTCCCCGCACGGTGCTTTGCGCGCATAAAACATTACTCCGCATGATAAATGAAGGTTTGCGCACGATCACGCACTTGTTTCACCTTCACCTTCATTTATCATTTAGTAATGTTTTACGCACGCAAGCGCTGCGCGACAGTGCGGGTGATAACTGCTGTGATCTGTGCTGCTATCACAGCAGTTATCACCCGAACTTCCCCGCACGGTGCTTTGCGCGCATAAAACATTACTCCGCGTGATAAATGAAGGTTTACGCACGATCACGCACTTGTTTCACCTTCACCTTCAGTTATCATTTAGTAATGTTTTACGCACGCAAAGCGCTGCGCGACAGTGCGGATGATAACTGCTGTGATCTGTGCTTCTATCACAGCAGTTATCACCCGAACTGCCGCACGCAGCGCTTTGCATGCGTAAAACATTACTCCGTGTCATAAATGAAGGTGAAACAAGTGCGTGATCATGCGCAAACCTTCGTTTATAATGCGTAGTAATGTTTTATGCGTGCAAAGCACCGTGCGGGGGAGTTCGCATGATAACTGCTGTGATTGCAGTTATCACGCTTTAGTGAATCAAGCCCATAGTGTGAATGCACCCTAATACAGTATATGATGTGTTAGCTTTTAGCATATGTTCTGGTTGCTTAGTGTAAAAAGTATGGCTCTCTTGGAATCTGCAATTAACCATGACTCTTAGAGCCAGTTCATATATACTGCATGTATTGAGTGTAGAGATGGCCCGAACGGTCCACCTGGTGGGTAGTTCACGCGGAGAGCAGCTACCCGCACCCGCGGCGGGTAGCGGACACATGGCGCGTTCAACCCGCCCCTATACCTCGTCATTGGGCTAAACTTTGACCCTCTACATCACAGTCAGCAGACACATGGCAGCCAACCAGGCTGCATTCCCTCCTTGCCCCTCCCCCCCTATAAAAACACCACAGGGTCGCCCATGTTCTCACTCTGCTGATGCTGCTGTAGTGAGAGGAAGGGAGAGGTTGCTGGAGAGATTGGGAAAGCGTTAGTTAGGCTCTTGTTTGTTTGCTCATTGCTGAAAATTGTTGCTGAATGCACGCCAAAACAGCTCTTTTCAGGGCTAAGGTTCTGATGTGTTTTTGTGTGTGTGTGTGACATGCATAGATATAGCCCTGTCACAGCTGTGCCCTTGCTTGCTGACACACTGTATTAGATCAGTGCATTTCTTCCCACTCTATTTGTGTGATTTAACTTACTAAAGCATAGCTCTCTTTGTGGGTGACACTGCCTAGATACAGCCCACAGACAGTTGCTGGCTGCTTGGTTTTTGTAGTCCCACCGACTGCCTGCATGCTGTATTATCACCAGTGCATTTCTTCCCACTGCGTCTGTGTGAGTGCACACAGTATTAGAGCAGTGCATATATTTCCACTGCATCTGTTTGACTGCACACTGTATTAGAGCAATGCATATAGTTTCACGGTATTTGTGTGATTGAACTTACTAAAGCATAGTTCTCTCTGTGAGTGACACATTGCATACAGCCCATAGAGAGACAGGGACACTTATCTAGGCCATTCTTTATTGCTGATAGCACCCCAAAACAAAAGCACTTTTGAGGGTTTATATTGTTCTGTGTGTGTGTGTGTGTGTGTGTGTGTGTGTGTGTGTGTGTGTGTGTGTGTGTGTGTGTGTGTGTGTGTGTGTGTGTGTGTGTGTGTGTGTGTGTGTGTGTGTGTGTGTGTGTGTGTGTGTGTGTGTGTGTGTGTGTGTGCATGCAGGCCAGGCCACAGTCATTGCAGTTGTACTAAATCCTCTTCTATCTATTACAAGCCAGTAGCACACTGTCTATTATCATAAGCTGTGCTTAGCTTCCAACTGTATCTATTATTGATATTGGTCTGTGACTGTGTGGGTTACACACTACAAACAGGCCACAGTCAGTTGCTGGACCTTGTAGTTCTACTATACTCTTCTAAGTATTGCCAGCAAGCCAGTACACTGTGTATCATAACTGAAAATTATAATTGAAATTATTACCTTGAAATGTTTTATTTTTTCTAAATACAGTTGTTTTTCTTACTAGTTTTTTTTTCAATAACCCTTCCCTGAAACCTAGGAAAACTGATACTAGACTTGGTCTTATCCAAAAAGGCTGAGAAAGCGTTCCATTGCTTGCAAGTCTCCACTGCGTGGCTCTGCATTGGAGTTGGGTGACCACCACCCCCACCACAAATGGCAGCCAGGCCTTCAGCTGCTAGCAGCCTGCTGACACCTGCTGACTTTGTTTAGTTTTTTTGAAAATTATCATTGAAATTAGAATTATTACCTTGACATTTCTTGTTTTTTTTTTATAAATACAGTTGTTTTTCTTACTAGCAAATCTATGCATAGCATAAATAACTTTCAAGTTTTTGTTTTCAATAACCTACCTTTCCCTGAATCTTAAGAAAACTAATACTACACTTGATCTCAGCCAAAAAGGCATTCCATTGCTTGTAAGTCTCCACTGCGTGGCTCTGCATTGGAGTTGGGTGACACCATCCCCACGAATGGCATCCCCACGAATGGCAGCCTGACACCTGCTGACTTTGTTTAGTTGTTTTGAAAAATGTAATTGAAATTAGAATTATTACCTTGAATGTGTTTTATTTTTTATAAATAAAGTTGTTTTCTTACTAACAAATCTATACATAAATACATTTTTTTTTACAATAACCTACCTTTCCCTGAAACGTATAAAAACTGATACTACAACTTGAGATGGCATAGGTTTTACTTTTGCATAAAGCACAAGTTCTTTATGGCACCCTACAGTTCAGTGCTTGTCGGCACTCGGCAGGTATTAGCTCTGGAATTACCACAGTTATCAAAATAACATATCAGGAAAAAAAATTGTAGAATTTTACAAGTAACTTCAATTTTCAATTAATCAAAAAAAAATGTATTTTTCAATTTACATCATCATGGCCTGCACTCTTGCCAACATGCGCACAAGCATGGCCATCACTACACAAACATTGCCGCCGAGAGGACTGACAGTTTATGTCCTGGGAGTGTCAACTAATGACAACCCTTTGCGGCGGTTTGCGGCGGTGTGTTAAACAGTGAGTTTGGTCGTCAGTGTGAAGCAGTACACTACTTACACTACCTGATCCATGTATACACACGCAAGATGATTTAAAGCACTTTATGCCTCCAATTTAGCAATGCAATGTGATTTCTGCCCTTTAGGGATTATAACCCTACTCTGCCTCAAATACGTAATACTCTCACGGATTTTTGGCATGTATCCCACTCTGACATGCCCACCTCCAGGTGTGAGACCGCTTGAAACATCTTTTCCATCACTTTTGTGGCCAGAAACAGTGTTTGTAGTTTTTAAAGTTCGCCTGCCCATTGAAGTCTATTGCAGTTCGCCGAGTTCGCTGACTTTTGCAGAGGTTCGCAACCGAGGTCCACAAAACCAAAATCTGAGGTTCAAGCCCTCTCTAATTGAATGTAAGTGTTTTCATGCATATGGTGCCCGATGCACTGCTGTACATTTTTGTCTATTGCTGAGTATTTTCTTGCAATGTGTTTTTTTTTTCCCTGACAGTTTTAATGGCTATTTTTTATCAGGGATAAGTGCACAGATTTCCGACTTTCTTACCCACATTTCACAATTTTGAGTTAAAAGTTAAAATTCAGAATTCACAGAATTCTGAAGTCTTACTTCCAAAAGTTACGTTAAATTATGAAATTATATTTGTTTAATGCACAAAACATTTTTTTTTAAAGTAGCTAAAAAATTAAAAAACAAAGGCAGAATTCCAATTTTTACTAATGACTTCAATGCAAAACTCAGTACATAGTCTAAGTTTTGCATAGAGCTCATAAAGTGAGATTGTGATTTACTGTGAAAATATTTTTTTCACTAACCATAATTTATCTTAATTATGATAAGTGTGAAAATATATTTGCAACAAATTAAAAAGTATTAAGTAATTTCATGGTTTCACAATGCAAACTCAGAATCCAAAAAATCGGAAATCGTTTGAAATTTTGTGCAAAAACATATTTCTTTGTGCTGCGACAAAATTAATTGATCCAGTGGAAGGCAAAAAACCTTATACGCTTGGGCCAATCAGATTTAAAAGGGGCAGAATTATTTTCTGACTCCAGATTCTAGCATTCTATTAGTTACTATCACATTTATTAATATTACATATTTGCAGTAGTGATGGTCAAGTACATGCAAATAACTTGAGTTGATGCAAATTATAGATTTTTAGCCAAATGTATGCAGCTTGAAAATGAACCAATCAAATCCTGCTTAGGTAAAATTCAATTGGTTCATTTTCAAGCTGCATGAATTTGCATACATTTGCATCAACTCAAAGTTATTTGCATCTACTTGACCATCACTAATTTGCAGTATAGAGTGCCGCAGTCACCACATTGTTTACAGGACTTTGCAGAACTTACTGAACAATTCATGTCACTAACTGTACTGCAGCGAAGCTGCTCCCACCATTGAGGAATTATAGAAATTAGCAGCTCTTTTTGGTGATCACAGACTTCATCAGGAGTTATTTATGGACATGTGGGTTTCTAGATGGGTCTTTTTAACAAATGTGAGTTTTTAGTGTGAATACAATATAGATCCACTTTAATTAAACAATCCCCCCCCCCCCACACACACACACACACCAATTTAACAAAAGGTAACAACAATACAAAAACAGCAAAGAAAAAAATTCTAACTACCCCTAAAGCTCTGCCA
The DNA here is from genome assembly GCF_040937935.1 of Hyperolius riggenbachi. Taxonomy (NCBI): domain Eukaryota; kingdom Metazoa; phylum Chordata; class Amphibia; order Anura; family Hyperoliidae; genus Hyperolius; species Hyperolius riggenbachi. The sequence continues at coordinate 224,594,875 of NC_090647.1, forward strand.
TACTATATTAGTTCCTATAAGGGAAAAAAAACAACAGTTATCTACGATTGTGGTTGGATGTTCAGCCAATATAAAAAAAAAAACTAGCAGTTAAATTTAGTTCATACATAAATGTATTATACGTATGTGAGAACATTTTTGTTATTCTTTTTTTTATAAAACAAACCACAAAGAAAAATAACTTTATGTAGAACAAAAATCTTATTTAACTCATACATCTGAACAAGTTGCCCATGTCTGATTTGTTTTCTTTAGAGAGTAAGCCAATTATAAAGAGCAGCAATGGGCATTGCTAGTTAATGCTATTTTTCTTGCCAAGATCTTTTAATGAAGAAAGTTGGACCTAATTAAATAGTAATGTGTTCTTTGTCCTATACGTGCCAGTCCCATGTCATTTTAGAAGCATCTGGGGAATTTTGTACCTTAATTATTCTTCAATATGCAATACATTCTTTAATTGGTGTGAATTGAATAGTGGTCTGGATTTAGTGGGGAAAGAAGAAAACAATCGATAATTATGCACAATCTATAGAAGATGTTCAGATGGAATTAAGGAATTAAGAAGGTATTAAGTAGACTCTACAAGATATGTCATTTGATGGTTTGTCATTGACACTTCAGATATAACAATTAGCACCTAAATTACTTAGAGCTTTATTAATGTAAAACAACACAAATATAATAAGGCATATGCAGACATTTATCAATGTTTGAATTTTTTTCTTCATTTAAATGATAAAATAGAACATGTGAATGTGAATGTATCCTTGTATCCTATAAAAATTAGTCTGGTGTTTAGTTGCTATAGGCAACTAACAACTTGTTCCATTCTGCATGGCCCACGGGAGAAGGAGGTGATGGGTGTATGCTTGTCTTTAATTTGTACTTCTATTAAGAGATACTCAGTTTTAATAGTGCATACAAATATGCAAGTATTTCATGTTATCATTAACTGTTCTTGATATTTTAACTATATTTTAGGTTTTATTTGATTATGAATTCCTAGGGCTTTTTTCCACTAAGAATGTTTCCCATTTTTCACTACAGCGATTCTGCTTTTGATTTTCGTCCACTCTGGGTGTTCAGTATAACTGCAGTGTGTTTTCAATTTTCAATGGGAGAAAAAAAAAATTGCACAATGGCGTTATTGCTATGGGATTTTCCTGCAGCAGGCAATCAGGAAAAATCGCATCACAAACGTATTGCACTAATGGAAACACTGAGTGGTTTCCAATATTTAAGTGGCACCACGCTCGCTTAGATAATGGATCAGCTGCTCGTATTCCACTGCCTGAGGAAGTGGGCTGTGTCCCATGAAATGCGTCGCAATTATTGGAGTACATTATTAAAGAAAGAATATTTTTAAAATGTTTATCTTGGGGAATCTTCTTTGGGGATGTGAGTATTTAAGTGAGTATCTAGCAATTTAGCAATTTGTGATCCGATAACTTTCAGAGTAGCATCATAAAACACTGCGAGTAAAAAAAGAATGTCTTATTTTTTTCAGCTAAACATGTAACAAAATTTTTTTATAACATGGCCTAATATGCCATAAGAGGTTTTGTGTAGTCAGTTTTCAGAATACAACTGCAACTGTGAAAACTACTCTTTGCTTCATCTTAGGTACTTTAGATTGCCTCACCATTATGTCAAGCCATTTTAGAGTTAATCAGAGCTAGGCAGTAACAATTACATTGCTAATATAAATTCCAATGAAATGACCAGAAAGAAAGGGTCACCCTATTTCACCTGCCCAAAATATTGTTTAGTTATTTTTGTGATTCATACACCCCTACCACAAGTCACAGTCAAGAATATTGGCCAGCCAACCTTTTGCAGCTTGCCCATTACCTGGCAACTCAAAGGACAATAAATAAGCATCATCATACTATTACATCACACAACCACTTCAATTCTGCTCTAAGGGTATCTTTACATGACATATAAAACGCATGCTTTGCACTATTGTAAATATGTAATCTATCTTCTTTAAAACAAAAAAGAAAACAAAACAGAAAGAAAGAATAATCCACGTTTAAGTAAACACAAGACCATGTAAATATTTTAATTTAACCTCTCAGTGGAGAAGCAGAAAAAGATTTGTAAACAAAATAAAAACATACAAAAATAAGAATGATGTGGTGCAGGATGTCAGGTCTAATGACAATCTTCTGAGCATCAATGTGCTACCGTCACTGTCGGCTTTTAACACCTGCTGAGATTGCGCCTTTGGTTTCCATGTTTAGTGAGAATTTGACGTTTGGATTGATAAACCACACTTTTCATAGTGCAATATTTAACTAGTTCATTGTTGTGTTTGTGCGTTTCCTTTCAAATAGTTTAGAAAACCATGATTTAAATGGATACCACTTAGCATTAAAGCGGACCCAAACCAAACATTGTATGTATTTAGTAAAGCTCAGTTTTTTAGTCATGTACCTCTGGATCAATTTGAAACCACAAATGTAAGTCCAAAAAAACTTGAGGTCCAATGGGTACCAGGGTTCTGGGTTGAAACACTGACCCAAGTCAAACACACTGGTGGGGCACACCCCATTACTCCAGTATTTTTTGCACTAGTAACTCTTCTGAAGCACTTCTCCTTTAATATTTGTGGGTACCTAAACTCAGCCTGTGGAGGAAAAATACAAAAAATTATTTTGATAGTCCTATTTCACTTACTTTTTGGTACTTTTATAGTTAAAATGTGCTGGAAAGTTATTTTAAATCGAAGATGAAAAATGATCTCCTAGGAGAAAACTCAGGTAAAAAAGTGAATTGCATATGGGCCCTGGTGAGATATTTAGCCCCTGATTGGGACATACTAAAGTACAACCCAACAGAGGTGTAGCAGTAACAAACTGGAGGATGGAGGTGCTCAAAAATGATAAAATGATTCAAAACAGTTTAGAGAGCATCCTGTTTATGTTGTGCAATAAATACTTGATTTTCCAGTAAGTTACATTTGGTTATTTTGCTTAGAGGTAAGCCAACTTCTACCTCCCCATTGTAGACAATTTAATTATTTTATCATTTTTGGGTGCCTCCATCCCTCAGACCATTTCAGACTGCATCTCATGTCCTAACCTGGGGGTCTATTGCATTCCATGGGGAAGATGCTCTCAAGATACTTTGGTTAAAATGTGAGGTTCCTAGCCTCTGTAAAGACAGGTAACCATGATCTCCAGTAATCAAGTCCCAGTTCATGTATTTATTTATTTTTTCTCTTCACTCTTAAAACACATCTCACATTGCCCATTTAATTTGCCTGCACAGCGACACTGCATCTCTCAATTACTATGCCAGGCAGTCACTGACTTTCGGTACCATACAGTATGAACTGAAGGGCAGATGTGCTGGGTTTTTTTTAATATAGTTTTTGTACTGATTTTAAGGAAAGCTAGCATGTTGCTTTATATCTTTATTTCCTGCTTGGGGGTCATGGGAAACAAAACTATTTGCTTTAAATATTTGTGGAGACTTAACGTTGCACTTTGGAAATCTGATTCTATAAAAATGTCTATCCTTGCAGTCTCAGTGTGCTCAGCCACACAGAGGGTAAGTGATTCTTCCAACCTGTAAAGCTTTACGGTAAATTTGCATTTTGAAATTAATTGCTTCCCTAATTATTTGTCAGATAAAAAACATGAATTAAGTAAATATAACTTACAGTAAGCTGTGAGACACCCAGAGGACTCATCCCAAGAGCACAATGTCAGGATAGTCCAGTTAAATAATCCATTCTTGTTGTCATCATTTATATGAGGCACAACTAACAGGGAATTAGCACCATATGGTGACACTGGAGATATTTGTATATGCTTCATTAATAGGGAGAAATGGCAAGTTAACCAGTTGTGGCCTGCTAGCAGCTTCAGAACGTAAAAGCGTCCAGTCTATTCTGTCTGTGGCAGCCTTATCTGTACTCTACATCAAATCATAATCTATTAGTTTTTTTGTGCTTGTTATTTTATCCATTTGACTGCTATATAAAATATTAAGTAAAGCAACCCTAAGGATTTTTCCCCCATTGTTACAGATAGGAAAATCTAGATTTACCTGGATACACATATTGCATGGTTGTCAGATGTACAAATAATTATTTGATTCTTTCAAGATTCCAGTCTTTCATTTTAACCACTTCGCCATATCTGGACGCATATATCCGTCCAGATAGGCAGTGGTGCTGCAGCCGTGTGGTGCGCGCGATCGGGCGCGTGCTCCCGCTGCCTCCCGCTGCCCCCCCGATCAGTGAATGGGAATATAATTCCCATTCACCGATCTAAGTCCCCGGCAGAAATACCGACGCTTTCTCATCAGAGAGCGTGGTATTTCTGCCCCCAGGAAACTTCTTCTCTTCATTTTAGTTCCTAGATGCGACATCGTTCGCATCCAGGAATTTTTTGAATGTGGCCATCTTGTGGCCAAATAGTAAACTGCACCCACATACCTGTATTGAATAAAAAATACATTATATTGCATCTAAAATTGGCTATTTACCTTCCAAACTAAAATTACCCAAATACATTTTTGTATTAAAAAAAAATAAAAAAAATTACAATTAAAAAAAAAAAAAAAACTACATAAATAGTTACCTAAGGGTCTGAACTTTTTAAATATACATGTCAAGAGAGTATCTTATTAAATTTTTTAAAATTATAAGCTTGTAAATAGTGATGGACACAAATTGAAAAAATGCACCTTTATTTCTAAATAAAATATTGGCGCCATAAATTGTGATAGGGATGTAATTTAAATGGTGTAATAAGCGGGACAAATGGGCACATAAAATGCATGGGTTTTAATTACTGTAGCATGTATTAAATTTAAACTATAATGGCCAAAAACTGAGAAATAATGATTTTTTTCCATTTCTATCTTAATCTTCCTGTTAAAATGTATTTACAGTAAAGTAGCTCTTAGAAAAATGTACTACCTAAAGAAAGCCTAATTAGTGGGGGAAAAAACGAGATATAGATCAATTAATTTTGATAAGTAGTGATAAAGTTATTAGCGAATGAATGGGAGGTGAACATTGCTTGGATTCATAAGATTTTCGAAACTGTAGGCTGAAGTGGTTAATTATTAACTGTTGAGTTTCCACTTTACTAAGTCTTAAATTCAGGATTGTGAAGAGACCAGATTTCAACCAAAATTATAGCAGTAATTATAGGAGACTAATACTCCATGGCACATTTCCTTTTACAGACAATTTGTAATACATTAGGGCCTGAGCCCACTAACGCAGTTGTGTCTGCTTTGTATATTATTGAATACAAAGTTTCTAACCTGGCATAACACAATTGTTTTGTATATTTTTCAATGTAGAAATGAGTGGTTTAATATCTAAATTACTGAAAATATGAGTAGTAGGTAAAAAGAAAAGGTAGTCAAGTGACCACTTTTTTTCTGTCTCTGTATGTATGAGGATTGCATAATCACAAATTGTCCATCAACATAATACTGCTACTAAAAAATTCTTATGCGCTTAGGATCAGATCGAAAAAAATTCCAAACGTGGTTCGCGTTCCAAAATTGTTGTGTTTAAACAATCAAAAGTCAATTCAGTGAAAGTAAAAGTCCACGCTCTAAAACATAGACTAACAGTACAGAAAGTCCTCACTTCCCTTATTCGGGTCTTTCGTAGACAATCCAAAGAAAGGGTTAACTGTATCAGTAGCTCCAATCCGTACAGGTCATGTTCCACGTTACATGCAAAAGAAAACACATATATAGTGTATATCTGCGAGGCTCAAAACATCCCAGCACCTCTCCACAGTGCTTGGTCCATCACCCCACACTACACCGACAGTGCTGGGACACCCCCCCAGTGTAGACAGGTCATGTGTATGCTCGGTGTGTATTCGACCCCACAAGTGGGGGGCTTGCACTCTTTTGCAGTCCTAGTGTTTACTGAAGAGGAGAGGGTCTTCTGGAGTGGATTATATGTATAGCAGAGCGTGCTAACCCCTAAAGGCTATCATTCCAACCTCCGGATAGTTTGGAGGACACTTGGGTGAGTGCGGGCACGTAGGGGGGGGGGGGGTGTCCCAGCACTGTCGGTGTAGTGTGGGGTGATGGACCAAGCACTGTGGAGTGGTGCTGGGATGTTTTGAGCCTCGCAGATATACACTATATATGTGTTTTCTTTTGCATGTAACGTGGAACATGACCTGTACGGATTGGAGCTACTGATACAGTTAACCCTTTCTTTGGATTGTCTACGAAAGACCCGAATAAGGGAAGTGAGGACTTTCTGTACTGTTAGTCTATGTTTTAGAGCGCGGACTTTTACTTTCACTGAACATAATACTGCTAACTAGAGAGCATGAGCTGAATCACTGTATCAAAGAGGGCAGATAAGGATTTCCTGGGAGAGGGAAGTCTCATACACATGTTAGTCTAAACTCAGCATAGGTGGCCTCTCACATACATCTCAGCCAAGAATCTAGGAACAAAGATATTGTTACCCCACACACCATCATTCCTGCTACCCACAGCAACAGAATGTGTCACTTAGCTGTAGCACCCATTACTAATCAATATCACCTGTAAGTCCAAGCTTGATATTGATACACAATACATATTGAAGGTAAGCAAGTATCCTCAAATATGTACACATTGACATATGTACACATTGGACTAAACTTGGACAAGTTGGCTGTTTGGGCTGTCTTGGCGGAGGATCTAGCATGTGAACAGGTGTTCTTCCAGCTCATTTAAAGATATGTGATGCCGGGTCTTTAAACACCAGTGACCCATAAGAGCATTTTTTCTCTCTTTACCCTGCCCGCCGTAAGCAGCTACATCATTTTCCGCATGTTTTTCACATGCCTACTCTATAGTAACTGAAGTGTTCCTCAGATATAGCTGAGGGGTGCATCTGTATGAAGCTCTTGTACCACAATGTCACTCAAATTGACCCAAATTAAAAATACAAGTATTCAGAAATAAAATCTATTTTCTAAATTATAATAATAAATAGCAGCCTTTTTTCAGCTGCATGATGACAAATATAAAATATTATTTTTTTGGAGGAACCCCTCCCTTCCTTTCATATTGCCGGTACAGAATCCGGCAAACTGGTGAAGTAGGAGGTGTCTGGCAAAGTAGGAATTGCTAATGGCTGCCACCTGTATAACCCTAGTTATGAAAAGAGAAGGGTGAAAAGCATGCACTAAAATGCTCATAGGCTAGAAGGAGTGCTTATTTATCTTGGTATGTGTCCGAGTGGTGCAACTTAATATGTTGAATTAAAAAAATGTTTGGTTTGGGTCCGCTTTAAGAAAAATGTTGCTTTAAAGTAAATCTGAACCCCTATAACCCCAAAATGTTAGATGCTCCAGAGGCTTCACAGATCCTCCATGACCCCTCCACTGCCAGCTGGGACCCTTTTCTCCTTCGACCCCTTCATGCCCGAGTGCAGCCACACTGCACAGGTGCCAGTAGGGGTCATGCACACAGTAGGGTTCATGCACCTGCAGTAGCATGGAGCCACTTATGCACAGAGGAAAGTTCTGCACAGGTCTATAGTGCAACCATGCTTGTACACAGTGAGCAGAGCGGCCATGAGTAATATTCAAAATCAGTGTTAAATATTGTAAAAGGGTCCCATAACAGTAATGGAGGTGCTAAGGAAGACTATCTGGGCTATCCAGAGGCTTACCTCTACTGATGTAAGTATCTAACTTTTTTTTTTTTTTTTTTTTTGCTTCAGGTATCCTTTAAAAAATTCATTCAAATATTTCCTGATGTAGGAGAAAAAACTAATATCAGAGCCTGTTATTGGGTTATTTTTTTTTCAGTGTCCAGAAACATTATGTTAGACAATGCAGTGCATATGGCGGTGGCAGGTTATAAACATTCTGAATCCCATTTCACAAGACAGATGTGTTGATAAGTGTGCCAGCATAGCTGCGTGCTATTGAGGTACACATTACACCTTTCTAAAAGAGATGTGAAAACATCTGCCTCTTTTTTTTTAATGTCACAAACAGACAATTATGTTACAATAGATACCTGTTTATCGTTTAATTAGTAGTGTATTTCAGTTTCTATTTGTTTTTATGTAATGTGGAATTTTCTCTTTAGAAAAGCGCAGGATGAAAAATGGTTACGTAAAGAGAAACTGTAGTGAATATAACATAATGAATAAAAAGCTTTTTTTTACAATATTACTTTCTAGATTGTTAAGACAGTGTTTGCCCATTGTAAAATCTTTTTTTCTTCCTGATTTATATTCTAAAATGTATCACTGGTAGTGACAGGTTTAGACTTGCCAGTTTATATATAGTTACTGAGAGTTTTATGCACAGCCACAGAGGGAGATATTGCTTGCTTAGCAGTTTAAAAAACAGTTATGCACCACAATGCAACAAGGTTAACACACAGTAAACTGTCAGGACCATGGCCATGACATCACACTGTAGGAGGGGTTTCACCACAATGTCAGCCACACAGACCCCACCCTCCGCTCTATTCGAGGAAGGTAAAGATTTTTCATGGAAAAGGGGGTATAAACTACTGATTGGAATGAAGTTCAATCTTTGGTTAAAGTTCCTCTTTAAATTATGCTTGGAATTCACATTAATAAATATATTTAAATCATGCCATAACCTAAAATTTAAACAATACATATTAATAAATAAAGTCAATTCAATTCAAATAAAGTCAATTCATTGACAAAATATAAGGAGTGAAATATTGGGTTTCCAAAACAAACTACTAAAGATTGCATACTTATTCCAAGTTCATAATATTTACCTTACATAACTATTGCAGAGTAAGGCTGGTTTACACTGAAGTTGCATACAATGCATAGGGATGGTCAGTGAGATGCAATTAATTAATGCAAGCTTATGCATATTTTGTATTCAAACATATGCAGCTTGCAAATGTTTCAATAAAATCCTTCTAAGGTGGAATTCAATTGGCCTATTCAAGCTGCTTATATTTGCATACAATATCTGCATAATTCAGCATCAACTCAGAACTATTTTACATCTCTTTAAAGGACCCCTGTTGCAAAAATCTTAAATGTTAAATACATGTAAACATATACAAATAAGAAGTACATTTCTTCCAGAGTAAAATGAACCATAAATTACTTTTCTCCTATGTTGCTGTCACTTACAGTAAGTAGTAGAAATCTGACATTACCGACAGATTTTGGACTAGCCCACGGCGGGTTCTAAGGGTTCTCTTTATTTTTAAAAGCACTTAGTGAATTTCAGTTGCTCCGTCCAAATTCCAAAAAGTGTGCAGCAAGCAGGGTGGCTTTGTATAAATCTTTTTCAGGGAATGTCTATTTAAAGAATAAAGGCCTGGCTGAGACTCCCCTACGGAGAGATGGATTAACCCAAAACCATCAGCTTCCACTGGTGTCAATAAAAAAATATTTATATGAGAAATAAGCTATACTGCAGGCACTCAAATATATACACAGATGAAAAACCCATAGCAGTCTCTTTCACCACTGCTGGCAACGTCTGATGTTGGTGTGGGAATGCCAAAAGAGCTTAGTTTTTGGCATCAGCAGCAGAGGAAGTAAATGCTGCTTCTAGGTTATTCCTGTCTTAGTTTTGGAGTAATTGTAAAAGGAATGCAGCATCTTTTGATTTTTCAAATCTGTCAGTGTCACCATAAGGGCCCGTTTCCACTACACGCAGATTGGATGCAGAATGGATGCAGAAAAACTGACTCCAATGAATGCCTATGGGAAATCTGCATCAGAAAAATCGCGTTTACTCGAAACAGGCCCATAGGCATTCATTGGAGTTTTTCTGCATCCATTCTGCATCCAATCTGTGTGTAGTGGAAACAGGCCCTTAGGGAGAATTATTCCCATGTACATTACTTTAACAAGGACAGAAATAATGATAAAGAAAGGTGTTTTTTGTTGTTGTTGTAAAGCGGGCAAATGGTAGGATTTTTCTGTTGTCACAATGAGATCAGATGTTGCCACAGGGAATTCTCCACAGTGAGGCACATACATCAGTAATAAGCTGGCACCAATCCTCACTGTTATTATTATTTAGTATTTATATAGGGCCAAAATCTTCTTCAGCGCTGTACAGAGTATAAACTGTCCCTCAGAGGAGCTCACAATCTATTCCCTACCATAGTCCTATGTCTATGTATGTATTGTGTAGTGTATGTGTTGTAGTCTAGGGCCAATTTTAGGGTGGAACCAATTAACCTATCCGTATGTTTTTGGGGTGTGGGAGGAAACCGGAGTCATCGGAGGAAACCCACACAGACGCGGGGAGAACATACAAACTCCTTGCAGATGTTGACCTGGCTGGGATGCGAACCGGGGACCCAGTGCTGCAAGGCAAGAGCGCTAACCACTACGCCACCATGCTGCCCTCACTATAGTTCTTCTCTTATAAAATCTAACAGTGCTTTACCTCCACTATGCTACTTATGTTTCAATTTTTTTTCTAAGTACAAAATTCAACACTCTGAAGACACAGGACATTTATATTGCACTTTTCTTCTAGTGGACTCAAAGCACCAGACCTGCACTCAGTAGGCAGTGGCAGTGTTAAGGAATCTTGCTCAGGATCTCCTTACTGAATAGGTGCTGGCTTACTGAACAGGAAGATCCAAAATTTGAACCCTACTCTCCAGTGTCAGAGGCAGAGTCCTTAACTAGCACATTATCCAGCCACCTGCATGTGCTGCACACCTGCTGAAAAGTGTGCTTATCAGGCACTACATTGATAATAATAATAATCCGAATATTTATATAGCGCTTTTCTCCTGTTGGACTCAAAGCGCTCAAGAGCTGCAGCCATTTGGACGTGCTCAGGAGGCCACCCTGCAGTGTTAGGGAGTCTTGCCTTGAACTCCTTACTGGATAGTTACTGACCCTATCCAGGATTCGAACCCTGGTCTCCCATGTCAAAGGCAGTGCCCTTAACCAGTACTCTATTCAGCCACTATTGATGTGCGTAGTGCTGTGGTAGACCATTGTTCAGTTTGCATCGACACTCCAAGGTGGGTAGGAAGATGGTTGTGAGGTTGAACTTTCTGGAAAGGCCACAAAGGCCCGGGTCTTGGGCAGCTGCAAGACATAGAATAGCGGTTGCTGTATATGGAACAGGAGGCCACAATCAGGGAGTTATACATGAAATAGGGGAGCTACTGCACAAGGAGGGAGCTGTATGTGGAAAAGAGGGGCTTCTGTACTTAGATGGGAGCAACAAAAAGTTTAAAAGGAACCTGAGAGCTAAATCCAAACTTTGGGCTTACCTGGGGTTTCCTCCATCCACCCGTTGCCCACGAGGTCCCCCAGCACACTCCTGGCTTCTCTTCCGGTCCCACTGGTGGCTCCGTTAACCGGCAACTTCGGACTGAAGTCGGTCATGCACGCCCCTGCCGCGCATGCTATGTGTCATCACGCTGGAAGGCGTAGGAGTCCTGCACATGCGCAGTTTAGTTTTAGAGAGTCTCGGCCGGCATGATGACACATTGCGTGTGCGGCAGATGTGCGCATGGCCGACTTCATGCTGAAGTTGCTGATTAACGGAGTCACCAACAGGACCAGGAGAGGAACTAGGAGGATGCCGGGGGACCTCATGGGCTACGGGGGACTGGAGGAAGCCCCAATGCAGGTAAGTGCAAATTTCGGATTTTGCCTGAGCTCAGGGTCCTTTTAAATCTGGCTTTTATTGTAGGACTGATTTTAACAATTCTTGGGCTTATTACATCAGATCCTGGCTGTTTCTTAGAGATGATTTGATGTATATCCTGTGTGTGCAGGGCCAGCTGTAGAAATTATGGGGAGAAAAGTACATTGCCTACATTTAGATCATTGGACATTCTGTCAATAACACTACATTTTTTAAAACTAATCTAGATATAGAAAGAGCAGTGTAGCTAGGTGCATGTATTTTGAACAGTGTTATGCATTTACATAATTTACCTGAATTAATAAATCTGCCATATACGCATAAAGTTGCATTGCTAGAAGAGTACCGTTATATTTCCAGCATGCGTGCATGAAAAAAGGGCACCAGGAAGAAAGGGACCGGCTGTATAATGAAATGGCACCGGTGGATAACGAAATCTCAATAACGATAAACATTATTAGCGAAATTGGTTAACGATAAATACCATTTTAAACCAGATGGGAGTTGATAATGAACATATATTACGTTAAAAATCGTTACATAATTCAACAATACAGATTAACCCAACCCTACTCTCACACAGAAGCCTACCCTGGTGCGTGCATGAAAAAAGGGAACCAGGAAAAAAGGGCCCGGCAGGATAAAGAAAGGGCGCCGGTGGATAACGAAATCTCAATAACGATAAACATAGGTTAACGATAAATACAGTTTAAAAAAAGATGGAACCCTCCCCTCCCCTAATGGTGCCTAAAACAAACCACTCCCCTGGTGGTGCCTAACCCTAATGACCCCCCCCAGTGGTGCCTAACCCTAACCACCTCCCTGGTGGTACCTAACCCTAACTCCATTGGTGGTGCCTAACCCTAACCACCCCAGTGGTGGTGCCTAACCCTAACCACCCCCCTGGTGTTGCCTAACCCTAACCGCCCCGCAGGTGGTGCCTAACCCTAACCACCTCCCCTGGTGGTGCTTAATCCTAACCACTCCCCCTGCAGAAACACCCTTTTACACCTAGGAAGAATAATTGCATTAGAGTCTATGGTGGTGCCCTTTATGTCCACTAGTTTTTTTTCCACATTTTTTCCTGCTACCCTTAAGGTGGCCACACACGGTACAATAAAATGATCCGATTTTACGGCAATTCGATAAAAACAATCGGATCTCCCGAAAAAATCAAAAGCTTTTTTTTCATTCTACTGAAAAATCCGATCGGATTTCCCATTTTCTTCGATTTTTTATCGATCTGGAATGCCAGATATTTTTCTTCAATCTTTCTAAAGATTGTATGGTTTGTGTTAGATTGTCAATTTATTAATATACACACCCTAGCAATTTTCTCAGTTTCCAAATCATTACAGTAGCTGTAATTTTTTTTTCCAACTGATGCAAAATTGCATGCAGATTGGAAGTCAACTGATCAAATTCAGTTGCAGACAATTTTGATTGGCCCAATTTCAGCCTTCATACAAACTGCAATCAAATTTCCCAAACAAAATTAATGTTCATTAGTACTGAATTTTGTGTATGCATACCACAGTTAAATAACTAAACAAAACAAAAACATGCATCTAAGGTTAAATTAAATAAGCAAAAAGCAAGCAACATATTTTTTTTAATCAATAACAGTAGAAAATGTATTTTGATTCTATGAATTGCTTACTTTAACACAGAACAAAATTGCTCTATGACTTGTAAAGTAACCTGAAATATCTAATAGGCCTACAAATGTACTAGGTGTTACTGGTAAAGGTAAATAAAAGTTTGGATCAATGGCCCTCAGATCAGTGAAACTTCTCACTAGCTGACAAAAAGCTGGAATTTCTTCTTGTGATTGATAAGTGAAAAGGTGTTTTTAACACCTCTGCATGTTCCAAGCTGTTGTGAGTCACAGAGCCACTTGCAAGGGTGACCCTTGAGAATAGTGGAGGGAAGAGAATGAACAAGAACTAGACTGTGTGTATTTTTTTTAGGAAGCCATAGCATGAAAAGGTGTTCTTAAGTTTGTAGCCTGCAGCTGTGTCAGGTAGCATATCTCACAAGGCTCTATTCTCCCCTCCCTGCTGATACACCCCAGGTCTGTCTTCCTAATTTTCTTTAAGACACATCTTTTGGGACAGATACATGAAAGTGAATTGCAGGGTCAAAGGCAATAATTAGGGTCTGCTGGGCAGCGATCTGACAGCTTCTCTTTGCCTTTCCATCCAGGCTTTTGCCAGTCAGCAGGTACTGGCAGTTATTAATTCCAGTCACATCATTTTCTGCTGATGACAGCAGTGCACCTTCATCCATCACATTTACATTTCAAACTGCCACCCTGCTGCGATTGATTAATTATTTATCAATCCATGGTCATCTCAGAGCTCTCCTCATCTCACATTTAAAATGTACATCCTATGTCTTTTATCAGGGAGAGCATAGATATGTTGAATGGATCTTATGCAAAGGAAATCTAGTCATAAGCATTCCTATTATCAAACTCCCCAGAATGTTCCAAAGTCTATAAGAACATTATGATAATGATCGCTGCATTTCTTTAGATTCTGTAATGTGCATGCGGAACAAAAGCATCATTTCAAGTTTCAGATCACAGCCTTTGGATCTGATACAGGAGAGAGTCAATTCTCCAAATATACCAAATGGATTTAATTCATTAAAGGACCACTGTCGCAAAAGTTTCTCAGTTTCAAAAGCCCACATATTTACAATAGGTTATATACACAAATCTCTGGGCTTTTGTAATCAAATAAATAGAGTATTTCTGCACCGAGTTAACTGTTTATTTTATACAGGGTCTACAAGGCGAATGTGATTTGTGGCATACGATTAGGTTTAAGATTGAGCTTACCTATGTGCTGTACTATGTAATACAGTATATATATCAGTATATCATATAGGAGCTATTGTAGCAAGACTGTTTTGTTCTCCTCTAGGTCGCAACTTACACAATGTTATTTTTCCCTCCACTATTAAAGGGCATACATGTGAAAAAAAAGGTGCCTTAGTAATTTAGGCACTGGGGATAGCCGATTATTACTACTATTTATATGGCGCTGACATTTAAGCAGCACTGTAAAGAGTATATTGTCTTGTCACTTAACTGTCCCTCAAATGGGCTCACAATCCAATCCCTACCATAGTCATATGTATGTATTGTATTGTGTATGTATTGTAGTCGAGGGCCAATTTAGGGGCAAAGCTAATTATTTGTATGTTTTTGGGATGTAGGAGGAAACCGGAGTGCAGACATGGGGACATGGGCATAGCAATCACCCCAGAGGTTTTGGGGACCCCTCCACCTCCCTCTCCCCAACCGCAAGTGCAGCCAATTAGCAAAGAACTCTCCCCATTCACTCACAAAAACCATGTGCAGGAGCGTGTGTAATTCTTTCTTGCTTCCAGAGGCTGCTTCACAGCAGAACACACTCTGCTGTCATTCACTGGCTCCCAATCCTGTTGGGTTCAGGGACAAAGGGGGCCCCATGCTATCATTTTTGCAAGGAGGCCCTATTAAGTCTTGTTATGCCCCTGCATGGGGAGAACATATAAATTCTGTGCAAATATTGCCCTGGCTGGGATTCAAACCAGGGACCCAGCGCTTAAAGACGGGAGTGCTAACCACTGTGCTGTTCCTAATATATTGGTAAAATTACCGATGTTCTACTAACAGGCAATGAGTTATTTTTTTACTGGTATTTTACTATTGCTAAATCTAACCCTATTCTCATACTAACCCTCCTTCTATCAATGCCTAACCATAACTGACTCTCCCCCTGCTGCAATATCCACCAATATCTGTGCCACCTTCTCCATTAACTCCCCCTCCCCCAATATCTTTGCCACCTAAAAATTACAATTATTGGGGCATCACAGATGATCAAGTTAGTCCCTGGTTGTTGCCATAGCCGTAATTAACATTGTGATTTATGCAGCACCCATTTTACAAAAGTGTCACCGACGCCCAAACCACCTGCTTTGATTAAAAGGCCTTGATGGTTACTGTATAGTTCGATGCCAATTAGCATAATTCTAGCACAGGAGCCACACGGAGCTAAAAGAGCAAATGTGTGTAAGTATAGGTGCAGAGGTGTACACTGACTCCATCTATATTTCTTAGTGTAAAACAAAATACTAACACATTTTACAAAACATACTAACAAAATACTACAAATTTAAAAATAAATAAATACATAAATAGTTACCTTAGGAACTATACTTTTTTTTTACTGGAGATGTAAATGTTAATTATTATACAGTATAAGGAAGCACAAACAGAAAAAAATACACCTTTATTTCCAAATAAGAGATTGTCACAATTCATTGTACTCGGGATGTAATTTAAATGTTTAAATAATTGGTGCAAATGGCATTGGCATATAAAAATGTGTGTGTGTGTGTGTGGGGGGGGGGGGGGGAGGATTTTGTATTTGTTTTTCCTTGTTTTTCCCTTTAAAATAGAAAAAAGTAATTACTGAAATCAAGTATCACATGATGAAAAAACCCACATTATAGATCATTGGTGTGATAAGTGGTGATAAAGTTATTGGTAAATGAATGGGAGGAGCTCAAAAATGTGAAAATTGCTTGTGTACTTAAGGTGAAAACAGCCTGTGGGCCTGTTTCAGCATTGTGCAATTGAAAGTTGAGTATTTTCTTGCTTGCTGGTGGATTAAAAGGTACTTTATTAATTAGGAGAAAAAGTAGGACAAAATGTGAATTGAATAAGGGCCAGTGTATCTAAATACAATACAAATACAATATATATATATATATACATATATATATATATATATATATATATATATATATATATATATATATATATATAAATAATAATAATACATAGAGCATTCCACACTGTTCCTCATAGAAAGATGGGACAATGGAATGCGAGTATATAATATACTTTGGAGAGTACAGGCACTGCATCTAGGAGATGCCGGACCATGGGATACACTGTAGGGACCCTGGAAAGGAGGGGGGAGGGGGGCTAACATTTCTGATGGTAGCCCTGTACATCTATTAAAAAATTTATCACCTTACTTCTGAATTGTGAATATCTAATTAACACTCAGTGTACAAGAGTCTATCTTCCTGTTAACACAAATTTGTGTTTTCCATCAGTACTTAGTGGTACCTACACGGAACACGGAATGCTGAAATAGAAGAAACACAGCTTTGAGACAGACTTAATTTACTCATCTAATTAAATCTCAAACAATTCTGCTGATTCATCACAGACTGGTTGTAGCAAGAAAAGGAGATACAGCAGAATGAAGTTAAACCATATGCACACGTTGGGGTTTCCTTGGTAAAATGACAATTCCTGATTGTTCAGGTAAAAAAAATCTAAACTGTGTACAGCTATCCTTTGGGATGGAGCAAATCCCCTGATGTATTTTTTTTCCTGCAGAAAGCACCTGAGTGATAAGGAAATAGAAAACTCTTCTTGCAGTGTCTCCCTGTGTGCTACTACAGGAAGGAGTAAATGCAGCAGCAGTTTTCACTTGTTTTTCAAAGCTGGACACAGGTCATTTTTCCACCAAGCAGTAAAAGCTTACTGCAGTTCCCAGGGGGCATTTCCTATATAACAATTCAGTGCTACATCCTTGCATGTATGACATAAAAAAATAATCTTCTCCTTTTTCCTAATTACAACTATGACTTATGTTGTTATTGTTACCTCGTGAAAATGATGTATTTCTTTCTTCCCTCTGCTGATTAACACTGTAACTGACTCCTCATGTAAAACAGGTTGTTAGCATTGAAAGAGAGATTCACAGTGGCTTGAATTCCCATTGTATTGCAGCCAAACATTTAATTTCCCTAAAACAGCATCTTTACTGCTCCCATGCCGCACGCTGCATGTTAGAAATATTTACATAACATAGTGCAGACTAGCTAATTAAACTGTGCAAAGCATATCTGAGTTAAGGCACACAACTGTATTAGACTTTCACACATGGGGGCTGTGAAGGAATTTTTGAACAAAACAAGCTTTAATTTAAAATGTCATGTCACATCACGTGTTACCCTTGCCAGAGTGATATAGCATTCCCAGTCAAAGCTGATAACAAAAAGGCTAGTGTATTGAAGAAGCTCAGTCATAAAATGGGTTTACCTTGAAGTAAAATACCCAGCAGATTACAAGAAACCTGTTGTGAGGGGGATACATAGGCTGCTATTAGTGTTGGGCGAACACCTAGATGTTCGGGTTCGCGAACGTTCGCCGAACATCGCCGCGATGTTCGGGTGTTCGCGCCGAACTCCGAACATAATGGAAGTCAATGGGGACCCGAACTTTCGTGCTTTGTAAAGCTTCCTTACATGCTACATACCCCAAATTTGCAGGGTATGTGCACCTTGGGAGTGGGTACAAAAGGAAAAAAAATATTTGAAAAAGAGCTTATAGTTTTTGAGAAAATTGATTGTAAAGTTTCAAAGGAAAAACTGTCTTTTAAATGTGGAAAATGTCATGTTTCTTTGCACAGGTAACATGCTTTTTGTCGCCATGCAGTCATAAATGTAATACATATAAGAGGTTCCAGGAAAAGGGACTGGTAACGCTAACCCAGCACCAGGAGCAGCACACGTGATGGAACAGGAGGAGGCGCAGGAGGAGAAGGCCACGCTTTTTGAGACGCAACCCAGGCCTTGCATGAGGACAAAAAGCGTGCGGATATAGCAATGCTTTTTGCCGCCATGCAGTCATAAATGTAATACAGATGAGAGGTTCCATAAACAGGGACCGGAAACGCTAACCCAGCAGCAGCACACGTGATGTAACAGGAGGAGGCGCAGGAGGAGAAGGCCACGCTTTGAGACACAACAACCCAGGCCTTGCAGGAGGACAAGAAGCGTGCGGATAGCATGCTTTTTACCGCCATGCAGTCATAAATGTAAAAAGATGAGAGGTTCCATAAACAGGGACCGGCAACGCTAACCCAGCAGCAGCAGCAGCACACGTGATGGAACAGGAGAAGGCGCAGGAGGAGAAGGCCACGCTTTGAGACACAACAACCCAGGCCTTGCATGAGGACAAGAAGCGTGCGGATAGCATGCTTTTTACCGCCATGCAGTCATAAATGTTATAAAGATGAGAGCGAGGTACACAGAGTGGCAGTAAACAGAATGCTATATAGTGTGGCTGAGCGAGCGGTGTACTACTATTCCCAGCAGACACAGAGTGGCAGTAAACAGAATGCTATATAGTGTGGCTGAGCGAGGTACACAGAGTGGCAGTAAACATAATGCTATATAGTGTGGCTGAGTGAGCGGTGTACTACTATTCACAGCAGACACAGAGTGGCAGTAAACAGAATGCTATATAGTGTGGCTGAGCGAGGTACACAGAGTGGCAGTAAACAGAATGCTATATAGTGTGGCTGAGCGAGCGGTGTACTACTATTCCCAGCAGACACAGAGTGGCAGTAAACAGAATGCTATATAGTGTGGCTGAGCGAGGTACACAGAGTGGCAGTAAACACAATGCTATATAGTGTGGCTGAGCGTGCGGTGTACTACTATTCCCAGCAGCGACACAATGACTGGGGGGACCCTGGCTAGCGTGGCTGGAGCGCGAACTACCCTGCCTGCCTACCCAAAGCTAAACCCACAGACAAATGGCGGAGATATGACGTGGTTCGGGTATTTATTTACCCGAACCACGTGACAGTTCGGCCAATCAGAGCGCGTTCGGGTCCGAACCACGTGACCCGTTTGGCCAATCACAGCGCTAGCCGAACGTTCGGGGAACGGTCGGCCATTCGCTCTTAGTTCGGCCATGTGGCCGAACGGTTTGGCCGAACACCATCAGGTGTTCGGCCGAAGTCGAACATCACCCGAACAGGGTGATGTTCTGCAGAACCCGAACAGTGGCGAACACTGTTCGCCCAACACTAGCTGCTATCTTTATTCTTTTCTTACAAAATGCTACTTCCCTGGCTGTTTTATTGATTTCTTAAATGTAATATTTTGAGTCACTGAACCAGAATAGGTGTACAAATCAGGAGCTGTGATGCAAGCCTGGGTCTATTTGCATTTGTAAAATGATTGTTTACGGTGAGCCCCTTTGACTTTAATGGCAAGCGAACTTCTAAAACCTTTGGGGCATCTTCTCTGCAGCCACCTAAGTTGGCAGGTTGACTTCAATGTTAAATGGGAAGCTACATTTTGGACACAAAAATTTGCGGTAAAAACAAATGGCGAACAATATGCTTTTGTCACAAACTGTTGTCTGCCAGCGAACATCTTGGTCCATCACTGCACCCCACCTAATGCCTAACACCTCCCTTCAAGTGCCTAAAGTGAACCTCCCCTCCTAACACTAACCCTGGCACCCAAAAGACAGCTCCACTCCTAGTGCCTAAAACTAACTTCACCCCCACCTTCAAGTGTCTAAAACAAACCTCCCTTAATTTCTAACACTAACCCTGGCATCCAGACAACGACTACAACCATTATTTCCAATTTACAGTATTAGCCAATTGGCTACTATCCGTATTGGGTGCTCATCTCACCTCTTGGGCATCCGATAACCAATAATTTGCACAGGCATCTATTAGATGCCTCCCGATCTTCTAGTTCTAATGATCTGACCCAGCCCACCACAGTGATGGACCCATAGCAAGGTAGAAGAGGTAAAGGCTGAAGCTCAATCTCAAGTTCTAGGGCACTCATGATTCATGAAGAAATGTAAACATCTGCATTGCTTTCTTTGTCATATTTATGGTGTCTATTTACCATTATTAGACTAAAATTGTTACTGAAACTTACTTTTTCATAAAATCACTTGACATGTTTACCATTCATAGACTTTAAATAACAGAATCAGGGGTTTAAACATTAGCTATATTGTACATGTAGATTTGCCTGGTAAAGACATTTGCTACTGTCACGCCCTTCTGGATGCTTCTCTTCTCACTTAAGCAGCGTTTTATGAGAATGCTGAAGAAGCAATATAAATGTGGAATTCCCATCCTTCAATATTTTCCTGATGTAGGAAATAACTAGTAATGGTGTGGTCTCACTCACTTACATTTTGACAGGTAAAACGATATCACATTACAAATCTATTTTTTAATACTAACACTCTAATAAAACATATGCAATATGGATGACAGAGAAATTACACAAAACCCTGAAAAATGCAAGGTAGTCATACTACATTAGAACGAGAGACCTTGCTCATAGGATTTCTTGTTAATATGATAAATGGGGAAATAGAGCTGCCTAAAACTGTTAAATGATGCAGAAATGCTCAAGATAGGTTTAGACTTAATACACTATTTTTCAGGGCTACAAAAGCAATCCATTAGCTTCTTCTACTTTACCGCCATGTGATATTTAACTGCGCCTTGATTGCCAGTAGTTGAAAAAAATGAAACATATTTTGGTTCAATAAGGAGATATTGAAGTAAAGTTCCATTTTAACCGAATACAAATGCACTTTAATGTAACTAAATACTGTACATGAATAGCGTAAATTCTCTAATCTGGAGATTCTCAGTATTGCTTCAGAGAGGCAAGAAAAGCCTAAATGATGCTTAGCATAAAAAAAAAGTCACTTAAAATGCAAGTTTATTCTAAAGGAAAATTCTACTTTTACTAAGTAGAAAAACGCAAAACACTTTCCTCATTAGTTTTAGAGTTACAGATTGCCCAACAAGCTCATGGTGAACCAGAACTCACGGGAGTGTGTATTATTATTATTATTTATTGTATTTATAAAGCGCCAACATATTACGCAGCGCTGCACAATAGATAAATGGGTTAACATACAGGTAGAACATACGGAAACTCACAACAAAACAAGATCATGCAAATGATTTGATAACAATACAGTGTCATAGGTCAAAATAGAGACTGTTCGAGTCTACAAGAAGGGTGGTTGTAAGATTGCATAATCAAGCTGGATACATTAGGGAGGAGGGCCCTGCCAGAGGCTTACAATCTAAAGGGTGGGGTGGAGACAATAGGTGCATCTTTTGAGAGGGTGTCTAACAGAACATATTATGGTTCTGGTGTAGGGGGGTTGGGGAGCGTGAAGAGGTGAGTCTTGAGAGCTTGTTTGAAGGTATTAAAGGTGGGGGCGAGTCTGACGGCTGGTGGGAGCGAGTTCCACAGAGTAGGGGCAGCCCTGGTGAAGTGTCACTGTGACTGTCTGGTACCTGTCTGTGTGTGACAGGTGCACATTGTAATACCCAGTACTGCATATACCTACCTACCTGTTGTTCACAGTGCACCCACCTACCTACGTGAGTTGAGTGCACGCAGTGTCACTGTGCCTGTCCGCTACCTGTCTGTGTGTGACAGGTGCACATTGTAATACCTATCACTGCATATACCTACCTGTTGTGTTCAGTGCACCCACCTACCTATGTGAGTGCACGCAGTGTGATATACCACTCCGTGCATACCTGTTAACTGCACCTGTGTAACTACACATTGTATTAGTCAAGTCAGTGCATACCTTTCGCTTCATCCCCCCCCCCCCGATATGGACACAACGGACAAAACAGGCAGAGGTAGAGGCAGACCCAGAGGAAGGCCACCCGGCAGGTCTGTGCGAGGTCGTGTTGATGTGATTTCGTGCGGGTGATGACGATGATACGGATTCCATGTATGTTCCCAATAGAGCAGATGAACAGGGAGACAGTTCAGAGGGGGAGTCAGAGAGGAGTAGGAGGGGACAAGTTGCTGAAAGAAGCAGGTGGAGCTCGTCATCAGAAACAGCTGGTGGCAGTGTCCGGAGCCATGTTTCGCCACCTATGTACAGCCAGCCAACAAGCCCTTCAACGTCAGCTGCTGATGCCACCATAGTGCCATCACCCCAGGGGGCTCACCGGTTTGGAAATTTTTAATGTGTCTACCTCAGATCAGAGCAATGCCATCTGTGGTCTCTGCCTCCAAAAATTGAGTCGTGGAAAGGCCAACACTCACATAGGGACAAGTGCCTTACGAAGGCACATGGAGGAAAGACACAAACTGCAATGGGAAGAGCACCTGAGCAAAAGCAGCACACAAAAGAAAAGCAAAGCCACCCTCCTTCTCCACTTCCTCCTTCAGGTGCAGCATCTTCAACCACTTTCTCCCTTGTACCTTCACAGCCACCCTCCTCCACTCCGCCTCTGCCCTTGAGCAGTTCCTGCTCCTCTGCCCACAGCAGCCAGGTGTCCGTGGAGGAAATCTTTGAGAGGAAGAAGCAAATTTCTGCCATTCACCCCCTTGCCCAGCGTCTGACAGCTGGCGTGGTGGAACTGTTAGCTCACCAGCTGTTACCATACAAGCTGGTGGACTCTGAGGCCTTCCGTAAACTTGTGGCCATTGGGACACCGCAATGGAAGATACCAGGCCGCAATTATTTCTCTAAAAAGGCGATACCCAAACTGTACCATGAAGTTGAGAGTCAACCTGGTGACCGATGGCAAGCAGGGAGTACGTGGCTGTGCAGTGGACCAACTTGTGACACCTCCACGGCTTGCAAGCAGGCCTCCTGCCACCTCCTCTCCTCCTGCTACATCCTCTTCTCTGTCATCCTCCTCCTCCTGCTTGGCTAAGTGGCAGTTCAACTCTACTAGTGCTGCGATCTCCTCTCCAGCTACACAGAGCCAGCTCCCCAAGGCCTATGCTGCATTCCAGGTACGATGGTGTCACGCCATCTTAGACATGTCTTGCCTCAAAGCAGAGAGTCACACTGGACCAGCTCTCCTAGCTGCTCTTAACAAACAGGTGGATCGGCAACATGGTGTGTGACAACAGCAGCAATCTCCTATCCGCTTTGAATTTGGGAAAGCTGACACATGTACCCTGCATGGCACATGTGCTGAATATAGTCATTCAAAAATTTGTGTCAAAGTACCCAGGCTTAGAGTACATCCTGAAGCAGGCCAGGAGGTTATGTGGGCATTTCAGGCGGTCTTACACGGCCATGGCACGCTTTGCGGACATTCAGCGGAAAAACAACTTGCCGATGAGACACTTGATATGTGATAGCCTGACTCGCAGGAATTCAACCCTGGTCATGTTCTCTCGCCTGCTAGAACAGGAGAAAGCCTTCACCCAGTACCTCTATAATTTCAGCAGAAGGACACAATCTGGGGAGATGGGGATGTTCTGGCCCCCGAACTGGACACTGATGCAAAATGCATGCAGGCTCATGCGGCCATTTGAGGAGGTAACCAACCTGGTGAGTTGCAATGAAGGCACCATCAGCGACTTGATCCCCCTACGCTTACTTCCTGGAGCGTGCCGTGCGTAGAGTGGTGGATCAAGCTGTGGAGGAGTGTGAAGAGGAACAGTTATGGCAGGAACAGTTGTGGGAGCAATTTACATCAGAATCAGATGTTTCTTCAACACCTGCAGCAGTACAGAGGGGGAGGAGGAGGAAGAGTTGTGTGGGGAAGAGGAGTCAGACTCGGATGATGAGGAAGGTGTTTCTTTGGAGGAGGAGGAGGCAACAGAAGAACAACCGCGGAAGGCGTCGCAGGGGGCTTGTGCTGCTCGACATTCCCGTGGTATTGTTTGTGACTGGGGGGAGGAGGAGGACTTTCCTAACGTCACTTAGGAAGAGCAAGAGGAGATGGATAGTACGTCTTCATGCAACTTTGTGCAGATGGCATCTTTCATAATGTCCAGCCTGTTGAGGGACCCTAGTATAAAAAACTCAAGGGGAATGAGCTGTACTGGGTGGCCACGCTACTAGACCCTCGGTATAGGCACAAAGTGGCAGACATGTTACCAACTCACCAGAAGGCAGAAAGGATGCAGCACATGCAGAACAAGCTGGCAACTATGCTTTACAATGCGTTTAAGGGTGATGTCACAGCACAGCGCAATAAACGTACCACTGCCAGTAATCCTCCTCCCATGTCCACGCAGGCAAGGACAGGCACTCCAGCGATCTCATGGTGATGTCGGACATGCGGACATTCTTTAGTCCAACGCCACTACTTAGTGCTAGTGATGTCCTGAACGGTTCGCCGGCGAACGGTTCCCGGTGAACTTCGGTGGTTCGCGTTCGCCTGCCAAAGGCGAACTTTCAACGGAAGTTCGATTCGCCCCATAATGCTCTATTGAGCAAAACTTTGACCCTTACATCACAGTCAGCAGGCACATTGTTTCCAATCAGACTGCACTCACTGGTGGAGGCCCCCCCCCCCCCTTATACAAGGCAAGGTCCTTGAGCCATTTGACTCACTCGTCTGCCTATACTAATTACTTAAGGGACAGCTGCTACACACACTCTGCTAGGGAGAGTTTAATTAGGCTCCTCCTCCCTTCTATCTATTCCCTCCTAGGGTCTCATCTGCCAGGGAATTCCAGCATTTCAAAAGCCAGCTTACATACCGTGACTGGGAATTGAACCCAGGTCTCAGTGTATGGTAGGTAATTAACATATCCATTATACCACCAACACTACTAGCTGAAACTAGCCTAGCACGTACCATTTATGCTCAAACCACAGAAATCGGTGACCATCCCTACGAGAGAGAGAGAGAGAGAGAGAGAGAGAGAGAGAGGCCTGACCCGTGACCAGAGCTGTCCCAATTTGCCATCCAACTTCTGTCTTGCCCTGCCTCAAGCGTTCTGTCAGAAGGGACCTTCAGCGCAGCTGGAGGCATTGTCACTGAGAAGAGAAGTCGCCTAAGTCACAAAAGTGTTCAGTACCTCACCTTTATCAAAATGAATGAGGCATGGCTCCCTGAGGGCCACTGCCCGCCCGAAGACTAAGTCAGTCCCCACACACAGCATCTCTGCCTGCTTGCCGTGTGACTGGCTGCCTGCCCCAAGACTAAGTCGCTCCCCACACAGCACCTCTGCCCGCAGGCTGCTTGACTGCCTTCTCCGCCACCACCAACAGGGTCCAGGACTCCAGGCAGATTCCTGAATGTTTTAGGCCACTGCTAGCAGCGACCGCTATAATAATTTTTCTGGTGCGTGTACATGCCTGCCTAATTTTTCTGGCTGCACTGCAGCTGCAACAACAAAACGAAAGGCATGTACATGTGTCCATTCCCCTTCGTGATCATTACCTTGCGTCGTGAAGGGGCTTGCGTAACACAATGAAGCAATGACCGCCGGTAATATGAGTGTCTCGGGGGTTGGCACACCAAAGATAATAAGGTTGTTGCTTCATTGTGGACAGACCAAATTTTATCAGCTGGACAGTCACTGTTCTGTCATTCAGCTACCTCAGCCCGGAGACCATATGGGCTGGAAAGCCGCCATCACCTGCACTCTTGTCATGATGCGCACCAGTCCAGCATGGCCGTCACTACACAAACAGCTGTTTGCAGTCATTGCATACCTTTCACTGCATCTTTGACTGCACATTGTATTATACCTGGCAGTCAGTGCATACCTTTCACTTGAATGGATGGCAGACTTGCCCTCCATAACAGATTCTCGTTAAAGGATTTAAAGTTGATTCATCTCACATATACAGCAGGGCCTTGAAAGTCCTCCTGTATTGTTATTTTTGGTCACTACCTCGGGATGTGCATGCCATGCCTGCTGCTTTCCTTGGATGTGTGGTGGTAGGCGTTCCTGCTCCTTTGCCCACAGCATGCCTGCTGCCTTCCTTGGATGTGTGGTGGTGGTAGCCGTTTCTTAGGCTCCCACTCTGGACCGGAATTGAACCAGGATTCCCCAGCCATTACCCGTGGTCACTCGCAATGGCAGACTTGCCCTCCATAAAGAATTCTCGATGCAGGTACTGAACAGCCAGCAGAAAAAGTATTTAAAAAAATAGATGTAAGCTTTAACAATGGTAGAGAAAGAACCATCAAAAGTTGATAAGGCAGTCAGACATTACCTGACATCACTTAGTGAAGAAGAGCAATCTCGCCATGGTGCTGCGCACCAGTCCAGCACGGCCATCACTACGCAAACAGCTGTTTGCGGTGCGTTACACAGTGAGTTTGGTGTGCCAGTGTGAAGCAGTACTCTAATTACACTCCCTGATTGGTGTATACACATGCAAGATGTATTAAAGCACTTTAGGCCTGCAATTTAGCATTCAATGTGATCTGTGATCTTAAAACGCTGCTTTGCGTCCAATCCAGATTTTCCCCCGGGACTTTTGGCGTCTATCCCATTCCACCATGCCTCCCTCCAGGTGTTAGACCCCTTGAAACATCTTTTCCATCACTTTTGTGGCCAGCATAAATTTTTCTAGTTTTCAAAGGTCGCCTCCCCATTGAAGTCTATTGCGGTTCGCAAAAGTTTGCTCGAACCGAACTTTCGCGGTAGGTTCGTGAAGCTAAAATCGGAGGTTCGGTCCATTTCTATTGATTATTAGAGATGTCCCAAACGGTTTGCCGGCGAACGGTTCCAGGCGAATTTCGGGTGGTTCGCGTTTGCCTGCGAAGGCGAACTTTCCCCGAAGTTCGATTCACCCCATAATGCTCTATTGAGCAAAACTTTGGCCCTCTACATCACAGTCAGCAGGCACATTGTTGCCAATCAGACTGCACTCACTCCTAGAGCCCCCCCCTTATACAAGGCAAGGTCCTTGTGCCGTTTTACTCACTAGTTTGCCTACACTAATTAGTTAAGGGACAGCTGCTGACAGACTCTGCTAGGGAGAGTTTAGTTAGGCTTGTTCCTAGCTAATTGTTGTTCCTTATTTTAAATTTAAATTTTAATTTTAAAAGCCAGCTTATATACCTTGGCCGGGAATTGAACCCAGGTCTTGGCCGGGAATTGAACCCAGGTCTGAGTGCTTGGTAGATAGCTCTCTTAACTGCTATACCACCACCAACACTACATGCTGAAGGCAGCCTAGCATGTACCATTATGATATATCCTAGAGAAAAATTAGCTTGCTTAAAGATTTGTAGGCTTTCAAAAGCCAGCTTACATACCTTGGCCGGGAATTGAACCCAGGTCTCAGTGTGTGGTAGGTATCTGACTTAACCCCTATACCACCAACCACACTACATGCTGAAGCCAGGCTAGCATGTACCATTATGATCAATCCAAGAGAAAAATTCCCAGCCCAGCCTGGGTTCAATTGCCTGCCACGGTATGTAAGCTGGCTTTTGAAATTCTACAAATCCTTAAGGAGGGAGGAGGGAGAGAGGGAGATACACTGTCTGATGTTGGAAAGCAGTGTAGGCCTGTAATTGAACATTGCATGAGATTTGTGACCTTAAAATAGGGGTTTATGTGAAATCTAGATGTTTGCCTGGGACTTTTGATGTGTATTTCACCCAATCATGTCTTCCTCCAGGTATTAGAACCCTTGAAACATGTTTTCTATCATTTTTCCAGCCGGTAGAAATGTATCTAAAATTTAAAGTTCGCCTCCCCATTGAAGTCTATTGCGGTTCCGCAAACCGAACCTTCAGCGAAAGTTCGCGAACGGGGTTCGCGAACTGAAAATCGGAGGCTCGCTACATCACTATTGATTACTCCGAAACATAAGATTTGTAATCTGGTTAAAACAAAATAAAAATATAATCTCCTGTGGTGGAAACCAAAGCACACTTCCCTATATGTGAGGTGGTGAAAGATTCACTTTAAGAGCAAACAATACTTGGCATACAAAATATTGCTTTTTGCAGGTAGGACTGAAATCCACTGATAAAAAAATGTGTTCTAAAAGTATTAGCCTGATTAGCAGCAAAGAAAGACAGCATTGTAAAATAGTACTACCACTCAGGATAAATCAGTATATATAATGCATATTTTTTGTTGTTAAATTTTCATTTAAATAAAATATATGATGCTGTTTCAAACACAGGTTACTCATTTTGCTTATTCAGGAGAAAAAAAAGCTAAGACAGTTACCATCTTACAACACAATTTAAACTGATTACATATGACAACTTTTTATAGAAACGATGGGAAGGAATCACACATTAGAAGATTTAGCAGATGTTTCATGAAATATGAAGGAAAGATGACATCTGTGCAGAGCCGCCTTAAAAGTATGCAAGCAAGCGCTGAACTCACCATTGTGTGGCTTGCTTCCTTCGTCTTTTAAAAAAGATATGGTAAAGCACACCTGTCTGGAGAGAAAGATGAAGTCCTCCATGGCTGACATGTTAGCTGCCTGGCATTTTTTAGATTGAAGTCACAATCACGCAAGGAAGTTCCAATGCTAAGTCATCTCATTCATAATGCATTTATAATTAACAATAAAAGAGAAATATCTAGTAAGGTAATGTGTCTGAAGTTAAAATGAAAATTTCAATGTTTTTAGTCATCTGTTTTATTATAATTTGTACATAGAAAATAACCTTATCTGCAAGAAGACTAAAATATAAAACGTAACTTTTATCGAGGATAAAAAACATTGGTTGAGTTGGTAAACTCAATTGCGAAGTGAATTAACAGTGGGTTGGGGGATGGTTTCAGTTAGTAATCACAGCTATATTAACCATTTAAGTACCAGCGGTCTCTTCCCCCTTAAGGACCAGAGACCGCTGGTACCAGAAAATGCCGGATACCGACGAATCGACGCACATATCAGCTGCAACCACCATCCATGCCGCACACCCAGAGCCTCAGGCCACTCACTTTGCTGTCTCTTATGACGGCGGAGCTCTGTTAACTGGTCAGGATCCGCTTTCATTGGCTCCTGACCATGTGATCAATGTAAGCTAATGGGAGTTGCTTACATTGATGACATTCAGGCTGAATGATTCAGCTTCAGTATGGAAGTGTTAGTTTAGGGTTAGTTTAGTGTTAGTGTGGTGTCAGTGTAGTTTAGCTGGTCAGCGTAGCTTAATAGGGTAGTTAGTGACAGTTTGGGGGCAAAAGGTCATAAGACGCCCCTGCACTGTAGATGCACCTAGGTTTAGTATTTTTCTTTTCCCCCTGATTTTTGTCCTCTAAACCTAGGTGCATCTTATATGCCAGAGCATCTTATATACCCCCCCCCCCCTAAATAAAAAAATACAGTATTTGCTTTCTCTAATGTTTCAGCTAAGAATGATCTATAACTGTAACTACTCTGATACTCTGAAATTAGAAAGGCAATCTATGTCATGCTGGAAACCTTTCATGCAACTAGTTTGGTTTTCCAGGGAGTATTTTACAAGGCAATGAAGAGGTCACCTGATGTGCTCAATTGTGCAAGAACGTATCAAGTGAAAAAAGGGTTTGATCATTCCATCATGAGCAGATATGACTGATTAGTTACAGAAAATTATGTGATTAATGGAAAATAAGGAGTCTGGAGATTCAAGTTCCATTTTAATCTAGTGATTACTTTTTCCTCAGTAGATGTAATGCTTCCTATTCTCAACATGGACTTCATATCTAATTGAAACAATGTATTAATTAACTCATCACCAATTAAAGCGTGATAAACTTACAGTGCAATCTCAGGAGGACCATACAGTACAGAGAAAGATTAACACATAAAGTGTTGCAAAATATATGTATGGAATCTGAAAAATCCTAAAACGGTCAGGAATTATCTGTCAAGGAGACACAGGCTTCATAATACATGAAACCATCCATTCCATTTTTTTGATGAATATTTTGACGACCAGACATACGAGAATTTGTGCTCAGATACTTTCATTTAAAAAGTGCAAACTTAAAATTCCCCACACATGGAAAAAGGGAATCTATACTGGTACTGCAGTGTGTTACTGTAGATCCCTTAGCTGTAAAATTGCTTTATTTTGTGGAATGAACTACAATTTTGATCTGTGTCGCCATTCACAAGGATGCTGGGAGTTTTCAACTATACTGCCACTAGTTCTTATAAGTAAAATGTCTATGTTTGCAATAAATTACTGTCTGCAGTCTTATAAACAGTGCATAGCTGCCAACATTTCTAAAGCAGAAATCTACATGGAAACTGTGCCTGTGTGGGAGCATGCATCAGGGCGTGTGTGTGTGTGTGTGTGCATGTAGGATAGGCTAGCAGGCTTTTACATCAAATGGTTGAAGGCTGGGTTTATAACTACTTTTAACTGTTATGGCAAGGCACTTTCCCACAATATGCCCTTCAGTGCATATTCTGAGCCAGACGTGCTCCTCACTACAGATTTAGTTATGCGTATTGTGGTCAGGGCAACCCCCATCACACCTCCAGTCATGCTTCTTATGGGTAGGATATACCCTCTCCACACTTTTAACCAGGGCTGCTCATCAGGATTCTGGATATCCTGGTAACCCGGATATCCAAACTTTTTTACGCTATCCGATTCGGATTTGGATTCCGTATTTTTAGCTATCTGCAGATATTTGGCCGCATAACCTGACATATCCGCGGATATTGTGGATATCCGGATTCGAAACACTGTAACTAAGGAGATGACATCCTGGAGCCAATCAGAGGGCTCCCAGCAGAAGCCCTAGCAACCAATCACAGACGGGAACCCTGGCCAGCCTCACCTGACCTCAATGAGCCAATCAGAGGGCTCCCAGCCTAAACCCTGGCACCCAATCACAGAAAGGAACACTGGCCAGCCCCCCTGTGTAAAAAGGAGGGCTGCCATGATGAGACATATCATCTTAGCTTGCTGAATGCTCACTGAGAGACATGCTCCAGTGCTGGTGGCCTAGCAAGGGCTGTACACAGTTATAAACCGAAAGCTGATCAGTGATTAACCCCTTCACTATCACTACACTATTGTTAAATAATTAATTAGCTTAATGTCATTTGTGTTACAGTCAGAGTGTGTGCTGCAGGCAGCTGCTATGTGTCTCTGTGTGTACTGTGCACAGACCAGGCCTGCTGCTGCCTGCTGGCCAGCTATTAGCCTTAGGTATAGGTTAGGTTAGGGAATAGGGGATAGGATTACTGTGTTATTGTGTAGTTAGTACTGTAGTACTGCAGTCATTGCTAGTAGTTGTTAGAGTAGTAGTACTACTAGTGTCTTCTCCTCTGCTGTCTGACTGTCACTCGGCACTTTAACCAGAAATAACTTTATCCCACTCATGACACAGAAATGAAATATATATTGTTTTTTTCAAGACAAACTAGGCTTTCATTGTGTGCCATTTTTTCCCTCGAACAATTTTGTTTTCTATGAATGTTAATGGGAAAACAAGGGAGAAAAAATTGAAAAAACACATTGTTTCTCAGTTTTACCAATTCCAGTTTAAAAATAAAAAGTGCTACTGTAGATAAAAAACACAAATTTTGTTTGGCTATTCTTACCGCTTATCACAAAACTTAGATTATGTTCCTGTCACAATTTATGGTGAAGATATTTGATTCTGAAATAATGCTACAGAGTGTATTTTCCACTATGAACTAAGAAAATACAAGTATTTTTAATGGTAAAAATCGATCTCATTAGCTCAGGAAACATATATTCCCATTCACCAATTAGTGCTGCATCAGATAGTGCCAGAAATGTGCACAGGAGCAAGCCCAATCCTGCACAGCACTGCTTCTGCTACAAGATGTATATCTACTGACTCATGGCTTAGATGAAGTCACAGAGGACGTAGATATACAGCAGTGGTAGATAAAGTAGTTAAGCTGAATACTTACCTGACGACCCAGGAAGAAGGATCCCACAATGTCCCCCATTGACAAGCTTTCCTCCATCTTCCTGCGGGCAGGTAAACACAACATCATGCAATGGCACAGAATGAGCGCAAACAGGAAATCAAGCGATCATGGTACTTTGCGTGGAGTCATCTTAAAGATCTGATTCACCATGAAGGTCATTATCGTTGCGCATTGTGAGATTAGGGAAACATTCGCTCGTTGTTCAAAAAGTTGCCAGTTGTCAGAAAAATCAGCAGAAAAATTGTGTTGTGGGTACGGGCCTTTAGTCATGCATGTTTTGAGAAAGAAATACCCTCACTACACCTGTAAGTATTTATGTTATCACACACACTACATTCTAGTCATCCATACATAATTTTTTATAGTACCCCTTCTTGATCTCCACTTTGATGTCTGGCTCCTTTCCTGTTGATTGTAATGTCTTCTTTGTGTTGACTTGTCGACTACAGTCTGGCTCCTTTATTGTTACTTGTGGTCTTCTTCCTGCTGCAGCCTCTCCCTGTATATAATGACTCAGTCAGGGCTTGCGGAAAATTCAAGTGAACATCTATGCAAATATGAGCAAGCAAATATGCATTTGAAAGGTGAAGTGTTGATGCACTTATTACATTAAAAAGAACTAATAAAATATGTTGACATTTTTCATTTGACATTATGATACTGTGTAGCTGATTTCTGAAGAAAAAAAATCTGTTCCCTTCTCTGTCCCCCTTCCCTTTCGGGTGATTGTTTGTTTCCCCCCAGGCAGCAAAGGGTTTATGGTTCTCTCTACAATAGGCTCAAAAGTGGGACAACTAAAGAATACAGAATGACAGTAATTATTGTTCCAAAATAGGGACTACTGAGAGCTGTGCTAGTGATTACTATTATTTCATCATCTTCGGCTGTACTGGATAGAGTGCAATATAGAAATGGTGGGTTACATAAATAGATGCAGAACTCATGAATAATGCAGTAGAAACAACCAAGTATACAAGCACAAAAATGCATACATGGTTAATGTATAGGATAAGAACACCCAACCATACAACTGTGTTTTGTTTTGGTGAAACAAGTACAACAAAGGCAAAATAAAAACCAAAACAAAACAAACTAAGGAAAAATAAACAAACATAAACTAAAAATAAAACAAAAACAAAAAACAACAACCAAAGAACAACAACAAAAAAATCAACAGCAATTAGCCCTGCCCTTTTGAGCTTGCCATCTACAGCAGGGGTCCCCAACCTTTTTCGGTCCAAGGACTGCTTTGCAGTATAAAATTTCTCCCGAGTCTGTTTTATTTTTTTGGGGGGAGGGGAGGGGGGACACGGTAGGGTGGGTGGTCATGAGGTTGGATGTGAAGGGGGAATTTTGCTGGGAGGGGGGTGCAGGTGATTTTGACAGTGTGCAGATAGGTTGTGGGGGGGGGGGGTTATGGTGATATGTTGGGGAAAAAGAGCGTGGTGGTAAGGGAGCAGTACAGGAAAATGGAAATGGGCCCCCAGCTCCTATAAAAGCATTTTAACTGGGCCAGAGTTGACCCCACAAACCAACACCAACCCCCCCCCCCAAAAAAAAAAAATTAACATAAACACTGCACCCTGCCTTTTGGTACAGAGCTGGTCATGGCATAGCAGTCTTACTTTTAGGTGAGCCAGTACACGGGCCTGGGGTTCCGTCAACCCTTATTTCCCACATCATCCTGCACTTAAGAAGCTCCTGGGCTGGGATGTGGTGAGGCTTCTGAGGCTGGAGGTGACCAAGTCTGGCTGAGTAGGCTTGAAAGATGTAGCAACTCATGGAAAGGCTCCTCTGGCTGCTGGTGCTGAGACTGTGGCAGGGCTGCACACAGGGCTCTGGATTTGCAGTGTGCCTGTGTATCTGGCTGGCCTCTCTCTGTATTCATGCGCAGCACAGTGTCACCAAGTGGCACCATCTTCTTCTTACTGCGTCATGTGCTACAGTGTACATCCTATAGCTCTGACAGATGACTAAAACAGTACAGCGCCACCTGGTGACGTAGTGCTTGCCTGCTGCTGTGCATGAATGTATACAGAGAGAGGCCAGGCCCACAGACTGGCTCAGAATGTCTCGTGGACCAGCATTGGGCCACGGACTGGTGGTTGGGGACCACTGATCTAGAGGAAAGTTGTGTGGAGACACTAGGTGAGTTAATAAAAAAAGAAAAATGTATCATTGCTACTTGCTGCATGCCGTGCAGTATATTTACGGCCCTGGAAAAAAGACAGGATGCACCAGGGCCGTGAAAACAAGTCTGCAGCGGCATGCAGCCGCCGCTCGCTCCCGTTCGCGTGTGCGCGCGCACCGCCGTTACCGCTGCTTAGAGGGGAAGTTAATGAATGGATAAAAATATAGGTAAAAGGCTGCGCATCCCTGACCCAATACTGTACAACTGAATGGTTAATCGCTGTGGCGCACACCGCCCCCCCTGGACTAAAATGCACGCCCGCATCCAAACAATGCAATACTGGTCTATGTGCGCCACAGCGATTAACCATTCAGTTGTACAGTATTGGGTCAGGGATGCGCAGCCTTTTACCTATATTTTTATCCACAGTTCTGTAACTACCAGGCTAGCAGCACCCATTGTGCTATCCTGTTTTGCATGGTAAGTATCTAGTTCAGTTTTGCATATGTTTTGCATCTGTCTGATTGCTGAGTGTGTATTTGAGCTATTTAAGCGGTGCATATGAGGTGGTGAGTCATTCAGATGCGGCCCATATTGGTGAGCGCTTGCTTTGTTTTCTGAAGTTAATGAATGGGACCGCAGGTTCCATTCATAAATCTAAGTCCCCGATTCAATGAATACCAGCGTCTACGAGACGCCGGCATTCATTGTATCTTCCTGTGTTACACAGCCACGGATTACTTCCGATTCACGTGCTTACGTACGTGAATCGGAAATGACGACTGAGGACATCTTGTGGCCAAATAGTATATTGCACCAAAATTGCTTTTAATTTAATAAAAATCCCCACACTGACTGATATAATTAACTATTTCCCTCCCACACCCTCCCATAATACCCAAACTTTTTTTTTTATTTATAAAAGGGGGGGGGGGGGGAAATTACATCAAAAAAACAAATTTAAGTAGTTACCTTAGGGACTGAACTTTTTAAAAATGTATGTCAAGGCAGTATATTACTATTAATTTTTAATTTATGGGCTTGTAATTAGTGATGGACGCAAAACTGTAAAAATGCACCTTTATTTCCAAATGAAATATTGGCGCCATACATTGTACTAGGGAAATTTTTTGAACGCTGCAATAACCGGGACAAAAGGGCACATAAAATGTGTGGCTTTTATCCACAGTAGAATGTTTTATTTTAACACTATAATGGTCAAAAACTGAAAAATAATGCATTTTATATTTTTTTTATTATTATTCATGTTAAAATGCATTTAGGATAAAATAATTCTTGGCATACTGTAACTCCCAAAGAAAGCCTAATTGGTGGCAAGAAAAACAAGATATAGATCATTACACTGTGATTAGTAGTGATTAAGTTATTGGAAAAAGAAAGGGAGGAGCGCTGACAGGTGAAAATTGCTCTGGTCCACAAGAGGAAAAATGCCTCAGGTGTCAAGTGGTTTTAAGAAACAGCAGGCCCTTTAAGAAGAGCAACAGAAGGAGACAGGGTTGAATATATATCTGAAAAGAAGGACTGAGACAGATGATATGCTTGTCTGAAGTTGTCTTTTAAAAGTCCACTTAAAGAGGAACTTCAGCCTAAACAAACATACTATCATTAAGTTAAATTAGTTATGTTAATTAAAATAGATAGGCAATATAATCTCTTACCTGCCCTGTTTTAAAAGAACAGGCAAATGTTTGTGATTTCATGAGTTCAGCCATCTTTTTGGTTGAAAGGAGGTGACAGGGAGCATGAGACACAGTTCCAACTGTCCTGTGTGCTGATCACCCCTCCCAGTTGCTAGACGATGTGAATAACAACATAGGAAATCACATCATGCTTTGCACAGCATCAGGGAAAACAAGCCCGGGCAGTTTTCTTTGATGGGTGGAGCTTAGCTAAAAATGCAGCTAAAAATGATGCTTTGGTAAGAAAAACAAAGTTCTGATGCCGTGAAACTGTTAAAGAAACACCAAGCCTTTTCAGTTCTGCTGAGTAGATTTTTAGTCCGGAGGTTCACTTTAAGGATTTTAGACTAGTGCTTGACTAGACTACTTGGAGGCAGTGTGTTGGAGACATCCCGAAGAAGGGAAGAAATGCTTGAGAAGTCTTGAATAGGTGACAAGGATGTAGGATAGGAATGTTTTATGTACATAGGGAATATTAGTTAGAATATTTGGAAATCTGATGTGATGAAGTGATGAAATGTAAGGAGGGTGTTGTGAAGTATGTAAGTAATGCCTAGGGGTTTGAACTGTAATCAGGAACAGATAGTTCTGAGAATAACGAGGTACCAATTATTCTGACCTATGTGTAAAGTCCACTTTAAATTGTGCACATTTGAAGTTCTTATCATAAAAATGTGCGATCTTTACTTTATGTGTCTATTTATTTCCTTCTCCAGTCTGTTTTTTAGAATATTTAAACTGGTGATGAACGACCAGTAGGAAAAGAAGTGGAATGCAATTCATCAAATAATGAAACCATGAAGAGTAGCTGCTATTATCATCCTATGATTTTTGCAAGAAACAAGCCATAATAGATAGGACCTATTTTAA
The DNA here is from genome assembly GCF_040937935.1 of Hyperolius riggenbachi. Lineage (NCBI taxonomy): Eukaryota > Metazoa > Chordata > Amphibia > Anura > Hyperoliidae > Hyperolius > Hyperolius riggenbachi. Next base: position 224,631,697 of record NC_090647.1, read on the forward strand.
AGTGAAATTCAGTCTTGAATAGCTCCATGTGACCCATTAAACAAAATAGTTTCCATCTTCACAGAATGTATGTTGGAAGCTCACAGACAACCCCAAGTGTACATAAAACAAGAGTCTTGCATTAGCCGGGGTCCTTTCACGCCAGGCATGGTTATGCCCGTTTTGACACAACGGAGTTGATTCACAAAGCCGTGCTAACTCATAGCACGGCCGCGCTATGCTGCGCACGCGTTTAACCACGCATACAACTTTACGCACACTATAACAAACATTTGCGCATGTTCACGTGGCACAACGCGTGCAAAAGTTATAGCACGTCTGCGTGCGCAGCAAGGCGCGGCCGTGCTATGAGTTAGCACAGCTTTGTGAATCAACCCCAACGTATATAGTGCGCGATTTCCAAGGTAAAATGAAAGTCCATAGACTTTCATTTTACCTTTCCCATCTAATAAGGTGTTTGTGTGCGTTGCGATGTAACGCCACCAGGAACATTTAATCGCACAATGCAAGTGATTTCCCAGTGGGTTATTTAGTACTAGCACCGCTGATTCGCACTGAAATGCAACTTCCCGTTGTCATGCCATGCGTTGTGTGGTGTGCACGACAACAGCTAGTGGGAAAGGGCCCTAAGATCCACCAAGCAAGAAAACAGGTGGTAAGAAATCCTGCGATCTTTAACACTCTTCAGTATTGTGCAATTGAACCAAATTCTTACTCCCCCAAAACAGTTAATTTTAACAATTCCAGTGATTGCTCTATGCCTCTCACTGTGCTCAGCTGCTAAGCAGATGTTTACTATCACTCAGGGCCCTTTTCCACTAGCAATCGCTAGCGTGTGCGCTAAACGCTAGCAATTGAGATCCAACAAGTTGCAACAAATACACTGCATAGCAAAATCGCTCCGAGCCGCGATCGCGTTTTAGTAAAAATCGAATCGCTGTAGTGGAAATTACCTACCACGATCTCTATGTTATTTAGCAAACCCTAGCGATTTAAAAACAGATCTATGAAGACCAGTACAAGTAAAAAAAGAAAAAATAGAAGAATAATGCAATTGCCCTAAACAGTTAATCAGAATCATTGTTTTCTTTCACAGATGAAGCCTGACTGGTTGCCCTGAGCTACTGCATATGTTTTGCTCCAATGTTTGTTTGTTGGTTGAAAAATCACCCCACTGTCAGCTGCTACTTTGATTAAAATAATAATTATTATTTGTTTTTATTATTATTTATTGTCTAATCTTACTTACTACTGTTTATACACGCCCATCATACCTTGACCATTCAGAACCATTCTCTGTTAAGTAAGTAATATTTGTGTCATTGCAGTAAAGGTATAAAATGATGTAGAATAAAGTCATATGTTAAATTGTACTTCCTGCTTTGTGCAGAATTATGAAACAGTGACACAAATAGAAATGCAGGAATTTCACAATCATCTTTTACACCAAAGCAGCACCCAGTTGCCATAATTTCCAAAACATTGCAGCAGCTGCCAGATACAATTTTATAAAAAATACAAACATTGATTCTTTATTGAAGACTATATTATATAGATGTTTTTGCGTAGGGGATTACTCTTTAATTCTGCCCCACACTGTCCAAAGTTTGGCAGAAGCTCCTCTTTCAAAGGTCTGCAAATTAAAGTATATGAATGAGCAAATAAAAATATTAGCCCGAAAAATAGCAGTTGAAGATGAATACAAATATTTGAATTGTGTACAGTGCCTTCCTCCTTATTTCCTGTTTATATGCATCATGATTATGCATGTGCTTGTATTACACAAAAAATATAAATAAATATCAAAATCATGTTAGAAATAACTCTTTTAAATTAAAAACTCTAACATGGCTTTTATTTAAATTTTAGATGCTGATAATTAGGGGAGGACAAATAACACAGCTTTTAAAATAATGGCCTTACTACCAAGCCACACACAGATGGTTACAAACGTATAAACAACCAGAAGGAAAACAGAAGAGTGAACTGGAAAAAACAGTTATCAAGATAATTAAAACTGCCTCAATTCAGCAGAGAAACTGATAAAATGCACTGCTAGAGGAATGCAAATAAGTCGACTGAAGCTCTCTTTGGATTATGGTAATTACTCAGTCTGAAGCTAGCTCCAGCCATACAGACATACTCACAATCACATACACACACAGCAGTGGAGTGGAACTTAACAGCTATGCTTGGCATAGATTCATAACATTTCTTGGCACGGAGTCAGAATGTCATGTGGAGCTGTTTGTACAGTAAGGCACAGAACACTGCTGTGGAGGAAATACCATCGGAAGCTCTGCTCACCTTGAGTGGCCTATACTGTTAAACTGACAACCAAGCCACCTATTGCTGGCGAATTTCCTGTTCTAACTGGAGGCGCCGGGCGAGTGTAGGTTTTTCAGTAGAAGAAGATGCTGGCCCTTGTTGGTCCTTATATCAACTGAGTGAGCTTGCCAACAGTTCATGATTATCACGGGCAAGATTTTGATGTCTTGTTACCAAAAGAAAGATGTTTATAGAAGAGATTACAGATGAATGTATGAATCTAGGTTAATAAGAAAATGTTTATTCAAAGAATTGTGACACACTTTTTATAATAATGTACATTTCGTTTTGCTTTAAATAAATATTTGAAGCTTTACTGTTTCTTAATATTATTATAGCTGATATACACAGTAATCATAGATTCCAACATTTCCTTCAAACTCTTACAACATAACAATTATATATATCTACTATATGTATGTATATGTATACATATATGTATATATATAATATATATAATATAATATATATATTATATACACACACACACACACACACACACACACACACACACACACACACACACACACACACACACACACACACACACACACACACACACAGTAAAACCTTGGATTGAGAGTAACTTAGATTGCAATACAAGCAACAATTGAGATACTTCATACACCACAGTTCCGTGTTAGGAACAGGGTTGCTCGAATGTACCAAAATTAGATTCGGGTACATTCGAATTCGGGCCCGCGGAAAATTTGGATTCGGATGTGATCGCCGTCGGTTCGGATTACATAAAAAAAAAATCGGGAAAAATTTGTGTTCGCAAATTCGGATTTTTTTTTTTTTTTAAAGGGAAATCATATGTAAATAGGTCTAATATATATATATATATATATATATAAAAAAAAGAAAAGTGTGATGGAAAACTTTTTTTCAGCATTTCTTGTTTATTCATCGTCTTCTTTTTTTTCTCTCCATCTTTTTCTTCACCATCTTCTTTTTCTGTTTTACCCTCTTTTTGTTTCTCGTCATCAATCATTCATTACTATCATCTTCATCATCTTCTTCTTCACTGGCAACTGGTTCTTTAAGTTCTTCTTCTTCTTCACCTAGTTCATCTTCAATTGTTTTTTTTTTTCATCTTCTTCTTCACCTGGTTCTTCTTCGTCTTCTTATTCTCCTTCTTCATCATCATCATCTGGTTCTTCTTCACCTGGTTCTTCTCTTCTTCTTCTTCACCTGGTTCTTCTCTTCTTCATCTTCACCTGGTTCTTCTCTTCTTCATCTTCACCTGGTTCTTCTCTTCTTCTTCTTCTTCTTCACCTGGTTCTTCTATTCTTCTTCTTCTTCACCTGGTTTTTCTCTTCCTTCTTCTTCACCTGGTTCTTCTCTTCTTCTTCTTCACCTGGTTCTTCTTCATCTTCTTCTTCTTCGTCAACATCATCTGGTTCTTCTTCACCTGGTTCTTTTCTTCGTCACCTGGTTCTTCTTCTTCACCTGGTTCTTCTTCTTCTTCACATGGTTATTCTTCTTCTTGTTCGCCGTCCACCACCAACATTCTTTGTTTTTACCCTTACAGAACTGTACTTTTGTAAAATGTTATCTTCAACACCAGCATAGCTATTGTAGTGGCATAATAGCCAGTGGCGCATGGCAGCAGCGCATAATTCTGTGGACCCTGGTGGTGGGAACACAGACAGGCAGGAGGATAACTGTAGTAGCAGCAGCAGCAGGAGGAGGAGGAGGAGGAGTAGTGACGTATGGCAGCAGGCAATGTCACAGGCCAATGGTACCTAGCGTTGGTACCATGGCTGAAAATAAACAGCAAAGAGCAGGAGGAGGTTCCGGACAGCAGTCGTGCAGCCCACATTGTGCCCAATGCACAACTGGGACAGCACAGTTTTCAACCCAGACACCTCAGATTTTTTTTTTATACAACAGTATAGCTATTGTAGTGGCGTAATAGCTAGTCGTGGCGCATGGCAGCAGCGCATAATTCTGTGGACCCTGGCGGTGGGAACACAGACAGGCAGAAGGATGAACTCAGCAGGAGGAGGAGTGGCGACAGTATAGCTATTGTAGATGTTCACAGCAGCGCTTCTAGCAGCGTGATTCCTCAGTGTATATACTTCCAGATCCTATAAAAGCAAGCAGACATGGACGCTCATAGCGGGTAAACCTCTAGCACAAGTATACCCTGTGTATAAACCACACTTAGTGCCAGGACCTCCACCGCATGCAGGCCGGGGGTCACGCTCCCCCCCTATAGCCCCTGCTCACCAGCTATTTGCTTTCAAATAGGCATATCACATGTATTTCTGTAGAGCTATAAAAAAAGCATAAAAAAGCCACTTATCATAGCGTAAAACTGTATTTAATATGGCTAAAATGCCCTGCTTAAAAACTTTGTACCAAATAAAAGAATATGAAAAGCATATCTCACAGCTCCATTAGATGACCGCCAGGTTCCCTGCCTCGGCACTGGTAACCTCCGTCTCTAGTGTGTGTTCCAAAAAGCGTGCATGTCCAAAGGCTTTAGTATAGCTATTGTAGTGGCGTAATAGCTAGTGGCGCATGGCAGCAGCGCATAATTCTGTGGACCCTGGTGGTGGGAACACAGACAGGCAGGAGGATAACTGTAGCAGCAGCAGCAGCAGGAGGAGGAGGAGGAGTAGTGACGTATGGCAGCAGGCAATGTCACAGGCCAATGGTACCTAGCGTTGGTACCATGGCTGAAAATAAACAGCAAAGAACAGGAGGAGGTTCCGGACAGCAGTTGTGCAGCCCACATTGTGCCCAATGCACAACTGGGACAGCACAGTTTTCAACCCAGACACCTCAGAATTTTTTTTTATACAACAGTATAGCTATTGTAGTGGCGTAATAGCTAGTGGTGGCGCATGGCAGCAGCGCATAATTCTGTGGATCCTGGCGGTGGGAACGCAGACAGGCAGGAGGATAAACTCAGCAGGAGGAGGAGTGGCGACCGGCAGCAGGCAATGTATTCTGTGGAGTAGATAAAAAGGGGATTTGTGCAAACAAGCGAGATGTGATCAAAACTAGTCAAGTTATGTTAATGGTACAAAATTCTTCACTTTATTTTGAATAGAATACAAAATCATTATAAAAGAACTGGATGTCGGACATACCACAGTGACCCTTCCCACCCACCAATAAAATCCCAAAAGTCCAGGGAACGAGGACCTTATCCCAAATATTGTGTCAGAAAATAGAAGCTTATCTGGATTCAATTAGGCAACGGAGAACAGTTCACTTTTCACACGGAAAATTAAGTTCCATATCTTTAGGAGTGATGCAGGGCATTCGTATCCCAAAATCTGAGCAATTTCGAACAGCAGGACACAAGCACATTAATTGATTGGAGTAAGTCCCACTCGCAGACTCACAAGTTAGCAGGCATGTGCTTGGCAGGGAGGGCAGGGGTAAGAGTAGGGTTGTGCAGGCAAACAATGGCAGAGAAGCAGCAGAAAAGCAACAATAAAGCGACTTATAACTGCAACAGTCCAGCAAACAGCACATGAAAGCTGACACTTTTTTGTCTTATCAGCCATGCAGTATAGTCAGTCCTGATGGCATTAACTCACAGTTCCGTAGTGTGCCTGTATCTTCCCCTCCTCATACGATCAGTTTAAGGACCATGCTGTAGCAGAACAGCCTGTGGTGCTTGTAATTGCGGAACGCCAGCCCGTTAGTGGTGCATGTGTCCTCCGTGTATTGTGGATCGAATCCGCGTTGTAGTAGCTTTCCAGACACAGTTCACATGGGGTGAGTTGCAGGTCCTCAAGCTCCGCCCACCGACCGGTTTCGCGCATGCGCGCTTCCTCAGGGTGTGGTTGGAGTCATGGCAAGACGTGTATGCTAAATACTCTAAGCACTTCCGCTCCGCCCCCAGGGCGGAATGGGATTGGTTGAACATCTGCGAAGGTGCATAGCGTCAATACGGACAGTATGGAGTTCCCTTATAGTATCACAAGCAAACCTGCCGGCAGCCTATAGTCATCATTCAGTCCCACCACAGAGCGGGCAGAGCTTCCCCCCGTGAGAAGGGACACCCAGACCGAGAGACGGATACAATTTAGGATCACCATGATGGTTAGTTTAAATGGGTGAAAATGAAATTGAAATTAAAGGGCCCCACACATAAGTACTAACTGCACTGATCTGGAGTCAGAAACAGGCTCCCAAGCAGAGGGGGCACAGTCAGGCACAGTAAACTTTATAAAAAGCATTGCAACCCAAAGTCTACATTATGTCCGAAGGGGACCAGGGTTTGCAGCTTAAAAATCCAGCTGCACTCCCTCTGCTTGAGAATCCTGTCAAAATCCCCCCTGCGGGTGGAGATGTTGAGTTTATAGATTCCCTTAACTTTTGAACCAGATATATCACCCTCATGGCTATCTTTATAATGTTGCGCCAGAGGGGTTGTGTAGTCTTCATCTCTCGCATTGCGCATATGCTCACCTATCCTCGCCCTCAAAGGGCGCGTCGTCTTGCCGATGTAATGCAAGCCGCAAGGGCAGGTGAGCATATAGACAACTCCCTCAGTAGCGCAGTTTACAAAGGATTCTATCCTATACGTTTTACGGCCAAGGGAGTCAGAAAAGGATGCAGTTCTATCAACTAGGGGGCATACCTGACAACCCCCACACCTAAACATGCCACTGGGAATAGATCTACCAAGCCATGTGGTTGTAGTACTTCTTTTATATTCACTTTGAACTAGATGATTTCTTAAGGACACAGCCCTTTTTGCCGCTAAGTGAGGATATTCACCAACTAGGGTTTTTTATGTCCTCAGAAGTAGTTAGGACTGGCCAATGTTTTGTCAAAATTTCTTTGAGTGATTCCCAGTGGCTGCCATAAGGGGTAGGAATTCTAAGGACAGCCTCCCTCTCCGATTTGCCCTCTTCAAAATTTCTCTCCCGCTTGGAGTGAAGTAATTGACTCCTATCAAGGGACCAGGCTCTCTTAAGGGCCCTTTTCAAAACTTTATGGGGGTATCCCCTTTCCCTAAAACGGAGGTACATCTCTTTTGACTCCTTAGAGAAGGTTTCATCAGACCCACAGTTCCTTCTTAGACGTTGGAATTCACCAATGGGAATAGAATTGATTTGACATTGAGGATGACAACTGGTGGCATGTAGGACAGTATTGCCAGCTATTTGTTTCCTGTAGCTTGAGGGGACCAGTTTATTTTCAACGATATTAACTCTTAGGTCCAAATAATTCAGTCCAACATCACTCACATCATAGGTGAGTTTGATGTTGAACCGATTGTCATTCAGATCCCCAAGAAAAAAATGGTAGTTCCTCCAAGCTACCTGTCCATACCATCATTATGTCGTCTATGTATCTTATCCATAGGGGGGCATGCTCCCGCCAAAGCGAATGTTGGTATACCACCTTACGCTCCCAGTAGCCTAGGTGTAGATTCGCGTAGGCAGGAGCACATGCCGCCCCCATGGATGTACCTCGTATCTGGTGGAAAAATTGTCCATCAAATAAAAAACAATTAAAACCAAGGATGAACTCCAGCAGTTCTGCCACAAAATCATTGTGGCAGCAATATCCAGGATATGCATCTCGAAGGAAAAAACGTGTGGCCCCGACTCCCCTCTCATGTGGGATCGAGGTGTATAACGATTCCACATCGACCCCCACAAGGAGGGAGCCGGGGGGCACCACGAACTCCTCGATAACTCTGAGAACTTCCGTGGTGTCACGTACATAAGAAGGCAGGTGGGCAACGATGTCTTTCAGCTTAAGATCAACAAACTTTCCCACTCTCTCCAGGGGACCATTAATAGCTGAGATTATGGGGCGGAGACCAGGGGGACTGACTGCATTTTTATGAACTTTTGGTAGTATATAAATAGTGGGTATGGTGTATTCAGAAATCACCAAATATTCCCACTCTTCTTTTGTCAGTACCCCCTGGTCGCATCCAGAGTCCAGCAATAAGTTAAGATTTCTCTTAATTATTTCAAAGGGGTTATGTTTCAACTTTCTATACGTCTCCGAGTCCGAGAGCTGCCGTCTAATTTCACCCAGGTAGTAGTCCTCTCTCAAAAGGACAACATTGCCCCCCTTGTCACTTGGTTTGATCACTAGATTTGGAGCATTTTGTAACTCCTGTAATGCTTGTCTCTCATCCTTGGAGACATTCTGTACAGGGGGAGCAATGTTCCAATTCACTCCCCTGAGGTCATTCTCTACCAGCTCGAGAAATACAGAGACGTATTTGTTTGTCGTAATAGAGGGCATGAATTTTGATCTTGGTTTTAGGTTAGTGAAAGAGGGTGCACTGGTTTCACAAGGTTCGTCATCATCCACCACACAGTCGCCGAGCTCATCCTTCAATGATTCTAGCTCGACTATAGCCCTCCTGTCAATGACAGATGGGATTAGGCAGCTTTGTGTTATCCGAGATTGTTCACAAGAGTTACCAAACATTATCTTTAAAAGGAGTCTCCTCAAAAATAATACAATGTCTTTGTAGATGACAAATTCGTCCCCCAAAGCAGTTGGAACAAAACTCAGTCCTCTGTGGACCCTGGCGGTGGGAGCACAGACAGCAGGATAACTACAGCAGCAGGAAGAGGAGTGACGTGTGGCAGCAGCAGCATGCATTGTGTGGTGAACAGCAGGAGGATGAAAATCAGCGCTTCGTAATATGTTGGCGCTGTGTAAATACAATAAATAAATAAATACCCAAATAAATACATTCATAAGTAAATCAGTACATTCATAAATATATAAATACATCAGCAACAGCAGCAGGAAGAGCAGTGACGTGTGGCAGCAGCAGGCATGTCACGGGCCATGGTAGCTAGCGTTACTACCACAGCAAGTCAAGAAACACCAGGCCAAATTATCAGGACCCCGGGAATGAAGGTTTATGTTGTCAAAGAATGATTCCCAGGCACCTCATGTCCTCCTCTCGCCGACAGTAGGTGCCAGGAACGTGCCTTCAATCCAGGCCTGGTTTATCTTCAAAAATTTCAGTCTGTCCACTCCCTCTGTGGACAGACGAGAGCGCTTCTCGGTGACCACGCCACTGGCCGCACTGAAGCACCTCTCGGACTGCACGCTGGAAGGTGGGCAAGACAGGACTTCCAGGGCGTACTGCGCCAGCTCACTCCAGATGTGCAACCGCTCCACCCAGTACTCCATGGGGTCCACGCTGCCGGTGTCAAGCCCACTGAAGGACCCCATGTACTCTGAGTCATGCGCTGGCTGTGGCTTTCAGAGGAGGTGGCTGCTGCATGCACCTCCTCTCTCGGCTGCTCTACCGTCATGTAGAGCGCCTGCGTCAATGACAGCGGGTCTCCTAGGCGCCTGACGCTGCTGCTGCTGGCCGCAGGCACCGGCTGCTGTGCTGGCTGGACAGGGACAGAGGGGGTGGAAGCCTGAGGGAAGGCTTCCTCCAGTCGCTGAACAAGGAGCTGCTGCAACTCGCTTGTGCGCTGCTCACGTCCTGTAGCAGGCAGAAACTGAGCCCACTTCCCCCTCCAGGATCCAGGATCATGCTGATGCAGGCGTCCTCCCTCACTTGCATCTGCTTCACCCTGGGGTCTGTGCGCAGGCAACGCAGCATGTGCGCTGCCTTGGGGAACAGGGTGGTCCGTGACACAGAGACGTCAGGGTCAGCATCCTCCTCTGGCTCCTGAGCCTCTTCCTCCTCTCTCCACCCTCGCACCACTGCTGCTGTGCTCCGCTGTTCCCCCTCAGCAGCGACGTCCAGCACCTCCTCATCCTCCTCCAGGGATTCAAATTCCTGCACAGCAGTGGACTGCGCAGGCGGCTGCTGTTCCAGCTGCTTCCGGGCCTCCTCCCCCAAATCCACCAAATCGCCTAGTGCCCTGTCCAGCAGACAAACAAAGGGCACCCACTGGCAGAGGGATGTGTAACGATTGTGGGATATCTCCGTGTTCAGCGCACAAAGATGTGCGCTGACACTGCGGAGGTCCTCCACAAGCGTGTCAAGATACTAGAACCCAGCTTTTGGTGCAAGCACCAGTAGAGGGAAAATTCCTGTCGGCAGATGGCGCTGGGGAGTGCAGAGGAACCAATCCTCTGTACCTCCACAAACGCCAGACAGGAATTTGTACGAAGCGCAGAACGCAATCGCAAGAGAGGCGATTGCGAATGAGATTGAGCAAAGGGATAGGTTGTATGTGTGTGCGCCAATCTAGTCGCCACCCTGCGACCGCGCACACACAACAGCAGATACGAAATAGGAACGCGATCGCGAGAGGTGCGATCGCCAGACGAGACACAAGGCAGAACAGAACAGAATACGAGGTTAGCAAAGGCACAGCAAATAATACAATGAGGAGATACGGAAAATAATAAACGCTAGCTAACCGCGAACACCGCACTCATTCGCAACAGTGCACGCGGTTTATGCGCGGTCTCCACGTGATAAGCACAACAGAGACAAGCACGCCTAACTAACCATAGACAGACAAACATGAAACAGAGGACGCGACGCTTGCTTAACGGTTACCTTACCGAGCCTTCAGCAAGCGGTCGCAACAGACAAGACAGACACACGAAAACAGAAACTAGGCAGAGAGGATCCACCGCTCTTCCGCCAGAGCAAGTGTGATCCGAGCAGGAACACAGATCAGAAGGATCCACAGCCGCTACCGCTAGAGGCCAGTGCGATCCAAACAAGACAGAACGATTCGCTATCAACCGCCGCTGGTGACAGCGCAATCGCGACAGACAAGACAGAACAGAAGGATCCCCGGCGCTAGCAAAAAGTAGCTAGCGCGATCCCAGGAGACAGAACAGAAGGATCCCCGGCACTAGCAAAAAGTAGCTAGCGCGATCCCAGGAGACAGAACAGAAGAGATAGCTGATAGCAACCGCTGCACCAGCTATACTCCAAGAACGGAGATCAGAACCATTTCCTGTCCACCACCATAGGGACAGGACAATGGCAAACAAGCAAGACAAGACAGAACAGGCAATACAGATAATACAACCTGACTGAGCTAGAAGGGGAGCCTAAAGCAACCCCCAGGAATTAACTATACTAAGATAGCAGTGGCTGACACTCCAGGTGAGTCCAGCAGGAACAAACCTCTATGAGCAGCGAAGCATTGTGGGACACACATAGTACTTATAGTACACGCCTCCAATGAATGTGGCCAGGCAATTTGCATGACAACGTATGCAAATTCCTCAGCAAGCACAAGCTGCAAAACTGACAGAAGGACTTCTTTCCAGAGTCCTGCAGCATGCAGACCTGAATAATGATCAAAAGGCTGCCTGCCTGCGCAGGCAGCTGAGCGGATCGTTACAGTACCCCCCCCTCTAGGGACGAATTCCAGACGTCTTTCAAAACTGGCGTTACCAAAAAACTCTAACTGAAGACTCATGAAGGTCGGGGCAGCCCGACAAGGTCCAATTCCAGAGTCAGTCCACCCGAAACCGACCTCATCGGAAACAGAAGCCACCGAAACATGCCCATCAGTACTACCAGTCTTAGCGTAACACCCATCAGGACTGTGAATACCAGAGAAAAAGCCATCGACACCCTCCAGACAATACCCACCACCTTCCAACGAGCGTCCGAAAATACCAAACCTGCCACAATACCTGTTCGAAGTGTCCCTTACAACACAAAAGCCACCGTTGATCTTATCCAGGGGACCAAGCAAAATCTCTCCCGGAATCTCCCAGAACCTTTTGAAGCTCCACAGAGATCCCAAGAGGGCAGAACAATCACCAGGCTCACATGGAGAATTACCAAGAACCCCCATGGAACCAATGACAATTCCGGATTCAGAATTACGAGGACACCCATCAAGATCAAGACTTTCAGGGACCACTTCTGGGCATGCAAGCAGGCAGGCTAAATCAGAGCATGTCTCCACCGAGGAAGCATCTGAGTACGCTGGTAACCGAGGCACACTTGGGCTTTCTGGGTCACAGAGCACACTGGGGTACACCAGCACAGGAGAAACCTCAGTACATGTCGGGGAACTGCCAACCTCAGAGTCCGGCACGACAAGACCAAAACCAGTACCGGACAGCGAATCATCATGAGTGGAGGTCACAGGCACTGTACTTTCACAAGAAGACTCGGATACAAATTCAGAAATTTCTGTGACAATAATATCATCATTGACTACATATGAGTGAAGCTCCATCAGAGCTGAAAAGGTAGCCAGCAAGGCAGCAATGCCTACGGAAGAGGGTAACACCTCAGAAGGACTTGGGGGGCAGGAGACATCTCCTACAAGTTCTGCACCCTTTGGGAGGAACTCTGAGACCTCCAGAACATCAAACAAGACCTCAGGAACATCATTTTTCAAGTTTTCTCGGAAGGATTCTGAACTATCCATGTTACAGGGCAAAACTGGAAGTTTATTTTGTGGACAGGGCAGATGTCCCAGGAATGGTTCCACCATAACCTGAGACTGGATCTCATCATCATGAGGGGAATGTACAGGTATATTTACTGGAACACACACTGACTCCCTAACTTCATTCTCACTGTACCCAGAATTCTGTGTGGCAGTCAAACTAGCTTGTAACTCCAAAACTGCAGAAAAACAGGTGAGTATAGTGGCAATACCTAGACGAGCCTCTAGGGACACTGCAGGAGACTCTAAACAAGGCCATCTTAACTCATCCAGAGTACAGGGTGCAGAATCAGCACTTTCCTCAGAACAAGAAAGGGACTCACAAATGTCAGTGTGATTGGACATCATATTGTTATTCATGGTACAGGGCAGGCTCAGAGAAACTTTCTCTGGACCCAGCAAAGATGTTTCAGAGTCAGATTCGCAAAACCGAAGCGCTGTCTCACTCTTAGATTCGGCTAACAATGTCAAATCCGAGGAGCCAGAACGCAAAACCTGCGAATCCAAGATCGCTTTAGGTTGTGAAACTGACGCTTCCATAGCGCAAATCTCCGCGATCTGCGGAGCAGACTGCAAGGCATCTAGGGTCGAAACACTGGAGCAATTGTCCCCAGGCAACGGGCCCTTACAGGTGTGAACAGGGTGAGACAGAGACTCATCTGCAGAAGAAATAGCGACATCAACAGAATAAACTTTATTAGGCATATTAATTTCACTTTTGATGCTGCATAGTTTAGGAATTTTTCCCATAGCAGGATCATAGATGGAAGATCTTAAAGATCTGTTCTTAGATGACAAGGGATCCCACATATCTTTGAGAAAACTGGCACATTCATGTTGATCACAATCTGCAGGAACATCTGAGAAACAGGCATTACATCGCATAGATTCAAACTTCACGCAATCAGGAGAGAATCTTTCAAGATTCGCACAAGAATCAACCACAGTAGTGCACCCATTCATGTCAGGTCGCACAATATCTAGACTCACATGCTTTACCCCAGAAAGGCAGGAACAATCATCCGATAACGATGTCTCTTTATTGAAGTCAATTGATTGGTGTGTGTGCAATTCATCCAAAATCGTCTGCCACACATAAGTCACCGGATTCACAAAACATTCGTCACACTCATCAGAGTCAATCAAAGCGTACACCGAATCAAGACAAGCATAAAGAATCTCTGCGCTTTTTGCGATGTAAAAATCGCAAAACGCCTTCCAATCAATCTCGAACTCCTCAATTAATGCTCCAATATCCCATGGAGCAAATGGGGGTTCAAACAACTCGGTTTCCAAGAAACCCTCATAAGGGTTGGGGTCAGGAACATGCAAAGACTTTCTCACTCCTTTAATATAGAAAATAATTCTGCCTATCAAAGGATCCACAAATGCCCTTTCTTGGGGTAATGAAACCTGAGACTGAGAAATTTCAGACTTTACAGAAACAATTTTTTTATTTGTAATTGCTATGGGCAACGGTTTTTTTCAGCTGAGAAGTCTTCCTTTTTTTCCTGCTTTTAGTCCTTGCTGCTTTAGGTGGCTGCTGTTTAGACACAGGGGAATAGTTACTGCATTCATTTTCAAACTGAATGGTTTTGCATGAAGTAGGTAGAGCAGCTGACTCATTAGCAACTACACACTCATACAGGGCAGGTGGCAAGCAAGGCAACTCAAACCAGTAGGAAAATGTAAATGTAAGAAACTGATATAGATTATCATTCCAAGAATTGTCTTGCAAGATTTCATGAGCCCATACAAACAGATCATCTTTCAAAAGCACATAAGCTAATTGGAGAGCAGACGTGGACGGATCAGTAATTTGAAAAGTAGGATTCAGACAAAATTTTACGCATTCAGAGAGAAAATCCTCTTTCGTCTCTGAATTTAATATTTTGAAACTCTTAAAGACACAGGAACCATACTCAGCAAAATCGTACAAATCAGAAATTCCCTCTACACTGGGGTTTTGGGTTGGGCTGCTCATAATGTAACGATTGTGGGATATCTCCGTGTTCAGCGCACAAAGATGTGCGCTGACACTGCGGAGGTCCTCCACAAGCGTGTCAAGATACTAGAACCCAGCTTTTGGTGCAAGCACCAGTAGAGGGAAAATTCCTGTCGGCAGATGGCGCTGGGGAGTGCAGAGGAACCAATCCTCTGTACCTCCACAAACGCCAGACAGGAATTTGTACGAAGCGCAGAACGCAATCGCAAGAGAGGCGATTGCGAATGAGATTGAGCAAAGGGATAGGTTGTATGTGTGTGCGCCAATCTAGTCGCCACCCTGCGACCGCGCACACACAACAGCAGATACGAAATAGGAACGCGATCGCGAGAGGTGCGATCGCCAGACGAGACACAAGGCAGAACAGAACAGAATACGAGGTTAGCAAAGGCACAGCAAATAATACAATGAGGAGATACGGAAAATAATAAACGCTAGCTAACCGCGAACACCGCACTCATTCGCAACAGTGCACGCGGTTTATGCGCGGTCTCCACGTGATAAGCACAACAGAGACAAGCACGCCTAACTAACCATAGACAGACAAACATGAAACAGAGGACGCGACGCTTGCTTAACGGTTACCTTACCGAGCCTTCAGCAAGCGGTCGCAACAGACAAGACAGACACACGAAAACAGAAACTAGGCAGAGAGGATCCACCGCTCTTCCGCCAGAGCAAGTGTGATCCGAGCAGGAACACAGATCAGAAGGATCCACAGCCGCTACCGCTAGAGGCCAGTGCGATCCAAACAAGACAGAACGATTCGCTATCAACCGCCGCTGGTGACAGCGCAATCGCGACAGACAAGACAGAACAGAAGGATCCCCGGCGCTAGCAAAAAGTAGCTAGCGCGATCCCAGGAGACAGAACAGAAGGATCCCCGGCACTAGCAAAAAGTAGCTAGCGCGATCCCAGGAGACAGAACAGAAGAGATAGCTGATAGCAACCGCTGCACCAGCTATACTCCAAGAACGGAGATCAGAACCATTTCCTGTCCACCACCATAGGGACAGGACAATGGCAAACAAGCAAGACAAGACAGAACAGGCAATACAGATAATACAACCTGACTGAGCTAGAAGGGGAGCCTAAAGCAACCCCCAGGAATTAACTATACTAAGATAGCAGTGGCTGACACTCCAGGTGAGTCCAGCAGGAACAAACCTCTATGAGCAGCGAAGCATTGTGGGACACACATAGTACTTATAGTACATGCCTCCAATGAATGTGGCCAGGCAATTTGCATGACAACGTATGCAAATTCCTCAGCAAGCACAAGCTGCAAAACTGACAGAAGGACTTCTTTCCAGAGTCCTGCAGCATGCAGACCTGAATAATGATCAAAAGGCTGCCTGCCTGCGCAGGCAGCTGAGCGGATCGTTACAGGATGCCCGCTCCTGGCTCACCAGGTTGGTTGGAAGGAAGCCAACACCAAGCAGACCTGCTGCATCTGCCCCCACTGTGCGTTGGTGAGGAGCTGGAGTTTGGGGTTGCCTTCCAGAGTGTCCTCCACGATGTACCGGTTGACTGCCCTCGTCTGCTCAACCAGCTGCTCCAATATCGCCAGGGTGGAGTTCCAGCGAGTCGGCGCATCGATGACAAGGCGGTGTGGTGGCAGGCCCTCATGCTGCTGGATCTCTGCCAGGTTTGATGCAGCAGCAGCTGAGTGGCGGAAAGTGCGCACAATTTTTCGCCCCGCTTCCAACAGCTCCTCCATTCCCTGGTAGGTGCGCAGGAACTTCTGCACCACCAGGTTCAGGACGTGGGCCAAGCAGGGGATGTGGGATAAGTGTCCCCTGCTGATGGAAGCCAGCAGGTTGGCGGCATTGTCGGACACCACCAATCCGACTCGGAGGCCTCTGGGGGTCAGCCACGTCTTCTCCTGCTCACTCAGGTAGTGGAGCACATTGGCTGATGTCAGACTGTTCTTCCCCAGGCTGACCATCTCCAGCAGCGCTTGGCAGTGGCGGGCCTTCACGCTGCTGTTGCGTTGTCACTTGGCGGCGGGAGCTGCTGCTTCTCCCCTGACCCCGTGTGGTGGAACCACATAGTGGGCGACTGGTGCCACTGCTGCTGATGCACCCGAGGGTGGACCTGCTGCTGCTTCCTCACTCAGGCTTTCCATCAGGCTGACCCAGTGTGCCATAAAGGACAGATAGCGTTCTGTCCCAAAACGGCTGCTCCATGAATCCATGGTTATGTGGATCCGCGCACTCACAGCGTGATCGAGTGCGCGGCCCACGTTCGCCATGGCAAACCGGTGCAGTGCTGGGATCACCGTGCGGGAGAAGTGGTGGCGGCTGGGGATTGCCACTCCGGGATCCCAAAATGCAGCAGCGCTTTCATGTCACTCCCCTCCTGCACGAAGGAATATGGCAGGAGCTGGGAGCACATGGCCTGGGCAAGTAACCCGTTCAGATGCGCCTGTGAGCGGGAGGCAACACCTTGGTCACACCGGGAAAGGACTCACTGAGCAGGGTCTGGCGGCGTTTGCCTGCGCGGGAGGATGAGGAGGCCACTGTGGAGGGAGCTGATGAGGCCACTGTGGAGGGAGCTGATGAGGCAACTGAGGACTGGCTTCCCGGGGGGGGGGGGGGGGAGTGAGTTGCTGCTGCTGTGCTCCTGCAGCTGCTGCTGGGTGGGATGCTGCTGCTGCTGAAATCTGTGCAGTGTCTCTCTGGCTCTGACCACTGCCTGCGCCACTTTGCATCAGCTTCTCATACTCACAAAAGTCCTCAAAATGCTTGGTCTGTAAGTGGGTCGACAGGCACGAGGTACTCAGCTTGAGGGGATCACGACCTCTGCTGAGACTGACCTTGCAACTGTTGCAAATTGCACGGGTCAGGTCCTCTGTGCACTTAGTGAAGAACCGCCAGACTGGGGACTTCAACCTGCCCTTTGAGCTTGAGGGCTGGTTTTTTTTGGTGCCCTTGGATGCTTGTGCCTTTTTTGGTTTGGTTGGAGGTTTGCTGCGGGTGGTGGTAGCAGCAGGCTGTGGCTCCTGCCTTCCACGCCCTGTGCTTGCCGCCTTGCTGCTGCCATGCCTCTGTGCCAGAGACACCTCCTCCTCCGATGACGAGCTGCCTTCAAGTAAGTGTGCTGGTGGTACTGGTGGTGGCACATAGGGAGGATCCAGCACGTCATCATTATCACCAAACATGTCCTCTGAGCCCGCCTCAACCACATCCAGTAGCCCAAAATCCCCTGCATCATGCCCCTCCTCATCAGCGCCAACAATAAACTGCTCCACCTCCAACTCCTCCTCCTTGCATGATGATGTCCCCATTATCTCCTGCTCAAAATTCTCCACAACATCCCTGTACACGGCTGCAGTCACTTTGGTGAAGACTGAGCTCAGTGAGTGAGGGCAGGCTGGTCAATGGGGTCACCGTGACGTAAAGCGGTGGTGGAGGCCTGCTGCGGACCAGATTGCTGGTGTTGGTGGCACTGGTATCGCTGGTGCTGGAGGCCTGGCTGGAAACGGTGGCTTCCTGCTCCGCCATCATTTCCACCACAGCCTGCGCTTGACTCTCCAGAATGGGCCGGGGGCGACGACCCGTCTCAAAGATGGGCGCAACGCACTGCTGTTGCGCCTCTGCTCCCTCCTCCACAACTCTGCGGTCAGTGGCTGGCGGCGGACCAGTCACAGACCTGCTGCTGCTGGCAGTGGCTGCTGCAATGGCACTGCCTCTCCTGGTGGTGCCTTGTCCTCTACCTCTCCCAGTCATTTTGCACTTATATACGAATACAGTAAAAAAAAAACCAAATGTGTAGAAAACGACGGGAAAGGGTGTAAACTTTAATAAAGTCTGGTGGTGGTGGTGACTGACTGGTGGTAAGTGTCAACAAAAAATGATTTTTTTTTGTTTAAGTAGTAGTAGTAGTAGTAGTAGTAGTAGTAGTAGTAGTAGTACTACTAACAGTGAGTCTCTACAGTACTAACTCGTGTGACAGTGGGTGACAATTATGGTCGGTCACACACGGTCAGACGCAATCAATAGGGTGCGCCGGCAAATGACAGTCACAGCAGGTGACAAGAAGGGATGCTGGCCAGTGAATGTAACAATTTACTACAGAAAGGTAATAAATCACACAGTAACAAATGGAAAAAATTAAATGAAGGGGTGGGTGGTGGTAGTAATGGAAGACTGCCATTATTATTACCTAGTAGTAGTACGGTTGTACGCGCAGGTAGTAACTATTAAACGCCTGCTGTACTAAACAGTAAACAATATAACTAACTGCCTGACAGTGGGTGACCAATTACAGTCGGTCGGTCACACACGGTCAGACGCAATCAATAGGGTGGGCCGGCAAATGACAGTCACACAGCAGGTGACAACAAGGGATGCTGGCCTGTACACAGTCAATCAGTAACTAACTAGTATTAACTAACAGTACTGAAGCTATAAACTAACAGACTACAGCAAACAGCAGCAGTACAATTTAACTAAACTACTATAGTACACAACTAACTAGAATCCCTAACCTACCTAAGCTAGTAGTAGGCTAAGGCTGTCCTAGGCTAGCAAGCCTAGCCTGCACACAGACTAACACTAGCCTAGCACAGTATACAGTACACACTAGCTGACTACAAACAATCAAATTACTATCTATCTATATAACAGTACAATGAATATGTTTAGGAGGTGTTTAGGAAGCAAAACGCTAGGTTTAGCACAGGATACACTTGATCAGCACTGGAGATGTTCTCAGTACCAGCTCAGTCACACAAGTGCGTAGCTCCGCAAAATGGCCACCGCCTTATATAGAGGAGGGGAGGGCCAGGTTGCTACCGTTGCCAGGGACTCGGCAGGAGGAATTCTGATTGGCCCGCGTCACTCCCAAATCCCGAAGCCGAACCCAACGCGTCATCTGGCCGAATTCAAATGCGCACATTCGGCCGCCTTCGACTTCGGGTCCGGCGCAATCGGCTTCAGCTTCGACTTCGGGAACGCTGAAATTTACCCGAATAATTCGGGTAAATTCGCATTCGGGAGTCCTGGAGAGCAACCCTGGTTAGGACTGAAGAAGAGGAACCATGACCTTTTAAACATGAGTGTTCATCTACATTTTATAATAGATTCAGTATGGAGAGTGTTATGGTTTATTATTTGGAGATTCGTGCAAAACTGCTATGATGACCAAGAAATATGTGCAAAGGAAGAGGGGAGTCCTATTTGATTGTTCTTAAAGTGCTGCAGACCCATATAACCTCAGGGTCGACATTTAACGGTGAGTTCCCCATTTTAGGGGTGTGGTGGAGGTGCTCACTGGAGTTCAAGGAAATCCACTGTCTGCATATTTTGTATGAACACTGTGTTGTATGACGTCAGTGCAGTTTGTAGGCTATAGCGCTCCCTCGGCGAGGGTGCATAACTTTCTCTCCCCCCCCCCATAGACTGGGCACACTATTGCAATAAGGTAGCCAGAGGTGCCCGGCAGTATTAGCCGCAATATAGCTAGCCAGAGGTGGCCCTCAGTATTAGTTAGCCATTGGTAGCCCCCCACCCTGTATGGGTAGCCAGATGCAGTCCGCAGTGTAAGATGCCCTCAGTATAGGTAGCCCCCCCATGTAGGTAGTCAGGGGTCCAACCATGTAGCAGCCAGAAAGCCCCCCTCCTGTTTAGCCAGAGAGCCCTCCGTATGTCAGAGAGGTTCCATTTAGATGGCTAAAGAGCCCCCCCATATAGTCAGAGACCCCTGTATAGCCAGAGAGCCAATTTTTATCCAGCGAGCCCTCCATTTAGGTAGCCAAAGAGCCCCTATATAGCCCCCTGTTTAGCAAAATGCCCCACCACTGCGTTTAGGTAGCCAGAGAGGCCCCTGTACAATCAGAGAGCCCCCGTTTAGCCAGGGAGCTCTCCATTTAGATAGCTAGAGAGTCTACCCCCATTCAGGTAACCAGAGAGTCCACCTCTTAATCCAGTGCCCCCCCCCCTTCGGTAGGGAGAGACAGCCCCTGTGTAAATAGAGACCACCCACTTATATAGACAAAGACCCCCCCTATCTAGTGAACGAGCCCCCCCCCCTGTTTAGCTAGAGTCAACCTTTAAGTAGCCAGGGAGTGGATCGTTTAGCCTGAGAGCACCCCCTCCCTTAGCCAGAGCCCCCCTCCCTTAGCCAAAGCACCTCTTTAGCTAGAGCAGAGGGGAGGCGCAGCAGCAGTGGGCGCCTGTATGCAGCCAGATTGCAGGAGGGGGAGGAGGAAGCTTGCAGAGTGGCAGTAGGAGCATAACTCACTTGTCTGAGATACACACACACTGCCCGCATCTCCCTTCCTGCTCATCGGGTTTGCATCTCACTGGTAACAGTGCCCCCTGTGGTCATACTGTTACCTGTAATTTGGGAAGCCGAGAAGCAGGAAGGGAGATGCGGGAAGGGCGTGTGTGTCTCAGACAAGTGAGTTATGCTTCAGCTGCCACTCTGCAAGCTCCCTCCTAAAGGTCCGCCTGGCGGATCGCTCAGAAACAGCCGTATCAGTCCGCCGACAGACTGTACACACGCCGGACTGTTGCTGGAACGCCCACCCAGCGGGAGGTGACGACGGACCCGTCGTTGCCTCCAGTCCGGCGTGTGTACGGACCTTAACCCTCGTGCAATCTGGCTACCTACAAGAGCCCACTTCTATTGTGCTCCCGCCTCTGCTCACACTGAAGCAGCGCTTTGGGCAAAGTCCCAAGCTGCCCAATGATCCAAATCCTTAAAAAGATCCGGACTTCCTATCACTAACCTGGAGCGGCTGCTTTGAGAGCTGCATAACGCGGCTCAATCTGACGTCCAACTTCAACACCACCATGCGTTGCTTTAGGGGCACGTTATGCAACCATAACGTCCCCTAAAACGCAACGTCTTGGTGGGAAAGTAGCCTAAAGCCATAGATGGGATGTGGCCTTAAAGCAGATCCGAGATGAAAAACTAACTATAACAAGTAACTTGTCTATATATCTTATCTAAAGTTTAGATAGTTTACACAGCAAATCTAGCTGCGAACAGCTTCAGTAGAATAAGAATATTTCTTCCTGTGATACAATGACAGCAGGCATGTTGTTTGTAAACATTACACAGAGGCAGGCTTATCTGTATCTTGAGCAAAGAAAGCTAACCCCCCCTCCTCCTCCCTCCTCCCCTGTGCCTCTGAAATAAATGGCTAGTAACACCTCCCCCTCCTCCTGCCCAGAGTGAGCTCCCATGAGCCCTTGCCACTGTCTAAAAGTGCCTTGGCTCTCTGAAAACCTGTGGGAATGGCTTATTTAGTTTATAGGGAATTAGAGCATTAAAACAAAAACAAAAAAGTATTTGGCTTGAGGAATGCCCTATAAACAATAGGAAAGGAACACAATTATGCAATGAGTAAAAGTTCATCTCGGATCCACTTTAAGGTCTGTTTTCATGAAATTATGGCAAAGTTAAAGGTTACTCTTTGTAGCAAAGTTAATATAGTGACTAAATTAACTTATCTCTGACACTGTTCAGATTACAGTTTACAGTTAAAAGGTTTATCTACTTAAAACTCATAATTTAATTGTAGGTGCTTAAAGGAATACTATCGATTACAACAACTTTTTTTAATACTCTATATTAGGGTACACATTACCACTAGTGCTAGGGGCACTTTATTTGTTCACTCAGTTCTCTCTAGCTCTCTCCCTGCTTAAAAAATCATCCTTCATTCCTCACACAGCTCACAAATATACTGCACTGTGCAACAGCATGCAGGAGAGTCTGATGGGGAGGCTGATCTGAGGAGGTAACAGGTAGCTAGATATGCTGTAATATTGCTGAAAGAGGGAGATGTGTATTATGTATCAGCATCTACTTCCTTGGCTGCTGAGAGGGAGAGACACTGTTTTCAAAGGCATTATCAGGATCTTTATCAGTCAGAGAAAGGAAGACAAGGAACACACATTGCTGGAATCTTTAACCTCTTACCACCATCTGAATAAGATTGTTTCAGCAAAGGGATAATTAAACTATGCACTGAGGAGTTGATAGCACCCCCCCTGTGCAGGGACATGGTCTAGCCCTTTAAGAGCGGTCACTTTTGTATCTAAAAACTGACAGAGTATTCTACAGCAGAGAGGCAGAGCTGGGTGAGAAAGGAAACTGCTCCTAGTACTTGTGGTAATGTGTGCCCTAACATACAGCATTTTTAAAAAATGTTCCAATCGATAGTATTCCTTTAATAGACTAGTTGAATGAATTATGTAAGACATTCTGATATTACCTGATGATTAGGCAACACTATGGTATTTCCAGATGCATGCTAACCAACTGCTATCCAGTGAAGAAGATCAGTCAGTCTTCAGGGAAAATGTGTTCTCTGCATTCAAGTAGAGAATGCCTGATCATTTTTTTCTTGCCTCTTCTCACCACTTTTATAAATGTATAAATTCAGATGAGACCAATGCGTTTGCTTTAAGGGAACCCGAGGTAAGAGGGATATGAAGGCTGACATGTTTATTTCCTTTGTTCTGAGGCTAAACAAAGGTACTTTGCATCACTGATTGGAACCCAAGCTTCCAACCCTCGACATCTTTTTGCTACCTTTAACTCCCTCCTCAACCCCACTCCTCCCCCTCCCAGCTCCTCCCTCTCAGC
Organism: Hyperolius riggenbachi; assembly: GCF_040937935.1. Lineage (NCBI taxonomy): Eukaryota > Metazoa > Chordata > Amphibia > Anura > Hyperoliidae > Hyperolius > Hyperolius riggenbachi. The sequence goes on from NC_090647.1 coordinate 224,654,989, forward strand.
CAATGACTTTGCCAACCACTTCACCACCAAAATTGCAACAATACGCAATGAAATTTCCCTCCTCCATCCCTCCCTTCCCAACGCCTCTCAGGTGGTCCTCTTGCCTTCCCTCCCAGCTGCTCCCCTGTCTCATCCACCCCTCACCTCTTTTGCTCCTGCCACCATTGATGGAGTCAGCCTGCTGCTAGCGGCTTCCCCCCCCCCCCTCCTACTTCCCCTGTGATCCTGTACCCACGAATTCTCTTCGTCCCCACTTTCCTGACCTGGCCCCAGTCCTCACCTCCTTGTTCAATCTTTCCCTTTTCACAGGCACCTTCCCCAAAGCATTCAAACAGGCCACTGTACTTCCCCTGCTGAAAAAACCCTCACTCGACCCAGCCCTACCCTCAAACTACCGCCCAATCTCCCTTCTTCCCTATGCTTCTAAACTCCTCAAATGCCTAGTCCACCAATGCATTACCCAATACACCAACACCAATACCCTACTTGACCCCCTACAGTCTGGATTCCGACCTGCACACTCAACTGAAACAGCCCTCACCAAGGTGGTCAACGACCTTACCCTTGCCAGGGCCAAAGGCAGTTATTCCATCCTGCTCCTCCTTGATCTCTCTGCAGCTTTTGACACTGTTGACCACCCCCTCCTCCTCCAATCACTACAGTCCATGGGCATCCATGGTCTTGCCTTGACCTGGATCTCCTCCACCTATCCAATCACTCCTTCACAACTTCCTTCAATGGCTCCTTCTCAACCCCTGCCCCCCTCTCAGTTGGGGTCCCCCAGGGCTCTGTTCTGGGCCCCCTTCTTTTCTCCATATACACTTCCTCAATTGGCAAGCTTATCTCCTTCCTGGGCTTCAAATATCACCTTAATGCCGATGACACTCTGATTTACCTCCATACTCCCGATCTCTCATCCACCACCATAAACAAGGTCTCCACGTGTCTCTCAGCAGTTTCTCCTGGATGTCTGCTAAGTTCCTGTAGCTTAACCTAGACAAAACTGAGCTCCTGATCTTTCCACCCCATGCTGCTGCACCCCTCCCAGATTTCCACCTGATTATCGATAACACAACCATTCACCCTACCTCCCAGGCCCGCTGTCTGGTGTCACCTTGGACTCTGAACTCTCCTTCATCCCACACATCAAAAACATCACCAGAGTCTGCAGTTTCCACCTCCGTAATATCTCCAAGATCCGCCCCTTCTTAACTCCGGACACGACCAAACTGCTCATCCATGCCCTCGTCATCTCCAGCCTTGATTACCGTAACTCCCACTTTTCTGGCCTCCCCTTGAAATGCACTGCCCCCCTGCAATCAGTGATGAACGCGGCTTCAAGACTCATCCATTCTTCGCACCGCTCCACATCCACACCTCCTCTTTGTGAATCCCTGCACTGGCTCCCTATCCGTTTCAGGATAAAGTTCAAGATTCTATGCCTGGCGTATAAATCTGTGCACAAAACCTGGCCTACCTACATTTCGGAGCTTGATCACAGGTATACACCAGGTCACCCCCTCCGATCCTCCAACAACCTTCGCCTCACCACCCACGCATCTCACACTCCCATGCCCGCCTGCAGGATTTCTCAAGAGCCGCCTCCACCCTCTGGAACGCCCTTCCACCACCCATCAGACTTGCTCCCTGTTTCAACACATTCAAGCAAGCCCTCAAAACCCACCTGTTTATGATGGCCTACCCACCTCCTACCACACAGTAACTCTCTACTGAATATTTAACATGGCAGGATCCTCCATTCCCTAGTGTAATTTACAGGATCATGTGCTCCTGTCCTATGACAGCCTGTACTTGTATTACTGGGCCTACCTAACCAGCCCATATTGCATGATCATGTATTTTGTACAATTTGCATGTATAACTTTGTTGTATGTTGTATAACCTTGTTATGTCTGTCATCCTTGTATCATTGTATATATTTATTGTCCAGCGCTGCGTAATATGTTGGCGCTTTATAAATACAATAAATAATAATAATAATAAATTAATGCATATTTCTTGGCTGACAGGCTTATCCTCTGCTTTTAATACTTTAAGCCATAGACTCTGAACAAGCATGCAGATCAGATGTCAAATCTGATGAGATTAGTTGCATGCTTGTTTCAGGTGTGTGATTCAGACACTACTGCAGCTAAATACATCAGCAGGACTAACAGGCAAGTGGTATTGTTTAAAAGGAAATAAATATGGCAGCCTCCATAGGTCTCAAACCTCGGGTTGCTTTTAAAGGGTACTATATATACTTTTTTGATTTGTAAATGATCACAAAAAAACTCGAATATATATCTCATATAGCAGTCTTTCAGTAGCGCTATGCGATCCACATCTAATTGTTACCATTTTGTTCTTCCACCTCCAGAGATCCCATATACGGATGTAGGTTGTACCTGGATGTGCAACTCAGTGCACAAACATACAATGGAAAAGGGAGTCTCTCAGTGGAATGTTCATGAAGACAATTTTATTTGAGCATACAATTCCAGATATGCAGTAAAAACCACTCACATTCAGAGAGTGCTACTCCAGTAGGAACTAAATGGTAGCAATTAGATGTGGATCGCATAGCGCTAGTAAGTGACTGCTATACTCTATTTGTGGTGTCCTGGATACGCCTTGCAGTAGCTGCTTTGTGGCATTTGGAATACAGCAAAGCTACCACTTTGGGGCGCCTCTTATACAAAGACCAGTATATATCTCTCTTGTTTCCCTGGACCAAAACCTAGCGATGAGCACATATGGCCCTTTTCTGTTTCACCAAAGTTTTTGTGAAAATGTCAAACTCACATTATTGTACAAATTTGAAAATACAGTATATATACAGAGAGAGAGGTAAAAAAAACCAAAAAAAACAATGTTCACCAAATGTATTGAATTCTATAGGTATGAGAAAACACATTTTTGCACAGATAAGTATGCGCACTTGTTAGGAGTAGGTTGGTTACCTCTGCAGCGGGGAGCAGCGCGGCCGCCGCTTCCGCGTTTGACGTCACCGCGGCTCCTGCCGCGTCCTCACCAGCATCTCTCGCTTATTCCGGCAGAGCGGGTCTCTCCACATTGCATCAGCGCAGGTCGGCACACGCGCGCGCTAGGCGACAGGACCTTTATGCGCTGAGGAGACGGATCAGCTTACCTGTCGGTCAGCTGACATGAACTCTCTGGGTTTCGCTGCTGATTGGCCAAGCGGCGCTGGGCGGGTAGTTTGGAATTGCCTGTCTGTATTTAAACCTAGGGATTTCAGTAGCTCATTGTCTATTGTTGCTGAAACTTCGCAGTGAAAGCTCTCAGACCTTAGTCAGATCCGTGTGTGCTTGAACCGGCAGGACCCCGGGGATTCCCACTAGCTTAGGAAATATATTATACTGTTATTGTTTATATCTGTGTATGACCTTTTGCCTGTTCCTCTGACTACTCTCTACTTTACGATTCTGTACTTCTGCCAATCTGATCTGTTGCCGACTTCTGCCTGAATACTTACCTTGATCTTGTCTTACGATTCTGTACTTCTGCAAATCTGATCCGTTGCCGACTTCTGCTTGAATTCTTACCTTGATTTTGCCTCTCGAGGGCTATCACTTGCACGTATTCCGGAATATTACTGTGCACCAATCACGTGTGCTCACACTTTAAATAAAATACAGACTATTGTGCTGATAGTGCCCGTTCTGATCATCAGAAACATCACTGTTCATTACAGCACTAAAATGCATAGGTATGAATGCCAAAACATATTGTCACCAAACACATTCAAGTCTATGAGCATGAAAAACATATTTTTTTCACAGATGAGAATATATGTGAAAAATGAATGGGCATGCATGCGAAAACAATTTTTTTCCAAATACATTCAAGTCAGTATGCATGAGAAAACACATTGTCAAGAATGTTATTATTTTCATGTATGTTGCATAAACTCCATTATATGGAGATCGCAGCACTTTGTGCGCGAGTTGCTGGGGAGCTTAAAGATCTGCTGTTATGGTCGTTATTGCCCTGCAACGTAAATTGTCGTTCACCTAATCGTGCACCTTTACCTATGTCGCGAGATTGCAGAAATTATCGTTCATCGATCAAAAAAAGCCTCTCCTTGGAAAAACCACCTTAAAAATCATGTAATGGGTACCGGCCTTTAAAAATATAGGAAGCAATTCAAACTTAACTCACCTCAATACTCACTCGGTTCATGTTTATGCTTTTATATACAAAGAAATTTTCCTTTTACGTGGACTCCCAATTTAAGGGACTTGTTCCCTTCTATGTACAATCACCTGAAAAGTAACACTGAAGTATACCCTATGTATTCAAAATGATCAAATAACAGAACAAAATATTGAACTGACACATTAATCAACAACAATATGAAGCATACTATCAACATAAAGACTTTTTTTATTCTTATAAATTGCATTACGTATGTAAAACACTTTCTCATTTTCATAGGCAGTTGTATGGTGCAAATAGCAGCAAACTTTCTTTATTGCAGACAGTCTGGCTTCCAGACAGCGATGAAGAAGTAATTTTTACTTCAGCGGGACACTAGTGCTAAAGTCAAACTCTTGCTGTGAAGGGCAAATGCCCTGCTTAGGACTATGGAAAAGCTGATTTATGAGACACAGGGCAACATATTCTAGCACTAAATTAAAGCAGAACATATTTTTCCTCTGGCCCGGTCATCTGAGTTAGAGGAAGAGCAATAATTTGCATTTTAATCTATTCTGATTTTCAGACATTTGTTAACAACAATTATAAAAGGAGAATGGCACAGAAATATCCCATTTAAAGGTACCTGCTTTGTCTTGCACTCATGGAAATAGAGAAAGTTATTTTTCTAGGTAAAGATTGAACTGCAAAATCTGTATTATGTGCATAATAAAGTTATAGAAACAAGCTAATTACAAACAGTATGGGTGAAAGGAGGATCCTAGTGAATGTAACAGTATTTCCATGCCAGCCAAACTCCCAAACAGAAGACAGTGCTGTATGTATCTGCTCACCAGTTTCAAATGTATCATCCCAGCTAGCGGTACTGCTACAAAGAAATACAGTACTATTTTTTTTTTCATTAACTTGTTAGATGCGTATAGTGTTAAGGTGGCCACTAACGATCCAATTTCTAGTGAAAAATCGTTTGAGTGGTCAGAAATTCTGATCGGAAGTGAAATCGTTCACTACACCATCAACAAACCAATCTTTGCTTCCTATCTCTCATGACCAACAAGAAAACCCAAATTTCGGTTCGACGGAAATCCAATCGGACGACTGATTTTATAATCATATGTAATTGATGGTGCCCATGAACGGAGATTATTTACAACCAATCCGATCAGAATTTCTGATCGGTGGAACGTTTCTTTTGCTAGAAATTGGACTGTTAGTGGTCAGTGGCCACCTTTACACAAATGTTACAGAGGGAAAAAAGAAACAGTTAAACAAAGAAACAACAACAACAAAATTGCAACAGGAAAACTGTATACATTGCAAAGGTACTATCAAATCTTTCTCCCCACCCTAAAAACTCACCTCTTCAGGCAAGCATACAGTGGCGTAACTACAGTTCCTGGGGGCCCCCAGCAAAACTTTAATGGGGACCCCTCCAAATTTCACACCACTTCCCTTGCCTCCCCTCGGTGCCCTTCATGGCCTTGGGGCCCACCTAACAAAGGTCCTAAACAAGTGTGGCCATCATGATCTTCACACCCATAACAAGTGTAGCCATAAAAATACCTGATCTGAAGTAAAGTCCCCTGTATCAGAGGAATTGAAGGTAGTAGTTGGGGCCCCCCACAGCTCTCAGCTCCTCTCTAATTATGGCCCTGCAAGCATACTATCTCACTTAGGACACCTTTGCCACCGACCATAATTTTACCACTCACTGACCACCATCTTTACCACCATTTCAATATGAGTTTGTTTCTACACATGTAAGCATTGTGTCGGTATAACAAATGATGTTAGCTATGCAGTAGGGATTGGGGAAAGAAAAAGTTCCTAAAAAAGGTACTAGTTAGATCTCATGTTATAGGCAAAAGACCCCTCTCAAAAATGTAAAAATTAAATCAAAGAGCTACAGCTTTTATTTATTTATCTATCTATTTTCCCGAAAGAGGCCTCCAAGGGCCTTTTGCCTCACCCCTGAAACATACAGTAGGTTATTTTTGGGAAGACCCCTTCATGGACCTTTTGTCCCTGCAGTGAGAACTGGCTAGCTTTTTGGGGTAATCCCTTCAAAGACCTTCTGCTAGACCTTTCAAGGTTGTTGGTGAGGGTGTTCTAAAGTGTTAGACCAAAAATGTTTTTCTATTGTCCATCCGCAAATGAGAAATTGAGCTGTGCTTGGACTTGTCACATTTATAGTAGATACAGCTTTAATTTAAAAAGGTTACAAAACCTGTCAAGTTGTTTATGTTCTAAACAAAAATGTGGATGGCCAAAATCGCTGTGAAAACCAAATGAATTACATAAATATCACATATTATTTTAGCCCACTTATTATATGCAAGAAGCATGCAGCAACTGCAGCATTTCATCATTAAAGCGGACCCAAACCAAACATTTTTTAATTCAAAATATTTAGTTGCACCACTCTGACACATACAAAGATAAATAAACACTCCTTCAAGCCTATGAGAATTTCAGTGCATGCTTTTCACCCTTCTCTTTTCATAACTAGGGTTATATAGGTGGCAGCCATTAGCAATTCCTCCTTTGCTGGACACCATCTACTCCACCAGTTTGCCAGATTCTGTCCCGGCAATATGAAAGGAGGGGAGGTGTTCCTCCAATAAATGTAAAATATTTTATATTTGTCATCATGCAGCTGAAAAAGGCTGCTATTTATTATTATAATTTAGAAAATAGATTTTATTTCTTGTATTTTTAATTTGGGTCCACTTTAACTTTTGGCCCAGCTTTTTCTCTTCTACTTAAAGGGACACTGAAGCAAAAAAAAACAAAAAAAAAAAAAAAAACTTATGATATAATTAATTGTATGTGTAGTACAGCTAAGAAATAGAACATTAGTAGCAAAGAAAAGACTCTCATATTTTTATTATCAGTTTATTGCTGTTTTTCTATAACATTGCATTATTCTCTTATACAGTATTTGCAGTTTACAAATTACACTTTATTTTAAATTATGAAAAGCTAATGACCTTAGAACCTTGGCAGAAAAACCTTGAGGGCCCATTTACACGTAATCAGTTGGTGTGGGTTAGTATGCGTTAGTGTGCGTTAGTACGCATTCTTTCCATAGCAGTGCATTGTGAAAAATATTTCGGTCAAAACGCGTTAAGTGTGAAAGGTGCCATGGGAAAACATGGGCATTCCTCTCTGACTAACTTTTAGTCACAAATAAGATTAATGCCTGCAAATCAGTCTGAGTGATAATTAGATAGACAGATATCTTAACTAACAGTTCCAAATATAATAGAGCCAGCTTGTTGCTTGTGGTTTGGTATTAGTCATGGAGGAAATCCGAACACAAAACTACAAAAGTTGTTTAGGTGAGAGCCAGCTTGATGAACAATACACTCTGCCTGGGGCAACTTACTATGTTAGCAAATCAAGACATATGGAAATGACGTCTGGTGTAGGTCACATAAACTGAGAACAAAACACACTAACTTTTCAAGGGCACCCAAAACATATTTAAGTGATGTTCAAAGCAGATTATAAGCATGGCAAGAAAGTGTTTGAAAATGAATTACAATAATTGGTGTAACCTTGAAAATTCTTGTATTTAATGCTTTGAGGCATTTATCTTTAAAGGGAAACATTATAATATTAAAATAAATACTGAAACATTAACAATAACACATTAAATACAACATTTTTCAGCATTTAAGACACACTTCTCCCCATAAAATGGGGAGAAAAGCCCCTGTGTCTTATATGCCAAATACTTGGAGCCCCTGACTTATGAATGCCCGCCCATATGAACCGCTGACCCGCCGCAGCATTGGGGACTCCCGAGGGGTTGTCCCTTGTTTGTCTCTGTCTCCCATTGTGTCTCTTGCTCACCCTCTGTGTCTGCTCTCCCCCCATGTGTCTCCACTCCCCCTGTGTCTCCACTCCCCCATCTCTCCTGCTCCCTGTGTAAAATTAGTAGTGTCGGGAGCACTCACCTAATCACTGGCTCCCTCAGTGATTGCAGACCTCTTCTCTCCCACACTGCTCCTCTAGTCTTGGCTTCTGCTGATCGCATCTTTAGCAGAAGTCAATACTAGGGGAAGCGCGCAAGAGAGAAGAGGTCTGCGATCACTGAGGGAACCCATAGATTAGGTGAGACAAAGGGGGGGGGGGAGCAGAGACAGAAGGGGGGCTGGAGAAACACAGGGGACAGAATGGGGACAGAAGGAGACATACAGGAAACAAAATGGGACACATGGGGGATAGAAGGGGACACATGGTGAAAGAAGGGGACACACTGGTGACAGAAGAAGATGCACTGGGGACAGATGGGACACATGATGACACAGGAGGACACAAAAATTGGGGGAGAACATCTACAAGATGCTCCTAGAGCATGGACACACCAGGTTTAGAAAATACTCCCCCCCCCCAAGTTTTTGCCCTCCAAACCCAGGGGGGTCTTATATTCCAGAGGTTTTTATATAACGAAAAATATAGTAATCAAAAACGTACAGGATTAAACCGATGTTGTGTACAATCTAATATGATATATATAAGTAATGTATCTCCTTCCAATGAGCAGTATTTCTTTTGAAGGCCGAAGACATGACACTTAGCGATTCTGTAATGCTATCAGATGTAGAAAAAAAGCTAGCATACACATGTGTGCAATGTTTCAAATCAGATTTCCTATCATTTCTCCGATGGGATATTGATCAAAAATAGATCGAAAGGACATACACATGGAACAATAGCCAATATTTAAATGTATATTTTCCAGCATGTCCATCTGCTTCCGATCAAGAGATGCTGCTTTTTTTTCTTTTTCTCAACTGGAAATAGAATCTGAAGTGAAAATTGCATGGTGCGTACAAGCATGAACAACATTTTGCTGCCATTGACTTTAATGGTGTTTGGATTGTCTCTCTGCTCTGTGTCTGAGGCAAGAGGAAAAAGAAGAGATAATTAGATTTGACCAGTGCTGGGTCATCCACTATACTGCCCCATCAATGTGCTGAAGGCATAAAGGAGAGACAATACTATGTGTAAAAAATGCACTAAGAAATGCATCAGTACTGTAATTTTGATGGAATGTAAAAGAGATAGAGAAGATTGTGGAAGCAGTGCTATGTGGTTACTCATCTGATGGTCGCACACAATAAAAAGATCCTACCTACTGTTAAATGTAAAAAAAAACAATTATGGTTGACTTTATGGCTTGAGGTGTGTGTGTGAGTGGAGCACCAGAACCCCCTATAAGTAATGTTGCTTGTTTTCAATTATCAATATTTATTTATTTTTATTTATTAATTTTTTTACGAAAGACCAAATTACGCCTCTAGTATGCAAATTGCACACCATCCACATTCTTCCCATAGTACCTCAAATCCTGTTGCTGCTTATCTTTTTACCTGTCTTGTAACTGAGGTTACTGTTTACAAAAATAACCCTCATGCTGTATAAAACGATAACCCTCTTAGTGCTGTAACCCTAAATACCTTTCAGGTGCAATTACCAAATGCATACATACATACATACATACATACATAAATAAGCAAAGTTCCATGACTAAAAGTTCTGGATAATTGTAAGCTACGGAACTTAAATTTTTTTCACGGCTACTTAAAATGTATTCCATGTTTACATTCAAAATTGTAAATGTATTTAGTAAATAGGCACTGAATTTAAATTAACTAAAGTGAAGAAACTGTTTAGAACCAAGAAATAAATTAAAGCTAAACTCTAGGTGGAATAAATACATCTAATAAATAAATAAATAAATCTGGAAAGAGAAAGTAGCTGAAAAATATGAGATAGTATGGAGTATAAACCTAGATCAGGGTGCCACAATTATCTATCAGCCTAAAAAAAAAAAAAATAATGGATTACTTAATTATCCTTAAAATTATTGGGTTGTTGAGAGGGTCAAAAAGTGACAGAAGCAAAATTTAGATCTCTTCTTGCACCCGGCCATAGTTAAAGTGAACCTGGAAAGACTTGGTGTTTCTTTAACAGTTTCACAGCATCAGAGCTTTGTTTTTCTTACCCAAGCATAATTTTTAGCTGCATTTTTAGCTAAGCTCCACCTACCAAAGAAAATCGCCCGGGCTTATTTTCCTTGATGCTGTGCAAAGCATGATGGGATTTCCTATGTTGTTATTCACATTGCCTAGCAACTGGGAGGGGTGATCAGCACACAGGACAGTTGGAACTGTGTCTCATGCTCCCTGTCACCTCCTTTCAACCAAAAAGATGGCCGCCCTCATGAAATCAAACATTTGCCTGTTCTTTTAAAACAGGGTGAGTAAGAGATTATATTACCTATCTATTTTAATTTATTTATTTAAAGGGAACCTTAGCTGAGAGTGATATGGATGTTTCCTGTTAAACAATACCAGTTGCCTGGCAGTCCAGCTGATCTCTGTGACTGCAATAGTGGCTGAATCACACCCTGAAACAAGCATGCAGCTAATCCAGTCTGACTTCAGTTAGAGCACCTGATCTGCATGCTTGTTCCGGGGCTGTGGCTAAAAGTATTAGAGACACAGGATCAGCAGGCGATTCAGGCAACTGGTATTATTTTAAAAGGAAAAATCCATATCCTTCTCAGGTTAGGCTCCCTTTAAGTATTTATATAGCGCCGACATATTACGTAGCGCTGTACAGAGTATATTGTCTTGTCACTAACTGTCCCTCAGAGGGGCTCACAATCTAGTCCCTACCATAGTGATATGTATGTATCGTGTAGTGCATGTATGGTCTAGGGCCAATTTTTTGGGGGGAAGCCAGTTAACTTATCTGTATGTTTTTGGGATGTGGGAGGGAACCGGAGTGCCGGGAGGAAACCCACACAGACCCGGGGAGAACATACAAACTCCTTGCAGATGTTGACCTGGCTGGGATTCGAACCAGGAACCCATCGCTTGCAAGGCGAGAGCGCTAACCACTATGCCACCGTGCTATCCATAATTAACATAACTAATGTAACTTAATGACAGTATGTTTGTTTAGGCTGAAGTTCCTCTTTAATTAACCACTCAAGGACCAAGCCAATTTTATGTCTACTATACATGATGCAATTTTCCGTCAGTTATGCGGGTTGCATCAATAATTTCTGACTGACTAATTTCGATCTGATTTCCAATTATTTACTGATTGATTTTCCCATCACTTCTATACAAAAGGGATCAGAAAAATGATCGGAAGTCAGAGCAGACCTATTGAAAGGTATCAATCCGAACCATCGATATGAGTTTTCTGAATTCTCCAACCAAATATATGTAAATATCTCAAATTGTAGCAGTAAAACTTTCAGAAACAGATTATTCCATATGTTTTGTATTCAGAAACATAACATTTATGTAGAATATTTATTTTTTAGGTACATTGCAATTGCAGTAAATAGAGGTGGAAATTATGATTTTTAGAGATAAACTTTGATAATTATGTGATCAGGTAATCAGGAGCCAATCAACATCACTCCTCATTCATTTCAGGAGGTGTCAGCTGTCAGAGCGTGATCGATTGGTGCAGTAAAAATCTTCTATGTGCCAGAAACTAACATTTATGTAAGGCCAGTTAAATTTACTATGGGCGACCTGAAGTGCCAACACAAAGATATGGTGAGCACCTAATCACATGCAGGGTGCAATCAGATGTTATGGCAGTTTCTAGGTCAAGCAGCTATCAGAAGCAAGAAGAAAAAGTTTTCTTGTCCTCAACAGGAGCATTATGAGAACCCCATAATATTCAGTGAACCTTTAGGAACCAAAAAGGCGTGATTTATATTGCGTGAGCATAGTCACATCAGATTGTGGATGGAGCCAAATAATGCACATAACATAAAGTACATGCTGTAGGTGCCATATTAAGTAGTATCTTCAAAACGGGTGCTTTAAAACATCCTGCTTTTGCACCTTTCAGTGCAAAAAGGACGTTTTAAAATGATCAATTTTCCAGGAGGGAATATCAGAGTGTGCTTGCGGATGCTGCTTTCTGACACCAATGGGTGTTTTAAGTACAATACTTATTTTACCCATACATCTTAATTTTTTTTTGCTTAAACTTTTCCTAGTCTTATCTACGTACTCTGCAGCAGAGCTTTTTTTTATCTGTGTATAAGCTCCTTTATTAACTTATATTTGAAATGCCTCAGAGTCTGCTATTACGTCTTTCAGTTCAGCTCTTTCAGGATGACCAATATTTGATAGATAGAGGATATTTAGCTGCAGAGGTTTCATTTCATAATAAAAGACTGCATTATACACACTCATCTTACTGAGCTATTACAGCTATTAGATGATATATTTTATTTCAATCTCAGCTAGGAGATTGACACTGCTGTCCAGTTAGTAAATATGCTTGTGGTAGTCTTTGATTAACTTTATTCTTATAATAAAAAAAATGCTTTATTCAATAGATGTGTTCCTGAAATCTCTATATGAGCTCTGATGGGGAAGTCCCAGCTATGGATAGTTCAATGCTTTAGAATGTTTAGAAACAATGTGGAGTATATTAGGCTTTTATAAATTGTTAATGATATACCGATAATCAAAGACCATCTATTGAAAAATAATTAAATGCCATAAAACGTACTATAAGAAGTAATAGAATTAATGTCACAATAAATGTGATAATGCAAATGCATTTGTTAATGATGCTGATAGTAAAAGAAAAATCAATAAATATAATTAAGCCAGGTAAAAAACAACAAACTACAACACTGCCTGGACTCTACAGAGGGCACCAACAAGTCCCGCTAATCAAGAACATGAGCTGCCACATGATGACATGTTTCACCAGCTACAAAGTAAGTTTGCTCAAATAGACCTATTAAGATTACCAGAAAATAGGAAACCTTACCTGCACTTTTTTTTAAGTGAACCCCTCAGGGCCTTGTAATGTGTTAAAATGTAGTACAGGCCCCTCGGGCAATGGAATGACTAAATTCTTATATCTAAATGCTGATTTGTAAGTCTGCTGCATACAGTGAGCCTCACCTAGCGCATGTCTTCAAGTCTGACAAGTAGCCCTGTGGCCATGTGACAAAAGCCAGGATCCTTGTTATGAAAATCAGACGGAAAGACATATCCCTTTAAACACATAGATACTTGAAAAATATCTGGGTCATTTTCCTGGCATACCTTATGTCTTGTAATATATGTACTGGCAGAGCGCACGAACAGAGACGTAAGATACATTGCTAATCATACAAAATGGTGATTTTTATTCTGTACAGTTTATGTTATTGTTTTCTGAAAATGTTTTCACTTAACATATTTTTATATTGCTGATTCTTTCCATAGAAGGAATGAGCCTGGAGATTTAAAAAAAAAGTCTGACCTTGGTTGCGTAGTTTAGGATATTCGTGCAACATGTTGTAGTTATGCTACATTTTCCTTTCTGAGCTGTTATGTTCTTTCTAAAGCTGAGTACTCACCTTGCGATAAAGGAAGATGGATCACAATGATGTCCCACGAAGACGAACGCTCCCCGATTTCATTTCACAATGACTTAATGTCACAATGACATGGCTGCTGTTTAATCTGCAGACTTCTATTGCCTACCCTTAAAATTAAAGTAAGATTTAGCAATCATTTTTATATCATGGCACTCTGTCATAGCATGAATGCAGGGACCTAAAGTTCCTGGGCATATGTGCTGTGATTTTTTCCTGCAATAAAGACTTACCTGGGCGGTGCCCGTCAGACTCCTTGCATTGGTATATTGATCTGGTGTGCTGCCAAATCCAACTAGGCACATCCAACTCTTATTACAGAGGAGTGCGCCAACATTCTTTTCTATGTTGATAGCAGAATATCAGTAATTTTACTTAACTTTTTTTTGTCACACTAACCCTTCCTCCTAGCTATACCTAAAGGTGGCCACATACGATACAATAAAATGATCCGATTTTACAGTAATTCGATAAAAACGATTGTATCTCTCGAAAAAGATCGAAAGCTTTTTTTTTCATCCGATCAGATTTCCCGTTTTTTCTATTTAAATCGATCCGGAAGCCAGATATTTCTCTTCAATTTCTACTAAAGATTGTATGGTGTGTGTTGGATTGTTGATTTATTAATATACACACCCTAGAAATTTTCTCTGAGTTTCCAATCATCTTATCATAACTGACTAAAAAATTGAACATACGTGTGTGGTACATTGGTCATATTTTTGAAATGTTACAATCAGTCAGAAAAATTGATTGCAATTCTTAAATTGAACAGATATGTAAAAAATTATATGGTGTGTGGCCACCTTAACACTAACCTACCCTCCGCAATATTCACTGCTAAGTGCCCCTGTGCTGTCATTTGTTGCTGGCTAATTTTGTTTATAGCCTCTGCCAAAATATACACTGGCCACGGCTTAACTTTGTGGTCTATGCGGCTCCCAAATGTCCAGGCGCATGGAGGCACCCAAATTAGCCACTTTGGGAAAAGCTTCTTAGAAAGTAATAGCTGAGAAAAAAAAATATTTTTTTTATCTGTCCCTGACCCAGTGTACCTACACATGCCTATATGTAAACTATGATAGAATGTTTTGACATGGGAACAGCCTCCAAACTAAGGAAATGTGTCCACTAAGCTCACCTACCCATGTGTGAAGTGAAAGGGTCCCTTTAAATAGGAGCTGTCAGCCATAATATCTCAGAAAAAAACACATATATAAGTAGATAAATACTTGTTCTACTTATGTAACATACAGTGCTGCCCATAATTATTCATACCCCTGGCAAATTTTGACTTTAGGTTACTTTTATTCAACCAGCTAGTAATTTTTGATGTGTAATGACATAGGTGTCTCCCAAAAGATAATAAGACAATGTACAAGAGGCATTATTGTGGGAAAAATATTTCTCAGCTTTTATTTACATTTGAGCAAAAAGTGCCCAGTCTAAAATTATTCATGCCCTTGACAAACTGTCAGTCTGTGGGAAAATCCAAAGTTCTATACCATTTCAAATAGTCCAAGCTGTTCTAAAGCATCCAAATTACCCTGATTAATTGGGAACAGAGGTTTTGTATTGCACTTTCTACTGTAATATATGTATTGCAATGTCCACATTTTTATTTCAGTGATTTCTCTATAGTAAAAAAAGAGAAAACCTTTCTTAGGACCATTTTGTCTGTGTCTATCTTGAAGCCAATCCTGACACCATTTTCTTTCTTTACTTTGTCTCTGAAATATTGGCCAATCAGAGAGAAACAGAGGTGTGGAGGAGAAAACAGGAGGGAAAGAGGCTTCAGCCAATCAGGCTGCATTAGTTAAAGGGACTCCGAGCACCGCTCATGGGCATGCCTTTAAGCCAGACGACTTCCAACAAAGTCGTGCTATGACCCCTCTGGAGGATCCTCTTGCAATGGCCAGGAGTGTAGCTTCCTCTTTCTGCTTCATTCAGTGAGGCACTTCTCTAACAGAGAAGACAGGGGTGACCCGGAAGTTATAACATAGCCAAGATGGCAGACGCGATTTTTAAATTGACATCAAATGAAAACTGTTTGGTGTAGAACGGCGATTGCCTCGATGTCTCATCAAATGAAAGAGGAGAGCATGAGTTACAGAAAGGTATGCATCTTTAAAGAGATTCTGTACTGTGAAAATCTTACATACATAAATGTGCCAGCCTGTTTGTTGTCTTCTCCTAGCCCCCTCTGTGACATTTTTGCTGCTCCTGCTGCTTTCCTGGTGATAAAATCACTGTTTTATTCATTGTTTTTTGTAAAACAGGAAATACATCATCAGAGCAGGTGCCCATTTGCAGAAACTCCTCTAAAATGTGACTTGGTTGCTGTAATGTTTCTCCCACATGTTTCCTTAGCTGCTTGTCTGAGCTCTGCACTGATCTCTCTGCACTAACAGCTGTTTGAAATGTCTCAGCTCCACGAGCCTTGCAGAGATGCTAACTGTGAGCAGAGACAAGCCTGTGACTCATATACACACAGGAGAGCCTGCAGGGGGCATGCAGGGGGCATGCATAACTTCTCCCTATCACAGCAGAGAGAGTGCATTCCTCAGAGAGAAAAGAAGATTAGATCTATTACAGAGACAGTGCAACTATAAAAGGCTGCAGTAATACAGACCACATTAGAACAGGTATAGGAATTTATAGGATAGAAGAAATAGGGCTGAACATTTTGTTACAGAGTCTCTTTAAAAAGACTCTGTAACAAAATTTTCAGCCTTATTTCTTCTACCCTATAAGTTCCTATACCTGTTCTAATGTGGTCTGGATTACTGCAGCCTTTCCTAGTTGCACAGTGGCTGTATTATCTCTGTATATCATCTAATGTTCTTTCCTCTGATGGCTTTGTCGGGCTCAGGCACTCAGACAGGAATGTGCTGCTCTTCTTGTGATAGGATAGAAGCTATACACACCTTCTCCACGCCCCCTGCAGGCTCTGTGTGAGTCACAGACTGAGCTCCTCTCTCACAAGCTGGTTAGAAGCCATGTCTTTTGTTTGTAAACACTGCCTAAAACTGGCAATTACAAGCCAGGATTGCAGCAGGGAGTGGCAGAAACAGCAAATTGGGGCCCAGGAAAACATAATGAATAGAATGGTATGCTTTTTATTGTAAGAATCTTAGAGTACAGATTCTCTTTAAGTACTTTGCAGTACTAGTCAGAGGCATGCCCATGAGAGGTGCTCGGAGTCCCTTTAAGTCTGAGGGGAAACTAAACAAGAAAAAAAGAAAACCCAGCATGCCCTGCAACTTCCTTTGTGCTGCAGATGTACCAAATAAGAGCCAGGGAAACTGAGGAATTATATATTATGAAGATGAAAAATAAGAGTGTTTTTTTACTTTTAGATTTCCTGGTTAGCATCCTTATTACTTGTTTACCAGATAAAAATAAAATAATTGATTTTTGATTTTTTGCCCTACAGTTACTCTTTAAAGGACTCCTTTAACAAATCATTTTGCCTTTGTTTTGTAATATGCAGTGGGAAATGATGTACAACGTATATATAATGTATGACGGAGATACTTTCCTGCAGTCACTAACTATGCCTGAGACTCACTTAGAAGGAGACATGAGTAAAAAGCATAGAAAGTACTGCTTATTTGATCCTTAGACAAGCTTTTCTGTCTATATTATCATGTACAGGATTGTATAAGAACGCATCACACAATGTGAGCTTAAACCCTCATAAACAATTATGACTATGGCTTGCAAAAGGGCTTCAAATATTTTCCTTTGCATATACAGTGCTTCTGTTTGTTGTTTTCTTATGTTGACATGCTTTTTCTTGTACTCAGTTTATCAGAAGCACATCTCTTAAACAAATAAAAATAAAGACCCAGACAGCCACTACTTCTATCTTTTTAATTCTAAACCATGCAGTTTGACGCTGAAAATTGTTTATGAGACTACATGAGTACATTTTATTTGATAGCCCGTCACGTTGAGAGTCACTAAAACTCTCATAGAAAACAGTTGTTTACAGTGCGCTTTTCAGCACAAAGCTGTTTTAAAGCTCAATTGTGCATTTTGCAGATAAAGTGGGAAAACTAACTGAAGGCTGTATTGTAAGCAGCGGTTGCCATGGAAACCCCTGTTTCAAGAGCTGGTTCTCCATTACCACTTAATTTAGGCTTCCTAATTGCATTCCACTAAATCGGTAGCGACAATA
This sequence comes from Hyperolius riggenbachi, assembly GCF_040937935.1. Lineage (NCBI taxonomy): Eukaryota > Metazoa > Chordata > Amphibia > Anura > Hyperoliidae > Hyperolius > Hyperolius riggenbachi. The sequence continues at coordinate 224,672,778 of NC_090647.1, forward strand.
TCTGCAGAGCAAAACTGCATGCCCAGTCTAGCGCAAACCTCTTTGAAACAGGCTTTTTGAAAGCCAGGAGCTATAAAGACTCAGCATGACGCAGTGCATATGAGAAACCTGTAGTTCAAATGTACTGCTGCTTGCATTCTCATCCTTAGGAAGTTCACTATGTGCAGTACTAATCTATCTGCTCAGCGTACCTGAAAGACAATAAAACTCTCCCATGTAGAAACTCATCTGTCCACTAACACAATGGTGCAACAACAGTTTAATTATACAGTCATAACTACATGTGCATCCTTCTTGGTATATTTGTATGTGCGCATTAAAAGCTATTTGAAGAGAATGCTCTTGGATGTTTTCTTCAATTAAATATGAACATTTGTATTTAGTTATATGAAACATGGTGGGTGACCAATTGCTAACATCCAACAACAGCAGTAATACAATAACTAATAGGCCAGTTGCTCATAGGTTTTGTGAAAAAGTAGAAAAATTGGCTTTAAATTGGCTTTAATGAAAACGTTGTGCCATGCACAGACCAAACCAATAAAAACAATTAAAATAGCCGTATTGGAACTTTAAACACACTCACACTCTCCATACATGCCACCCCATTCATATCCCCCTACTGGTACCGGTACCATTTGTACTGTGGTCTTCAGAGAGGGGGAGAGAGGGTATTATGCTACATGTGGGCAGTATGGTAAGCGTTATCCCATGTGGTCTGCCGCTTGCGTGTGGAGTGTACATCTGGAGCGATCTCACCACTTCTGCTGTCACCAGATTGGCCAGATTGAGTGGCCCACTCCTCCCAGGTTTGCAGTTGGATCTTCGGTCGCAACCTTTTCTTGTCGTCAAGCCTTGTCCCCAGCTCTACCCGCCCTGCCAGTATGCATAGGCGGGGAGCTTCTGATAATCCTGCTGTACGTGCGGTAACAGACTCCCCAGTGCCACGCTGTTTGGCTGCAGTCACACACGGAGTTCCGGCTACGGGACTTGAACCCGCCCACCTACGCGGTGCGCCCGCCCACTTGCGAGCTTTGTCAGGATGTGCGCCGGTTATGATTGGCCGGGCTGCGCTTTTATTACAGACGCACCTTAAGGGCAGCGAGGCACTTCTGCCTTCTTACTTCTGCCCATAGTTAGCGTCACCATGGCTCCCATCACTGTCACGCACCAGCAGAGGTATCGTCTATAGGAAGCTATAGCTTATTATTATGCATCTATATCCGCATATAATTTTAACTTCAGGCACATTGCGCAGATACTTTTTCACAGGGAACGTTCCATCTCATATTTCAAGCATTTGTTATATAGAGTAGTCACTGCTCTTAGAGATATACACCATCCCTTTACTGTACTAATATGCATAAATATTCTTCTTCTTCCAGTTTTCACATATATGGAGGATTCAAGGGATTCCAATTATTGTTAATTATTACCACCAACTCTCCCCCATCTCCCTAATAATTTTTCTCTCATTACAGATTTTACATTATGTAAGGAATGGAGCATAGTTCAATTCCATATTCATCCCTTCAGGGCTCATAGAGCCTAGTAAATAGATCCATCGACTTTCTTGCTGCATCCAACAACAGCAGCCTATTGATAAGATGCTGAAGCTGCCACAACTTTTGGTTGTAAGAAGAGTATCACAGGGTGGAAAAATTATGAGATGGGTTGATTGAATTTCCCACAGTTTGGTTTGACAGCAGCTGGAATTGGTCCCAATGTCCAAGTTCGTTTGGGAACTGCATTTAAATTCAGTTGAAGCTAATAGGGAAAAAATTATGGTTTGTGTTCTGGTCTGAGGAAAGTTTGCGAAGCAGCCCATATACAGAAAAAACAAACAAACAGACAAAAACAAAAGGGTATCACTGCACAAAAACAGGCCAAAATCTCTAATCCATAGTGAGGGGTATTTTATATGTCTTCAAGGCCACAGTGATATAATCTCCAGTCAGTCAATCTGTAACATAGAGGAGTCCCATAATCCTGTTGGCCAACATACATCCACATCCACTGGGGATGCAGTGCCAGCCCACACCCATTCCTGGCTGGGTGAGGAAATTACAGCACACTACACATCTCGGATAAATACTCGTAAAATTGCTATTCCCTAACATGACAATTCACCAGGGTTCAGTAAATCACTCTTATGTTACTTGTAAAAATATTTTGTAGATTTTTTTTTAAAACACAGGAAAACAGAATAATGGCCTGTTCCCATACGCACTAATCCAGTATCTGTTTCTGTCACACTAGTCAACGTTCTTATGCACACAAAAAACTATTATAACTATTATATTTTAAAACTTGGACAGTTTTTTAATGTAATGTATTCTTTACGAAAGCACCCCCTGGAAAGGATCTGTATAAAGATGCAGGCTGCCCCCCCCCCAACTGCCATTCACTAAATGCTTTTAAAAATAAAGAAAGCCCTGAGAATCCCCCATGAGAGTCCCCCCATCCATAACCTAGTTCTGTGAGATTTCTACTACCTATTGTATGTGACAGCAACATAGGAGAAAAGTAATTTTATAGCACATTTTACTGTGGGAGGAAAGCACATTTTATTTATGTGTTTTTATGTATTTTAGATTTTTTCACAATATGGTCATTTCAATTCCATGTCTCTAAAAACAGTTGCTGGTATTTTTTTTAACCTTTTGGGGACCGCATCTATGAGATCCTACGCCGCACTTGTGGCTGTTCTAACCTGATGCAGCATAGAACCTACGCTGCCCGCCGTTTCCGCTCCCGACATGATCATGCGCACCCGAGAGGGGAGATTAAGCTGTCATATGATCGTAGTGATCATCAATGGTAGGGGGGAAAGAAGAGGATCCACTCACCTCCCTGCCATTCCCACGACGATCGGTGCTCCCCACCGCTCTGGCCGGCATCTCTGCTCCCTCTGATGTCAGGGCCGGGTTCCGGCTTGATGATGTCATCAAGCCGCGACCCAGAATTGAGCAGCAGTAGGAGCAGCGATGCCGGCCGGAGCAGAGGCTGTGGCTCATCGCTGGAGCCTGGAAGGTGAGTGAAGGCTGCTGCGTGCAGGGAGGACATCTAGCTAAAGGAGGGACACACAGTCTAGCATGCCACAGAGAGGATCTGGCTGCCTGACCCCCCAAACGTGACACCGTCCCATGCAAAAACTCCTAGTCCTTAAGAGGTGTTAGGCGGCCGGTCCTTAAATGGTTAAACTGATTTAGCAGTAAACGTTCATTGAACATACACAATTCCTGGATGTGCATATCTGGGAGCTTGAAGCATTAGCAGTTACAATGTTACTTGCAAAAAACTATTGTAAATACTGTTAAATTAAGATATTTTGTTATTGTTATAATATTCAATCCCATAGCATTGTCTCATACACTATGTAAGTTAACACATAGCAGCCTGCAACAGAACTACATCTAACTGCACTAACATCAGAATCTTAAGCTGATTGTGATTGTGTTTTTATAAAGGAATGGCTGGGGAAAAGACTAAGGGATTAGCAAACATATATCCCATTGCCGGCCACCTTCAAGATGGCAAGCATCTCTACACATCCCCAGCCATGATTCATGGACCAGGGCATCATGAGGAATCTAGGCATTATGGGAAAGCCCACTCTACCTGGAGAGCACATACAGCCAAAACATCACTAATGTTCAGCTTTGTTCATGCCATGCCAGCCTGGAGGAAAATTGTTCAGATCAAATTGAAAAAAACAACAGCCTCAAAGTAAACACCAAGCCTTGTTGCCAACTTCCGGTTTTCCTATTCCGAATCTCTACCAGAGACTTGTAGCTGCTAATGTCCTCCGAGACAGGCATAGCTGTTGTTCCCCAAAACAAGTCTCCCAGTAATACAGCAATTAATTGTTGGCATTTTAGCATATTGGAGAAGCCATAATTAGCACTGAATAATTTATAGAACTGCAGTGATAGAAACTGACATTCGTCCTCTGCTCCTGAGTATAGACTGGCTAAATTCTTTCAGTTATCTGATGGAGGTGTGACATACACAGACAATGCGGAGCAGCAGAGCCGTGTACAGTAGTAGGCACAGGTCTCTGCAAGGCATAGAATTGCAGCTACAGTTCAGGCCTGCATATCTACCGATCTGTTGCCAGCAACTATAGGGAAAGGGATTGCCACTGAGGCATGAACAAGAGGCAAATCATCAACACTTTGTGAACCTTGGCCTCACTTCACTAAGCATTACTGCATTTGGTAATGCAGAAAAAAGCTGATTTTACCCATCACCTTGCTAAATACCAATTCACTAAACCAATTACCACACTCAAAAGTAAAATTACTGACTAGTGAGGTAAATTACCAACTACACCTGTAGAAATGACAATCTCAATGCAGTAAAAGTTAACAGATGTAGTAGATAGCCAATAAGGAGAACCACACAGCCCTGCTTCTTACCACATTTGATCCGATACTCAGGGCGGGACTTCAGAACGGCAAAGCAGGAAAATGAGATATTTACAAAGGCTTTTCTGTATCCCTTTAGATGTGCATAGCTATACACTGATACACAGAAGAGCTCTCTCTAGTTAGCATAGATGCACATCTAAAGGAATGCTGGGGATGCACAAGACAGAAAACAGAACGCCTCATGCACAGACTTGTAAGAGAAGACTGATAGCTTGCTGCCTGACCTGCTCCACAGCTGGTGAGACTATTTGTATCGCCACAATTTCTATATTACGTGCCTTTTGCCCCCTTCACAGGGATAGTAATTAAATGTGGATGTCTTATCTCTTTTTGCTATGCCAATAAAAACTTATTGAAACAAAAACTATATACTATTCAACCATGACCCCATCATCCCGCGATTTACACTACAACCAATATTACAGGTCAATTTGTGGAAAAAAACACCTATCCCAACCATGGCATGTCACCCACAGATCAAATGTGGGCTGATCATGGTAGTGTGAGGCACCATGATTTTTGCCTAATTAGATGTTTGAATGTTGAAATGGGCAAAAATATTGTAAAGTGTATGGGCTGCTTAAGCCATGATAGAGTATCAGTCAGCATAATGGCAAGAATTCAGCAGGCAGAGCAAATCCTTCTCCCCCTGCAAATCCATGTGTCTAAAGGGAGAGTGATTCAGATTGTCTGAGGTGAGCAAACAGCTGTCAATCATTGAGGATCTATGAATTGGTGAAGCAACTAAAAGCTTTTTTAGTTTGCAAAAACTGAAAAAAGCTAAACTGTTAATAACAAACTTTTTATGCATAACTAATTTTTAAAATAGTGCTCTATAAAATGTATAATGTAACTGTTGTGTCTTTGTAAACATGGTCCACATTTCATCATCTGCTATAGGTCTACAGAAATGAATAAAAAAGTATTACATATTATTGAGTAAATAATATCTAATAATATCTATTCCTTTTTTTTTTTAATTCATCTCTGTGGACCTATAGCAGAGGATGAAACATGGACCTTGTTTACAAAGACACAACATTAAGAGGAAAAAAAAAACAATTAATGGTTCTGCAATTCTAATACAGGAAGCAACTAAGATGATAGCATAAGTGATTCTCCAAGCCAGGAGCTCTTTTTTCATTGTCAGATTAACACTTGAGGTAAACTCTTGTAAATCAGTGATATTATTCTGCTGGTGGGGAAACAAACATAGGCCTAATATGCTCTGCAGGCTGAAGAGCTCTTATTATATTACTAGTTAACCTGAATTTCAAGCCAGATTTGCATATCTGTGGAAAACTGAAACGGATTTACTGGAGACTGTTTAATGTCCATTAGCACTTGGATGCAGTGCAGGGGTATTTATTAAGCATAAATACAGTTTTAAGGTGAGGTCTACTATGGGAACCATCATGGTAAGGAGTATAACAATTTGTGAGAACACATCCCTTTACAGTTCATTATTTTATGAAATGATCATAATAGTGTCCTGTGCACAAACGTATGTGCTTTCCATGTGTAAGAAGAGCATTTGGAAGAGGAGGAAACTTATCAAAATGAAACTAACCTCAAGGTTTGGTTCTATCATGCTTTTTTTGCCATTTAAAGTGAACCTAAAGTGAAAATAAACTTATAAAATAATTAATTATTGCACAGTACCAATGGCAAATAAAACATGAGTAAGATAGAAATGTATTTCCTATTTTTAGTTTAATGAGTTCATTTTTAAGATTACTGGTTAAAACCCACACTCTGCCTTATTAAGGTGAAAGAGAAATTAAAGTAATGACCCTTTGGACTTTCCTGCACTAAAACCTTATCAAAGCCTTAACTCACTATGCATAAGCTTTTTTTTTAACTTCTATTTACTTTTCAGCAAACTGGACTGAATTCCACAAGATGTTCAACAAGCTCTTTTCCATAGAAAGCAACTCAAGTTTTTTTTAATTCTTACTGTACTGGAAAATGGGGACTTCAATTTCTTATGAGGACTAGTATTATATGTACCTATGCGTATCTCATCATGTCAGATGTCACTTCAGGTACACTTAAAAATAGATATGCTAGGTTTTAGCACATATTAAAAAAGTTATTTTTATAAATTAACTCACAAAAATGTACCCTATCTTGGTCCGTCAATAGTCCACGTCAGTGGTGGGCCTCATATGCAAAATTTTGCAGCGTAATTCGCAATTTCGCATCATAATCGTAATGCGAAATTTCAGGGATAATCGTAATTAATTTCGTATGTAATAGTAGTATTTCATAATTTTGCATAATTTTTGCTAAATTTCGCCTTATTTTGTGCTGACTGTGGTTGTTAATAACAAAGCCCCCATATATACTATTGACACCAAAATTCCTGTATGTTAAGGAGAATAGTGGGTACAACTCAAAACATTTTTTTTTCAAAAAGACCTTGTAGTTTTTGAGAAAATTGATTAAAAATGCAAAGAAAAAATGGTTTTTAAATCGTCATTTTTCTGAGTTTAAAAACCATTTTTTCTTAGCATTTTTAAAATCGATTTTCTCAAAAACTACAAGGTCATTTTGGAAAATTCTTTTTTTTTTGACTTGTGCCCACTATTCTCCTTAATAGATGTAGCAATTTTGGTGTGAAATTACGGATGACTATAAAAAAATCAATTACATGTACAAATCCTAATTATGTATAGGCGAAATTGCGAAAATTAAAGCGAAAATTTGCATAATCTTAATTAGCTGATTACGATCATCACTAGTCCACGTTCTTCATTAATTACTAACATGTATCAATCATCACCTTTCATCATCTTCACCACCACTACCAAATCTAGTGCTTTCATTTAAGTACACACATTTTGGCTTTCTAATAGCCAAACACCAGTGCCAAAATTAACCTATCAGGTAAAGTCTCAAAATGTAGTGTTTTAACAGTAAAATTGCAAAATACCAGTGACTAATTAATTGGCCAGTGCTGTTGGTGTCGGATATGGTTTATCTTCCACCAAACAATATGATGGTGTTTTAAGCAGGTGATGTAAATACACCACACTTGAAAAGTTTGTTTAAAGGTTTTAAGGGAACCCGAAGTGAGAAGAATGTGGAAGCTGCCATCTTCAGTCTCTAATAAGCAGCACCAGTTTGTTTCCACTGGTTACATGATTGTGGTAGGTGTGTGATTGAACTCACGCAAGCCAAAAATTCAGTATGACAGCCAGGCAACTGGCATTGTTTATAATAGAACTAAGATGGCAGCCTCCCCATTCCTCTCACTTTCGGTTCTCTTTCCTAGCAGATATACATCACATCACATATAGCATCCAAGAAAAAAAGAACTTGCTAAGAATCCTACATGGAAATCAATAATACTTAATTTATTAACGACAGTATATGAAAGTTTCATTATGTCACATACAGATATTAATCCTAACATTTGTATGGCACTTTTCTACTGTTGGGCTCAAAGGGTTTAAGAGCTGCAGCCACTAAGGGTGCACTCAAGAGGCCATCCTGCCGTGTTAGGGAGTCTTGCCCACGGACTTCTTACTGAATTGATACTGACCCTAGCCAGGATTTGAACCCAGGTCTACCATGTTAAAGGTAGAGCCCTTAAAGGATATCCGAAGTGAGAGAGATATGAAGGCTTCCATATTTAATTCATTTTAAACCATACCAGTTGCCTGGCAGACCTCCGGATACTGTGTCTCCAATACTTTTAGCCATAGACCCAGAACAAGCATGCAGCAGATCAGGTACTCTGACTCAGCTGACTCAGGTTTTACTGGTTTAGCCATATGCTTGTTCCAGGGTTTGACTCAGACACTACTTATGCTAGATGATCAACAGGGCTGCCAAGCAACTGGCATTGTTTACAAGGAAATAAATATGGCAGCCTTCATATCCCTCTCACATCGGGTATCCTTTAACCAGTACACCATCCATTTACTAATCACTATATTAGGAGTACTGTATATACTCGCATATAAGCCTAATTTTTCAGCACAAAAAATGTGCTAAAAAGTTACCCCCTCGGCTTATATGTGAGTCAGTGGAGCAGAACGGATGGTTGAGTAGGATTTGTTACTGGCAGAGGAGTTTTGGGATTGTGCACTGGTTCACGTGCTCTTGCCAGCTGGCTCCCTGCTGTGCCCATCCCCTGCAATATGGTGTGCAGAGTGCACTGCTCAAGATTACCTGTGTCCCCTAGCTTGTGGAGGGGAGCGTGCAAGTGACATGTCAGTGGTTCAGTGATCGGGTGTTCTTCCTTTGTGGCAATAGTTGTCTCTCATATCAATGATGCCATCTAGTGGCATCTTGAGATACAGCTGTATCATCCCTGGGGCACAGCTGGCTACGGGGAGAGGGGCTGACTTGCACTGGGGGCACATCAGGCTACTGTGGAGGGGGCTATTCTGGGCAGGGGGCTTATATGCGAGTCAATCACTTTGTCCTCATTTCTGAGGGAACAGTGGGTACCTCGGCTTATACGTGGGTCGGCTTATATGCGAGTATATACGGGTATATATGTTACGGCCAGAACCCGAAGTGTGGCCACTTCGCGTTCTGGCCAGCCACTTTGGGTTCTGGCCGGCCAATGTGCGAAGTGGCCACAGCGCAGCAGCCAATGTTAGAAATGGAATGATTACACTAAGCTACAATGTATTTTACGGCCGTCTCGCTGCGGCCAAATGTATTAGAAGTTGGTTAATTTAATGAAATATAGCCAGCGGCAATGTAATAGATGAAGCCGCCGGCTTTCGCACTGCCTCCTCTCCTCCTCCTCCCCCCGCCTCTCTCCTCTCCCTGCCTCCTATACAATATACGGAACAGCCGGGGACGAGAGTCATTCGTCGCGGCAGGGGAATCCTGCCGTTCCTGCAGAGCGGGTGCTGGCAGAAGCAATGTCTGCAGCCTCCCCGCTCTGCTTCCCCTGCCGCGACGAACGGCTGCTCCATATATTGTATAGGAGGCAGGGAGAGGAGAGAGGCGGGGGAGGAGGCAGTGCGAAAGCCAGCGGCTTCATCGATTACATTGCCGCCGGCTATATTTCATTAAATTAACCAACTTCTAATACATTTGGCCGCAGCGAGACGGCCGTAAAGTACATTGTAGCTTAGTGTAATCATTCCATTTCTAACATTGGCCGCTGCACTGCGGCCACTTCGCACATTGGCCGGCCAGAACCCGAAGTGGCCACACTTCGGGTTCTGGCCGTAACATATATAAAACATGAATCACATGCAATTTACCTCCTGAACTCAAATTAAAAAAAATAAACAAACAAACAAAAAATTAACAACCATCACAGATTTCCCAACTAGAAAAATAAATGTGGTGTTTCCAAATATATCAAGCACCTCAATGACATAAAGTTCAACAAAGTAACAAAGCAAAGTTTGCTGTGTAAAGAATTCAAAATAGATATAAAATAATATATAGATGGAAACCTTTTGTATCGTTTTTGTATTTTGTCACCAATTACCGTATGTATCTTGTATATTGGTGTACACCATTGTCTGTATTATTATGTACAGCATGTTCGTTTCTTACTTTGTACAGCGCCATGGAATATGTTGGCGCTTTATAAATCAATAATAATAATAATAACAACAACCTAATTTCATGGATAAAAGAGACAGCATGTGTACATTAATGTGCAGCTCAGGATTAATTATGTGTTTAATTGATTTAACTAATTTCTCTTGGGTATATTACTTTATGAATTGATGCATACTTAATATCTTTTGTTTGAATTACTTTCTATATACATTATTTCCATGTTATTATACATTTTGTTTTTAGCTATTAAATTATGTTAAATTCTAAATGAATTCATGTTTTTTTTTTAAGGTATTTTACACATATATATTTTACAAGTCTATACAAAATTATCAACACCAAGTAGGATAGAGACATACTGTATTACAACAGGATAATAACATCATGGCTATATAGCATTTGGCAGATGAAATGTAATGTTGATAAATGTAAGGTCCTGCACTTAGGATATGCCAGTGGCAGCGCTCCATGTATATAATAAATAGCATACAGCTGAAAATATCAGACTTAGAGAAGGACTTGGAAATACTGGTTGATAACAAGATAAGCAACAGTATTCAATGCTAAGCAGTAGTAGCTAAAGCAAATACAAATCTGTGATGCATACAATGGGAAATAAAATCACAAAATGCTAATATAGTTCTCCCTCTGCATAAATCACTTGTGAGGCCTCATCTGGAGTATGGGATACAGTTAAGGAAAAATGCAAAAATGGGATGACTAAGTCAGACCATTTCCCAAACAGCAGTATCCTTTTATACAGTGGGTAGTATCTGCAAAAAGTGTCCTAAGGTAGTTTAACTGCAAACTACTGAGGAGCTGATGAGTACCAGTGCACACGGATTCACATTTCAAGTTTGATCCTACAGAAGAGCCACCAAAGCATACGCTTTGTAGCATGCTGTGTACAGTCAGGACAGTCAGGGTGCCCATGTGGCATCTTTCCACTGCGGAAAATTCCTAGAATGAACCCATGAGTGTCAGAATAAAGTCATAGAGCCACAGGGTCTCTCAGCCTAGTCTGATGAATTGTGCTTTGTTTTATATCATGTGGATGTTACTTTTGCATGTACTACATAGCTAAACATGGTTGCAGTCCACAAACACCCTTTGGTGGCAATGCTATCCTTTTAGAGACGGAATGGATGTTCTGCTAACATGTTGGTGCAGGTTATTACTGGAAACCTTAAGAGACCTGGCCTTGCAGAATGCAAGTCTTCATGGATCAAAGTTGTTTTGGCAGCATAAAAGGAACCTACAAGCTGCTCCCCCTCCAACACTGCACCCTGGGTGGACACCCACCTCGCCCGTCCCTAGAAACGGGGCTGTTTGCAGTAATCACTCCTATTTCACTGACAGCTCAGAGAAAAGTAAGACAGCTTTCAGAATGAAACACACATTTCTTAGAAACAGTAGACAGTTTGGTTTAGTGGGCCGTATGCAAATTCCTAACATACAAAAAGTACTGGTGAGCTCTAAAATTAGGTGACAGCATGGTAACGCCCAGGTGAAAAAGAACTAACTTTGGTGATTTTAATCGCCCACCATATTCTTTTCCACTTATAAAAATACTAGGTTTGCAAGTTGGGAAGCAATGCTTCGCATCAAACATAAGCAAGAACTTTTCATCTGCTCAGACTCTTTATTGACCATGTACCACTGAATTCTGTGGCATCTGGAGCCTCCTTTACTAAGGAGACCCTCCAACTTGTAAATAGGTAAAGGAAGTCATTTTGACTCCCTACCTGTTAAGTGTAAAAAGATAAAAATAAAAAATGTTACCCCTGGCCCCATTGCTACCAGCTCCTGCAGCACCGCTCTTCTGCCAAGCACCCCCAGCACCTTGGCTACCACTCGCCACACCATAGTTGGGCATGGAAGCACATGCCACTTCCCGCCATCTCTCTAGCCAAGCAAACTGAATATTTATTCATTGGGAATATGTTCTAGTTTAGCTCTCTACAGCTTTCTGTGGGGCTCAATACTCTCATATAGCTTGTTTTTCTAATTGACTTTAATACAAAAGCATCTGAGGACCAGTAAACATGGTTTTCCAGTAAACAACTGTGTTTTCAGATCTTGATAGTGGAAATACCTTTAAAGGGATACTGTAGGGGGGTCGGGGGGAAATTAGTTGAACTTACCCGGGGCTTCTAATGGTCCCCCGCAGGCATCCTGTGCCATCGCAGCCGCTCACCGATGCTCCGGCCCCGCCTCCGGTTCACTTCTGTAATTTCTGACTTTAAAGTCAGAAAACCCCTGCGCCTGCGTTGCCGTGTCCTCGCTTCCCCTGATGTCACCAGGAGCGTACTGCGCAGGCACAGACCATACTGGGCTTGTGCTATACACTCCTGGTGACATCAGCGGGAACGAGGACACGGCAACGCAGGCGCAGGGATTTTCTGACTTTAAAGTCAGAAATTCCAGAAGTGAGCCAGAGGCGGGGCCGGAGCATCGGTGAGTGGCTGCGCGGGCACAGGATGTCTGCGGGGGACCATTACAAGCCACGGGTAAGTTCAACTCATTTTCCCCCATCCCCCCTACAGTATTTCTTTAATTTTTACTTTTAAAATGAACAGAACTATTTCTGTTTTGGAGCCAAAGAATCTTCTTGCCACCTAAATTACTGGTGCACTAAAGAAAGCTAATCAAATGTTTCTTTTAGTGTCATTATAATATGTGCATATTTGGCAGAAACAAGGTTATTTTAAGATCTTCTAAATCTCTAGGCATATTGTGCAGAAAGAAACAAGCCCTGTCAACACCTCTTCAGCTAGCTCAGAGCCTAACATGAAGAGAATGAGCTATATATCAGACAACATAGCAAAGGACTAATGGCCATTAGCTTAACCACTTGAGGACCACAGTCTTTCTAAACCTTAAGGACCAGGCACTTTTTTTCCATTCAGACCACTGCAGCTTTCACGGTTTATTGCTCGCTCATTCAACCTACCACCTAAATGAATTTTGGCTCCTTTTCTTGTCACTAATAAAGCTTTCTTTTGGTGCTATTTGATTGCTCCTGCGATTTTTACTTTTTATTATATTCATCAAAAAAGACATGAATTTTGGCAAAAAAATGATTTTTTTAACTTTCTGTGCTGACAGTTTTCAAATAAAGTAAAATTTCTGTATACATGCAGCGCAAAAAATGTGCACAAACATGTTTTTGATAGAAAAAAAACCCATTCAGTGTATATTTATTGGTTTGGGTAAAAGTTATAGCGTTTACAAACTATGGTGCAAAAAGTGAATTTTCCCATTTTCAAGCATCTATGACTTTTCTGACCCCCTGTCATGTTTCATGAGGGGCTAGAATTCCAGGATAGTATAAATACCCCCCAAATGACCCCATTTTGGAAAGAAGACATCCCAAAGTATTTACTGAGAGGCATAGTGAGTTCATAGAAGATATTATTTTTTGTCACAAGTAAGCGGAAAATGACACTTAATGACAAAAAAAAAAAAAAAAAAAGTTTCCATCTCTGCTAACTTGCGACAAAAAAAAATGAAATCTGCCACAGACTCACCATGCCCCTCTTTGAATACCTTGAAGTGTCTACTTTCCAAAATGGGGTCATTTGTGGGGTGTGTTTACTGTCCTGACATTTTGGGGGGTGCTAAATTGTAAGCACCCCTGTAAAGCCTAAAGGTGCTCATTGGACTTTGGACCCCTTAGCGCAGTTAGGGTGCAAAAAAGTGCCACACATGTGGTATTGCCATACTCAGTAGAAGTAGTATAATGTGTTTTGGGGTGTATTTTTACACATACCCATGCTGGGTGGGAGAAATACCTCTGTAAATGACAATCTTTTGATTTTTTTACACACAATTGTCCATTTACAGAGTTATTTCTCCCACCCAGCATGGGTATGTGTAAAAATACACCACAAAACACATTGTACTACTTCTCCCGAGTACGGCGATACCACATGTGTGGCACTTTTTTGCACCCTAACTGCGCTAAAGGGCCCAAAGTCCAATGAGTACCTTTAGGATTTCACAGGTCATTTTGCGGAATTTGATTTCCAGACTACTCCTCACGGTTTAGGGCTCCTAAAGTGCCAGGGCAGTATAGGAACCCCACAAATGACCCCATTTTAGAAAGAAGACACCCCAAGGTATTCCGTTAGGAGTATGGTAAGTTCATAGAAGATTTTATTTTTTGTCAAAAATTAGCAGAAAATTGATTTTTATTGTTTTTTTCACAAAGTGTCATTTTCCACTAACTTGTGACAAAAAATAAAATCTTCTATGAACTCGCCATACACCTAACGGAATACCTTGGGGTGTCTTCTTTCTAAAATAGGGTCATTTGTGGGGTTCCTATACTGCCCTGGCATTTTAGGGGCCCTAAACCGTGAGGAGTAGTCTGGAAATCAAATTCCGCAAAATGACCTGTGAAATCCTAAAGGTACTCATTGGACTTTGGGCCCTTTAGCGCAGTTAGGGTGCAAAAAAGTGCCACACATGTGGTATTGCCGTACTCGGGAGAAGTAGTAAAATGTGTTTTGGGGTGTATTTTTACACATACCCATGCTGGGTGGGAGAAATAACTCTGTAAATGGACAATTGTGTGTAAAAAAATCAAAAGAGTGTCATTTACAGAGGTATTTCTCCCACCCAGCATGGGTATGTGTAAAAATACACCACAAAACACATTGTACTACTTCTCCCGAGTACGGCGATACCACATGTGTGGCACTTTTTTGCACCCTAACTGCGCTAAAGGGCCCAAAGTCCAATGAGTACCTTTAGGATTTCACAGGTCATTTTGCGGAATTTGATTTCCAGACTACTCCTCACGGTTTAGGGCCCCTAAAATGCCAGGGCAGTATAGGAACCCCACAAATGACCCCATTTTAGAAAGAAGACACCCCAAGGTATTCCGTTAGGTGTATGGCGAGTTCATAGAAGATTTTATTTTTTGTCACAAGTTAGTGGAAAATGACACTTTGTGAAAAAAACAATAAAAATCAATTTTCCGCTAACTTTTGACAAAAAATAAAATCTTCTATGAACTTACCATACTCCTAACGGAATACCTTGGGGTGTCTTCTTTCTAAAATGGGGTCATTTGTGGGGTTCCTATACTGCCCTGGCATTTTAGGGGCCCTAAACCGTGAGGAGTAGTCTGGAAATCAAATTCCGCAAAATGACCTATGAAATCCTAAAGGTACTCATTGGACTTTGGGCCCTTTAGCGCAGTTAGGGTGCAAAAAAGTGCCACACATGTGGTATCGCCGTACTCGGGAGAAGTAGTACAATGTGTTTTGGGGTGTATTTTTACACATACCCATGCTGGGTGGGAGAAATAACTCTGTAAATGGACAATTGTGTGTAAAAAAATCAAAAGATTGTCATTTACAGAGGTATTTCTCCCACCCAGCATGGGTATGTGTAAAAATACACCACAAAACACATTGTACTACTTCTCCCGAGTACGGCGATACCACATGTGTGGCACTTCTTTGCACCCTAACTGCGCTAAAGGGCCCAAAGTCCAATGAGTACCTTTAGGATTTCACAGGTCATTTTGCGGAATTTGATTTCCAGACTACTCCTCACGGTTTAGGGCCCCTAAAATGCCAGGGCAGTATAGGAACCCCACAAATGACCCCATTTTAGAAAGAAGACACCCCAAGGTATTCCGTTAGGAGTATGGTGAGTTCATAGAAGATTTTATTTTTTGTCACAAGTTAGTGGAAAATGACACTTTGTGAAAAAAACAATAAAAATCAATTTTCCGCTAACTTTTGACAAAAAATAAAATCTTCTATGAACTTACCATACTCCTAACGGAATACCTTGGGGTGTCTTCTTTCTAAAATGGGGTCATTTGTGGGGTTCCTATACTGCCCTGGCATTTTAGGGACCCTAAACCGTGAGGAGTAGTCTGGAAATCAAATTCCGCAAAATGACCTGTGAAATCCTAAAGGTACTCATTGGACTTTGGGCCCTTTAGCGCAGTTAGGGTGCAAAAAAGTGCCACACATGTGGTATCGCCGTACTCGGGAGAAGTAGTACAATGTGTTTTGGGGTGTATTTTTACACATACCCATGCTGGGTGGGAGAAATACCTCTGTAAATGACAATCTTTTGATTTTTTTACACACAATTGTCCATTTACAGAGATATTTCTCCCACCCAGCATGGGTATGTGTAAAAATACACCACAAAACACATTGTACTACTTCTCCCGAGTACGGCAATACCACATGTGTGGCACTTTTTTGCACCCTAACTGCGCTAAAGGGCCCAAAGTCCAATGAGTACCTTTAGGATTTCACAGGTCATTTTGCGGAATTTGATTTCCAGACTACTCCTCACGGTTTAGGGCCCCTAAAATGCCAGGGCAGTATAGGAACCCCACAAATGACCCCATTTTAGAAAGAAGACACCCCAAGGTATTCCGTTAGGAGTATGGTGAGTTCATAGAAGATTTTATTTTTTGTCACAAGTTAGTGGAAAATGACACTTTGTGAAAAAAACAATAAAAATCAATTTTCCGCTAACTTTTGACAAAAAATAAAATCTTCTATGAACTTACCATACTCCTAACGGAATACCTTGGGGTGTCTTCTTTTTAAAATGGGGTCATTTGTGGGGTTCCTATACTGCCCTGGCATTTTAGGGGCCCTAAACCGTGAGGAGTAGTCTGGAAATCAAATTCCGCAAAATGACCTGTGAAATCCTAAAGGTACTCATTGGACTTTGGGCCCTTTAGCGCAGTTAGGGTGCAAAAAAGTGCCACACATGTGGTATCGCCGTACTCGGGAGAAGTAGTACAATGTGTTTTGGGGTGTATTTTTACACATACCCATGCTGGGTGGGAGAAATAACTCTGTAAATGGACAATTGTGTGTAAAAAAATCAAAAGATTGTCATTTACAGAGGTATTTCTCCCACCCAGCATGGGTATGTGTAAAAATACACCACAAAACACATTGTACTACTTCTCCCAAGTACGGCGATACCACATGTGTGGCACTTCTTTGCACCCTAACTGCGCTAAAGGGCCCAAAGTCCAATGAGTACCTTTAGGATTTCACAGGTCATTTTGCGGAATTTGATTTCCAGACTACTCCTCACGGTTTAGGGCCCCTAAAATGCCAGGGCAGTATAGGAACCCCACAAATGACCCCATTTTAGAAAGAAGACACCCCAAGGTATTCCGTTAGGAGTATGGTGAGTTCATAGAAGATTTTATTTTTTGTCACAAGTTAGTGGAAAATGACACTTTGTGAAAAAAACAATAAAAATCAATTTTCCGCTAACTTTTGACAAAAAATAAAATCTTCTATGAACTTACCATACTCCTAACGGAATACCTTGGGGTGTCTTCTTTCTAAAATGGGGTCATTTGTGGGGTTCCTATACTGCCCTGGCATTTTAGGGGCCCTAAACCGTGAGGAGTAGTCTGGAAATCAAATTCCGCAAAATGACCTGTGAAATCCTAAAGGTACTCATTGGACTTTGGGCCCTTTAGCGCAGTTAGGGTGCAAAAAAGTGCCACACATGTGGTATCGCCGTACTCGGGAGAAGTAGTACAATGTGTTTTGGGGTGTATTTTTACACATACCCATGCTGGGTGGGAGAAATACCTCTGTAAATGACAATCTTTTGATTTTTTTACACACAATTGTCCATTTACAGAGATATTTCTCCCACCCAGCATGGGTATGTGTAAAAATACACCACAAAACACATTGTACTACTTCTCCCGAGTACGGCAATACCACATGTGTGGCACTTTTTTGCACCCTAACTGCGCTAAAGGGCCCAAAGTCCAATGAGTACCTTTAGGATTTCACAGGTCATTTTGCGGAATTTGATTTCCAGACTACTCCTCACGGTTTAGGGCCCCTAAAATGCCAGGGCAGTATAGGAACCCCACAAATGACCCCATTTTAGAAAGAAGACACCCCAAGGTATTCCGTTAGGAGTATGGTGAGTTCATAGAAGATTTTATTTTTTGTCACAAGTTAGTGGAAAATGACACTTTGTGAAAAAAACAATAAAAATCAATTTTCCGCTAACTTTTGACAAAAAATAAAATCTTCTATGAACTTACCATACTCCTAACGGAATACCTTGGGGTGTCTTCTTTCTAAAATGGGGTCATTTGTGGGGTTCCTATACTGCCCTGGCATTTTAGGGGCCCTAAACCGTGAGGAGTAGTCTGGAAATCAAATTCCGCAAAATGACCTGTGAAATCCTAAAGGTACTCATTGGACTTTGGGCCCTTTAGCGCAGTTAGGGTGCAAAAAAGTGCCACACATGTGGTATCGCCGTACTCGGGAGAAGTAGTACAATGTGTTTTGGGGTGTATTTTTACACATACCCATGCTGGGTGGGAGAAATAACTCTGTAAATGGACAATTGTGTGTAAAAAAATCAAAAGATTGTCATTTACAGAGGTATTTCTCCCACCCAGCATGGGTATGTGTAAAAATACACCACAAAACACATTGTACTACTTCTCCCGAGTACGGCGATACCACATGTGTGGCACTTCTTTGCACCCTAACTGCGCTAAAGGGCCCAAAGTCCAATGAGTACCTTTAGGATTTCACAGGTCATTTTGCGGAATTTGATTTCCAGACTACTCCTCACGGTTTAGGGCCCCTAAAATGCCAGGGCAGTATAGGAACCCCACAAATGACCCCATTTTAGAAAGAAGACACCCCAAGGTATTCCGTTAGGAGTATGGTGAGTTCATAGAAGATTTTATTTTTTGTCACAAGTTAGTGGAAAATGACACTTTGTGAAAAAAACAATAAAAATCAATTTTCCGCTAACTTTTGACAAAAAATAAAATCTTCTATGAACTTACCATACTCCTAACGGAATACCTTGGGGTGTCTTCTTTCTAAAATGGGGTCATTTGTGGGGTTCCTATACTGCCCTGGCATTTTAGGGGCCCTAAACCGTGAGGAGTAGTCTGGAAATCAAATTCCGCAAAATGACCTGTGAAATCCTAAAGGTACTCATTGGACTTTGGGCCCTTTAGCGCAGTTAGGGTGCAAAAAAGTGCCACACATGTGGTATCGCCGTACTCGGGAGAAGTAGTACAATGTGTTTTGGGGTGTATTTTTACACATACCCATGCTGGGTGGGAGAAATACCTCTGTAAATGACAATCTTTTGATTTTTTTACACACAATTGTCCATTTACAGAGATATTTCTCCCACCCAGCATGGGTATGTGTAAAAATACACCACAAAACACATTGTACTACTTCTCCCGAGTACGGCAATACCACATGTGTGGCACTTTTTTGCACCCTAACTGCGCTAAAGGGCCCAAAGTCCAATGAGTACCTTTAGGATTTCACAGGTCATTTTGCGGAATTTGATTTCCAGACTACTCCTCACGGTTTAGGGCCCCTAAAATGCCAGGGCAGTATAGGAACCCCACAAATGACCCCATTTTAGAAAGAAGACACCCCAAGGTATTCCGTTAGGAGTATGGTGAGTTCATAGAAGATTTTATTTTTTGTCACAAGTTAGTGGAAATTGACACTTTGTGAAAAAAACAATAAAAATCAATTTTCCGCTAACTTTTGACAAAAAATAAAATCTTCTATGAACTTACCATACTCCTAACGGAATACCTTGGGGTGTCTTCTTTCTAAAATGGGGTCATTTGTGGGGTTCCTATACTGCCCTGGCATTTTAGGGGCCCTAAACCGTGAGGAGTAGTCTGGAAATCAAATTCCGCAAAATGACCTGTGAAATCCTAAAGGTACTCATTGGACTTTGGGCCCTTTAGCGCAGTTAGGGTGCAAAAAAGTGCCACACATGTGGTATCGCCGTACTCGGGAGAAGTAGTACAATGTGTTTTGGGGTGTATTTTTACACATACCCATGCTGGGTGGGAGAAATAACTCTGTAAATGGACAATTGTGTGTAAAAAAATCAAAAGATTGTCATTTACAGAGGTATTTCTCCCACCCAGCATGGGTATGTGTAAAAATACACCACAAAACACATTGTACTACTTCTCCCGAGTACGGCGATACCACATGTGTGGCACTTTTTTGCACCCTAACTGCGCTAAGGGGCCCAGAGTCCAATGAGTACCTTTAGGCTTTACAGGGGTGCTCAAAATTTAGCACCCCGCCCACTTGCCAGGACAGTTAACAAACCCCACAAATGACCCCATTTTGGAAAGAATACACGCTAAGGTATTCCATGAGGGCCATGGTGAGTTCATAGAAAATGTTATTTTTTGTCACAAGTTAGCGGAAAATGACATTTTGTGAAAAAAAAAAAAAAAAACACAAAACCACAATTTCTGCTAACTTGTGACAAAAAATAAAACATTCTATGAACTCACCATGCACCTCACGGAATACTTTTGGGTGTCCTCTTTCCAAAATGGCATCATTCGTGGGGTCTGTCCTGGCATTTTAGGGTCTCTGCAATCATTACATGTATGGCCAGTATTAGGAGTTTCTGCTATACTCCTTATATTGGGCATAAGGGTAATGCACTGTGGGCTGAAAGGAAAAATTAACATCAAACAATCAATCAATGTGGATGAAAAAATATCTGCCAAAAAATTTTGGAGAAAAAAAAAAAAAAAAAAAGAGGAAGGCGTCTGCCAGGACATAGGAGCTGCCGCCCCAAAAATCCAAACCCACCAGCTCGTATGCCCTGGCAAACCTGATTTATCCATTCACACCGATCGATGTGGATGAACAAATCATTGCCAGAGTTCTTTTTTGATACAAAGTGTTTGCCAAAGCATATGAATCCCCAACACCACTCCTCGGCCCATATGCCTCGGCAAACGTATCTTTTTGACTGCGGAGGAGAAATCTCGTCCTGCAGCGCTGCATGCACCGACTTATGTGTAAGCTGACAGACGCGCATTGTTCTGTCAGGATGCACCATCAGTGCTGCAGCTGATTGGTCGGTCTGGATAGAAAAAAGAGAGAAGAAAAAAGACAAAACAATACAAAAAGGAGGAGAAGGCGTCTGCCAGGACATAGGAGCTGCCGCCCCAAAAATCCAAACCCACCAGCTCGTATGCCCTGGCAAACCTGATTTATCCATTCACACCGATCGATGTGGATGAACAAATCATTGCCAGAGTTCTTTTTTGATACAAAGTGTTTGCCAAAGCATATGAATCCCCAACACCACTCCTCGGCCCATATGCCTCGGCAAACGTATCTTTTTGACTGCGGAGGAGAAATCTCGTCCTGCAGCGCTGCATGCACCGACTTATGTGTAAGCTGACAGACGCGCAATGTTCTGTCAGGATGCACCATCAGTGCTGCAGCTGGTTAGTCGTTCGCTCGGTCCACCTGGAAGGTTATTGGATGGAAAAAGGAAAAAAAATACAAAAAACAAAACAAAAAACAGGCAAGCAGCAAAGCAATTACTTCATTAACATTAATAAACTGAACTTTTTTTAATAAAAACCTTAACATTGCAAACTAAACATTAGCTTCTTTGCTTACCTGTTTTTTTTTTTTTTTTTTTTTTTTTTTAACTTACCTCCCGAGGACAAACCTCTCCTCCCCCATGGGACAATGTGCGAAGTGCAAATCGCACAGAGTTGTGGCGAAGTACATTACGCATTTTGTCCCAAGTGAAAGGAGAGGTTTCTGGCAGCCCTGTGTATTACGCTCTCTCAAAACCAGATGTTTGGTTTCACACTGCATATTGACATATCCGGTGGGTCGAGCCCGCCGCACCGTATCGTCCAAAACAGACCTTCAGGGAATACCACAAGAGTAGCATTCGGCCTAGTAAGGAACTGCGTCGCCATAGACTAACATGACTTCCGGGCCGATCGAAATTGCCACAGAAGCCACGCAGTAACGTAGGCATGCACTAGTGTTAAGTCAAGCACTTCCGGCGTAGGGGGGGACCGCAAAGTGTGACTTTCGCTAGGCATTTTGCCCTAACGCATCGCAGCAGTGTGAAATAGCACTGAGAGACCCTTGTGTGCCTACCGCTGTGTCTGTAGTTCCCTACTCTCTAATAGTGTACCTGCTCATGGTACCTCTCAAAACACTCCCCTAGGCATAGTCCAGGCTGGTCAGGGCAGCGGGGACAATAAACAGTGGTGTCACGCCTTGTTCCAGCCCTGCTGCAGACACGACAGCGTTTTCTTCGGATTCGGTGACCTGGGGTACTTGGAATCGGATAGGCGTAATGCCTTCCATGCAGCCTGCTAGTTGCATCTTGGGGTTGGGCCCGGGCACCTCCTGGATACAGGAGTTCCATAGTGATCTGTCTCTGAAATTGTAGAAACGATCCAGTTCTCCCAGCCTTACTGTAGAGAACAAAGCTGTTGTAAACTGCCAATTGAATTAAATAAAAGGACACTTTTTTATACCAGCGCCTTGTTTTGCGGGAAAGTAAATAGGGCGCTAACCTCTGGTCATTGAAGTCCACCCCTCCCATGTTGGTATTATACTCGTGGACGACAAGGGGTTTTTCAATGACCTCAGTTCGCCGTTGAATTTGGACTGTCGTGTCTGCGTGAATGGTGGACAGAAAGTAAACGTCCCTCTTGTCCTTCCATTTCACCGCGAGCAGGTCGTCAGCACTCAATGCGGCCCTCTGCCCCCGTTGAAGTTTGGTGGTAATGAGCCGTTGGGGGAAGCCCCGGCGACTATGCCGCACGGTGCCACAGCATCGGATTCCTTCTAACTTTAAGTGCTGATAGAGGGCCACACTTGAGTAGTAATTGTCCACATAAAGATGGTACCCCTTCTGGAACAAGGGTGACGCCAAGTCCCACACAACCTTTCCACTGCTCCCCAGGTAGTCAGGGCATCCGACCGGCTCCAATTTGGAGTCTTTTCCCTCATAGACTCTAAAATAAGATGTATAGCCTGTGGCCCTTTCACAGAGCTTATACAGTTTCACCCCATACCGGGCGCGCTTGCTTGGGATGTACTGTTTGATGCCAAGGCGCCCGGTAAAACGTATGAGGGACTCATCTACGCAGATTTGCTGTTCAGGGGTATAAGCATCTGCAAATTTTGATGACAGGTGGTCTATGAGGGGCCGCATTTTGTGGAGCCGGTCAAAAGCAGGGTGGTCACTTTCATGACAGGTTTCATCATCATTGAAGTGCAGGAAGCGCAGGATGTTCTCAAATCGTGTCCTGGACATGGCAGCAGAGTACAAGGGAACATGTTGTGATGGGTCTGTAGACCAATAAGACCGCAACACATTTTGTTTGATTTGACCCATGTTTAAGAGAAGGCCCAAAAAAATTTTAAGTTCGGAAACTTGGACTGGTTTCCACCGAAATGGCTGGGCAAGGAAGACATTCGGATTGGCGGTTAGAAATTGTGTGGCTTTACGGTTGGTCTCTGCCACGACTAGGTCTAAGAGATCCTGGGTGATGAACAGATAAAAAAAGTCTAGGGGCGATCCTAGATTATCTGTCATCACCTGGACTCCAGACTGGGCGGTGAAAGGGGGCAGTACGGGTGCGGCGGTATCAGGGGATTGCCAATTTGGATTTGCCAGCACCTCTGGTAAACTAGGGGTAGTACGGGCCCGTCTACTTGATAGCTGCGACTGGGGTGTTACTACACGTGCCACCGAACCAGTTTCAATTTCCACGCTGGTGCTCGCCACTTCACCAGGGTGTACGGAAGTACTGGTTCTAGGTCCAGGAGATGCTGTGCTGCCTGCCCCACCATGAAATCTCAGACCAGCACGAGCACCACTCTGCTGCCCTTGAGGCTGATCCTGCGCCACCTGCGGTCCAACGACATGGGGTGTGGTACGGCTGGCTCTAGCCGGGACCTCAACCTCGTCATCACTATCGGTCAGTGAGCCACTGCTCAATTCAGGTACAAACTCTGACCCAGATGATTCG
The DNA here is from genome assembly GCF_040937935.1 of Hyperolius riggenbachi. NCBI lineage: Eukaryota > Metazoa > Chordata > Amphibia > Anura > Hyperoliidae > Hyperolius > Hyperolius riggenbachi. The sequence continues at coordinate 224,696,616 of NC_090647.1, forward strand.
TCGAATGGTTCGTCCCAATCGTCCTCATCCGACTGGGCCATGTACCTGAGAACCTCATCATCGGAATACCCCTTTTTTGCCATGGTGGACTGCTAAATTTAGGGGGTATTCCTCTGAGACTACCCAGAAAAAAGAGCACCTACTTAGCGAAAGGGAGTATTTGAGCGGTAGAAAGCTGTGATCACTGAGTTTTGATTAAAAAAAAAATCAAAACTGATGTTTACAGTGCACAGCTAGTGTACAGTGGTTTTTGCAGTGATCAGAAAAAAAAATTCTGTCACTGCGGTGGGGTGGGCTGAACGCAAGTGCAGGCGAGCGATCAGACCTGATCGGGCAAACACTGCGTTTTTTAGTGGATCCTAGTGACCCTAATAGATCTGACTGCGATCAGTAATGATCACTTACAGATACTATATAGTAACAATGTTGATTAGCGACAGTGATGACGCTAATTAGTGACTGTGGTGCAGTGGGCTGAGCACTAACTGACACTAACAAAGGGGCCTAGCTAACTGGCCTAACTGCTAACACTAGTGATACTAAAAAAGTGACAGTTTCCACTGATCACTGTTTTTAGATCACTAGGATAGTGACAGGGGGGTGGTGGCGAGTGGGGAATCAGAAGCAATCAGAAACAATCACAGGCCAATCACGGGACAATCAAAGCCAATCACAGGCCAATCACGGGACAATCACAGGCCAATCACGGGACAATCACAGGCCAATCACGGGACAATCACAGGCCAATCACGGGCCAATCACAGGCCAATCACGGGGCAATCACAGGCCAATCACGGGACAATCACAGGCCAATCACGGGCCAATCACGGGACAATCACGGGACAATCACAGGCCAATCACGGGACAATCACGGGCCAATCACGGGACAATCACAGGACAATCACAGGCCAATCACGGGACAATCACAGGCCAATCACGGGACAATCACAGGCCAATCACGGGACAATCACAGGCCAATCACGGGACAATCACAGGCCAATCACGGGACAATCAAATACAATTACGGGACAATCAAATACAATGACAGCACAATATGACAGCACAATCAAATACAATGCACTGGGAAGGTGATTGGGGGGGGGTCTGAGGGCGATCTGAGGGTGAGGGGGGTTGATTAGGTGCCCGCACGGGGCAGATTGGGTCCTGATCTGATGGGTGGCAGACACAGGGGGTGACCGATGGGAGGTCAGTGAGTGATTACAGGGGAGAATAGATGTAAACAATGCACTGGGGAGGTTATCAGGGGGGGGTCTGAGGACAATCTGGGGGTCTGGGTGGGTGATCAGGTGCCCCCAAGGGACAGTTTAGGGTCTGCTCTGATGGGTGGTGGTGACAAGGGGTGATAGACAAGTGACAGACAGGTGATAGACAGGTAGTCAGTGGGTGAGGCAGATGCAGTACAGTATACAGTATACAGGGGTGGGGGGCTGGGGGGGGGTCTGGGGGGATCTGAGGGTAGGGGGGGTGATCAAGGGACCCTAGGGGGCAGTTAGGGACCTAATCTAAATAATAGCGTCGGCAGATAGTGGCAGGGGGTGATTGATAGGTTTATTAGGGGGTGCTTGGGTGCAAACTTGGGTCTGCTGGGGTGGTCAGGGGGGGTTCTGAAGGCTGGGGTGGGCGATCGGGGGGTCTGTGGGTGTAAAAAACCTGTTCTGTGCTTGCTCTAACAGGGCTGCCTCCTCCTCCGAGATCCGTGCGAAGATGCGTGCAGAGGAGGAGGAGGCAGCCTGTATAATACACTTTGTTACGTAAACAAAGTGTATTATACAATACTATTGGCCAGATCGTATTTTTAAACCCCGCCGGCGCTGCTAATTGGCCGGCGGGGTATCGGGCAAGGTGGGCGGGACCTTTCGCCGCGGGGAGCGCGCGTCATAGATGACGCGATCGCTCCCCGGACACGCCTTAAGGACCCGCCGCCGTCAGGCGTATTGCGGTCCTTAAGGCGTCCACTTTGCCGCCGCCCATGGGCTGTGGGCGGTCGGCAAGTGGTTAAAGAAGAATATGGAAGCCAAATCAGGTAAAAAGGGCACAGGAGCCCTTACAGAAATAACGGAGCCACCATAGGCACCTAATATAAAAGCTTCAATTAGCGGCAAACAAGGGAAATTTGAGCCGTTATCAGGTGCGTGCGGGTGCCAAAAATTACCTTCTTTGCCGAATCACGGCCTCTATAATGCGGCAAAGAAGGTACATTTGTGTGCCGCAGGTGCCCAATTATCGGCAAGCAGGCATTTGGGCACCCACTCCAAGCCCGCTATGCAATGCCACAATTTGCATTTCTGCAACCCTCCAGCAGTCGCAATGCTATTGGGCACCTCTGAGTGCCATCATTTTGCCTGCTTGCTGGAAATAAGGCATCTGCGGGCACCCAAATGTACCTTCCTTGCCGCATAGCGCGGCTTTCCATCACGGGAGGGGGGTGGTTTAAGGTTTATTGGGGGGTAAGGTTAGACACCATCTTAGCTTTAGGCAGCCCCAGGGGGGTCTTAGGTTTAGGCACCACCAGTGGGTGTCCTAGGTTTAAGCACCACCAGTGGGGGGTTTAGAGTTAGGCACCACCAGGGGTGGTCTTAGGGTTAGGCACCACCAGGAGTGGTCTTAGGGTTAGGCATCGGTAGAGGGAGGTTCTGTGTGAAAGTAGGGTTAGGTTTAGCTATTTAAAATATCAGTACATTTTACCGATATTTTACTCTTGCAATCCAGCAGTAGAATAACGCTAATCTTTTGCTTTATTCTACTAGCGGCAATCCCCAGCGCCCTTTTTTCCAGGCGCCTTTATTACATGTCAAAGGATGGAGGGCGCTTTTGTATGTTACCTAGAGGCTTATTTCTCCCGAGGCTAACTAGTCATATGAGGGGACCCACTATCCCACACAAAAGAAAAGTATTATTTATAAACAGAAAAGCCAGTTGCGCTGGGTCTATATAGTTCCACCGGTCTGAATCGTCAATAATAATTGCTGTTTATACACCTGATTAAAATTTAAAACATGCATATATTTGCATACATTTATTAATACAGAAAGCATATACAAAAGATATATAGATAAAATTTCCACATACAATACTATAAAACAATAGTTATTACCAGTATTTGCATTTTCAATCAACTGCTATAATGAATGTCACACTCATACACTCACACATACCCAGACCATCCAATGTGTAAAAAAAGGGGGGGGGGGGATATGGTTGTTCTATGTGTCAACCAATTTGGGGAAATATAGATTGTAATAAATTAATTGTGAGAAAGATAAATATAGTATTGAGGGATGACTGTATGGAGAAAGGCTTATGTTGCTATGCACAGTCCTTCTCTGTAGATCTTGCCAGTCTATTATAGCTTCCCATTATCTTCCCAAATGGGTTACTGGTTTGATGGTGCAGAGATTTTGACTGTGTGTAACCAAATAGGGGAATCTCCTTTTCCTCAGTCCTATTAGTTAGTATAGTACCTGTTCAATGATATAGAGGGATAAAGGTCAAGGAGTTCACTCCTTCAAAGTCTATTCCGGTATTATGCCTGTATTTTGATCTGAAAGGCACTCTGCTTCCTATAACTGAATTGCTGGAGTAACTTTACCGAAGATGGGAGGGACTCACTAGACTATATCCGCCAACAGACGGCAGTTCACAAGGATACTGGCTTTGAGAAAGACGGCCGCAGACCATCGAAACGCGTCAGCCCTGCAGTATACCTTCCCGGAGTCTTAAGTTGCATAAGGAACCCCATCACATAGGTCGCATATGCTTGAGACAATCTTTATTCATCTCTCCAATAAGCGCAGCAGACTGGTCTCCAAGCAACCGTAGACGCGGGCAATAGGTGACGTCACCGGAAGTGAACCAGCCGCCACCCGGAACCACTACATCTCACTATCGTAGACACGTAGTGACGAACGGGAGACGAAAGTTATTGTAAGTCATTGAGCTGCCGGCCGGAGCTCTGACCCCAGGAATCAAAAGTTTTGCCGCAACCCCGCAGCACTCAAGAGGGGAGTGTGAGTACATTTGTAATCCACACGGAAAGCTATTTTAATTTCAGATCAAAATACCGGAATAATACCGGAATAGACTTTGAAGGAGTGAACTCCTTGACCTTTATCCCTCTATATCATCGAACAGGTACTATACTAACCAATAGGACTGAGGAAAAGGGGATTCCCCTATTTGGTTACACACAGTCAAAATCTCAGCACCATCAAACCAGTAACCCATTTGGGAAGATAAAGGGAAGCTATAATAGACTGGCAAGATCTACAGAGAAGGACTGTGCATAGCAACATAAGCCTTTCTCCATACAGTCATCCCTCAATACTATATGTATCTTTCTCACAATTAATTTATTACAATCTATATTTCCCCAAATTGGTTGACACATAGAACAACCATATCCCCCCCCCTTTTTTTTACACATTGGATGGTCTGGGTATGTGTGAGTGTATGAGTGTGACATTCATTATAGCGGTTGATTGAAAATGCAAATACTGGTAATAACTATTGTTTTATAGTATTTTATGTGGACATTTTATCTATATATCTTTTGTATATGCTTTCTGTATTAATAAATGTATGCAAATTTATGCATGTTTTAAATTTTAATCAGGTGTATAAGCACCAATTATTATTGACGATTCAGACCGGTGGAACTATATAGACCCAGCGCAACTGCCTTTATTACATGTATGCTATGGAGGCTGCCATATTTATTTCCTTTTAGACAATATTACTTGCCTGCACATATTTAATGCATCAGTAGTCTGAATAAGCCACATAAAATTAGCATGCAGCAAATGCAGTAAAACTTCAGTCAAATGTCTGATCTGCTGCATGCTTGTTCAGGGTCTATGGCTAAAAGTGTTAGAGGCAGACAATCAGCAGGACAGCCAGGCAACTGGTATTTCTTAATGGGAAAGAAATATGGCAGCTCCCACACCCTTTATTTTTCTGAGTAGATATGATATAAAATACCTGATGCTATTTCTGGGAAACATTATCTATATGAGCTGCAACGAGGTACACAGAGACTTCAAGGGGTAACAGAAAAAAAGGGCGCAGGCAGCTAGTGGACAAAAAGGGCGCCGCCATTCACTCCCATAGTAAATATCGTTTAATGGGCGCCGAACAGGAAAAAAGGGCGCCGGAGATTAATAACGTTTTATAAACGGCGCCCGGAGATTTTTAATGTTTTATAACTGTGCTTGTGATGATTTACGTTTAGAAAATGCACCCGTGACGTATAACGTTTATAAAAATACTAAACATATTTATCCTGTTTAACTAAAACATTATTTAAAATTTTATCCCTTACTGTTTGTAAAACATTATTATTCACAAAATAAAACGATCAGTACGTAACGTAAATTGCAATATATTTTTTACAGTCACTATTTGTAAAACATTATTATCCACATAATAAAGCGATCACTAAGGGGGGTGGTTAGGGTTAGGCACCACTAGGGGGGTCTTAGGGTTAGGCACCACCAGGGGGGTCTTAGAGTTAGGCACCACCAAGGGGGTCTTAGGTTTAGGCACCACCAGGGGGGTCTTAGGTTTAGGCACCACCAGGCTGTTCTTAGGGTTAGGCACCACCAGGGGGGTGTTAGGTTTAGGCACCACCAGGGGAGTATTAGGGTTAGGCACCACCAGGGGAGTCGTAGGGTTAGGCACCACCAGGGGGTGTTAGGTTAAGGCACCACCAGGGGGGTCTTAGGGTTAGGCACCACCAGGGGAGTCTTAGGGTTAGGCACCACCAGGGGAGTCTTAGGGTTAGGCCCCACCAGGGGGGTCTAGGGGTTAGGGATAGGTACAGGGAGGGTTCTTTGTGAGAGGGTTAGGTATAGTTTTAGTAAAATTTTAGTAATACTTACTAACGTTTTACATTTATTACGAACGTAGTTATATTTATATCATCGTTGTAAATAATATTTTTAGATTTTATTATAAAAAGAAACGATAAATGAAGGTTATTCACAATAATATACAATTATAACGATTTAACATATATTATAGTTTTTTTTAAGAAACGTAGTTATAAGTTTCACTTTTGAAACAGGGAAGATTAACGTTTTCACAATTGCCGATTTCATACACATTATTTAATGATTTATACATTTGTAAAACATTATTTGTAAACAAAATACAGTACAATATTTTATCGTTTACACCCGCGCCCTTTTTTCCCAATGCCCTTTTTTAACGTACGCACTTCAAGGGGCTGGAGGAAGCCCAAGGTAAGCAGAACAGCATTTACTTTTTTTTTTGAACTCATGTATTTTTAAAAGAGGCTATATCATTTTAATATATTGAACTAGATGAAAAGGTTAATTAAAGGGAAAGATGATAAACATGACTCCTACAGCAATCTATGCATTGCTCTCCTGTCAAGTGCACCCTTCCCCTTTTCTCTATACATGCTACAACAGAGTAGTATGTCTGTACAGTGTCAGTGACTGTTTCAGACAAGTTGCTGTCTGAAATAATCACTAATGATTGGTATGCTTATAAAGAACTCTCAGTTATTTACAATGCCAATTTTTTAAAAATTCCCGAGATTTCTGAATGCGTGTGTCACATGTAAACATGATTATAGTATAGGATTAGCTCAGCTATAAGCACCTTGCCAAAACTCAGCAATTGTTTGATTTTTGTTTGTATTTTTGGTCAGACGTAAATTATTCTTTTTTGTTATGGTACTGTACATTATATAGTCCACCTAATTACTGTTGATTATCCCTTAATTAAGTTTAATCATCTCTTCATAATTAGAGTTCATAGTGGTGTCCCTAGACTTTTGACATCATTAGCTGAGTTGTTTTCTGTGAGACATTACAATTATGGTAGGGTAGCCACACACCTGTTATTGTCAACCTGGGCTGTTCACACCTGATCAACATTTCTCGAAATGTGTCCCTTGACCTACCATTGTCTTCTGGGTCCTGCTCTGCATACTTGTAGCATGTGACACGGTAATGTTAATTTCTGACCCTCATTCCAAAGAAACCCTAGAATATATTAATTGTGTTACGCATTAATATTTCACATTGTCATATTTCTATTTTTTTATGCAGGTCTTTTTTGTATAGTAACTTGTATACTATTATCGAAAATATGGAAACTATGTATAGTTTCTTTAGATCCTAGACAGTCATAATGAGGCTTGTTCTGCACTGTTACAGGTGTAGCTATCAGGGCCCTGCTGATCGTGACACTGATAAAAGCTATGGAGCTTCCCCAGGGTGTGGGTGTAGCATTTAAGTGTCCACTGGTCTTCACCAGAACATCATGCAAGGTGTGATGGGCTACTGTGCTGCAAATGGCTTGAAGGTTGCAAAACCTAGGGCTACCCTCACTAGTGATGGCAAGAACAGAAGGGTGAAACTGCAGTGTAGAGAAGGACAGGGTTATCAGTGTGCACTGAATTATGAAAATATTTATTAAGCCGTTGCCATTAGCCTAATATTCCTGAGAGGGGGGGGGGCTGTATGCATTAGAGAAGTAACTTTTATTGTACATACACCAGTAAAAACTGTACCATCATTATTCCCCTGAATATCCACAACATATATAATAATGTGTGATGAGAGGATCAAAACGCTCATAACCCCCTACCAGATCAACCAATTGGTGCAGGATCTGGGAAGCCAAGCCAATATAGGAATTTGCACAAAAGGATCCGCAAACCATCAGTGTTTTAACTATGACTAAGGGCAGACTGTAAGCCCGACACGCGTCAGTTGAACCTTGTGATTTTTTTACCTTTGCCATGTGGATTATCTGAATAAAGAACAACCAGCATTTCTTCTACCACTGATGGTTTGCGGATCCTTTTGTGCAAATCTAGAGTGATTGTAATTGTGAGGGTTAAGAACCGAGACTTAAATGGAAATCTTTAAATAACTCCAAAGGGTCCTGCTATACAAAGAAAATATCAATATATCTATACACTTGTTCCATGTTATACAGTGTGGACAATCTGCACAATGCTCCCTTTTCTCATCTTGTTTCAGGGTAACTATTCTGATTTAGGAAATTGTTAACTGTAGCTCTGGAATATTATGTTATGTTAATATATATTGTAGAAGAGTTTTCTGCTCAAAAAGAGGTGGACATATATACTGTGTATTATTAGTTTGTAAAATATATTGATCTTTATACACTGTAAACTTGGAGCCTAAGAGAGTGAATGAAGAAAACAATCCATCATTTGTTCTTTAAAACCATATTGAACGCTGTCTCTAAGAAATGCTTATTTGTTTACTGACCGAACTGTAAGTAACAGTTTCTAATGTTGTATATACAGTATACTATATATGATGAATTCAAATATGTGTAGTTTGCTTTTTTTTCTAGATTTACAGGAAGAGGTCATCTTATAAAGAATAAATGCAACTGCTGTCTGCCAAGGAGATTTTTCTGTACAATAATTTTGTATAATGTTCACGGATTACAATCCAGGAGGCAGGTAAGCCAGAGTCATACATTGTGCCTGCTTCTTCCTCACTCACTTATCTGCTCCCACTGGCCACAGGTCACCATCTCTGGTCATGTGATATTGGGGACAAGATACGCTAAGCGGCCACTGGTCATCAATTATCCTAGAACACAGAAAGAAAAATGCAAGGACAGAGCCACAAACTTCCTGTTCCCCGGGGTAAATTGACAACATGATTGAGACAATTTGCAGGGCACAAATAAGAAAATAAACTACTCCTTATTATTACCCATAACCTCTGCACATGCATGCAGATGATTAAGTTGATGTTTGACAAGGGGTTGCTTTAAGCAAAGTCCTGCATGAGGAGTAGCTGAAAAGCTATAATCAGTTTTAGTGATGCTAAATTAAATCATTTATGCATCAATTTATGTATGTAGTTATGTTAAAATGTAATATAAAACAAGCATTAAATATCTTTTCTATTTTTTATATATATTGTACTATATTCTACCTGCCCTGTATCTAACCTTACTGTGTACTCCCCCCCCCCCTCCAAATAAATAAATAAATAAATCTCTATACTTAACAGTTAGTGTTTGACCCCACTGTTTGGCCAGACAACCATAAAGTCAAAGCAGTGAAAGCACTCAGAGCAGCTTTGACTCTGGTCAATGCTGTCTCAGCTTATCTTCTTCTCATAACCTCCTGTACCACATCTCAGGAATCTTTTCATCACTTCATACCAGCTCTCAATCACCATCATGTCACTTGCTGCAGCCCTCAATGCTTGATATACTAGAAAGAGATCCAGTCATCAGTCAAAGGTAAATGGCATGTCTGAGCATCACACCACTGCTTGGAAATCACTGTAGAATATTGGGCTCCTGCAGTGATTTAGCAGCCTACCCTCATGAGCCAGTGGGTACCAGCACAGAAGCCTGTAAGGTGGCACCATCTTTGGAATTTTTGGAATCTCTGCAACTATAAGGGTTTTTTTCTGGGATGGGGAGGGAGGGGTTCATTTTAAAGTTAATGAAAAGGGTGAGAGGGAGGGAAGAACAATACAAAAAATAAGCATATGAAATGCTCTAAAGAAGTTTAATGAATGAACCACAAAAAGTGCCATCTTTGGTTAAGTGGGATTGCAAATAATTTCATGGAAAAGATAGACCTAACAAAATGATTACATGGGAAAGAGTAAACACATTTCAACAGCGATAGATAATCTGCAGACAAATAATGTATAATTTATCACAAGAGTTTGATTTGTGATTATATTACTGTGTAGAACAGCATGGAGGCTTCAAGGTGAGCTGTGTCAAAGTAAGAAAGTCAAAACAGAGTAGTTGAATGTAGTGGGCTATGTGCTTTAACATCTTAAACATCAACAAGATGAATCCTCATAGAAGCAAACATGCAAAACTCAATATTCCGACAACTATGTTGCCCATGCTATCAAATAAACCTGCTTAGTATGATAAGAGATCTTTAAGTGTGAATGGCTAGTCTTTGGATTTGCTACTGTAAATGCAACGTTTCTACTAAATTAAAATTTGAATACAGACAATAGAGTTAAAGGTCGAGAGTTTTATTCATAAGGCCTCTGTCAACCTCCCAAAGCCTGTAAAGTGTGTATAAAATCAAACTGAGATGTGCCTGCATATTATATCATATTTATATATATATATATATATGTATTATATTTATTTATTCATTGTATTTATAAAGCGCCAACATATTACGCAGCGCTGAACATTAATTTAGGTTACAGACAATATTTAGGGGTGACATACAGCGATATGACAATACAGGAATACAAGAAAACCAGATCACACACCATAGTATGAGTACCAGGTAATGCTTAGTCAGTTGCTGGATGGGAGCATGGAGATTAGGCAAGTTAGGTTCACTCAGATGCATAGCATGGGTTCACAGTAATGGAGGTGCATGATCAGGTAGGACACAAAAGGAGGAGGACCCTGCCCAAAGGCTTACAATCTAGAGGGAGAGGTAAGGACATGAACGGTAGGGGACCAGAGTTCAGCTGTGGGTTTAGAGCACTTGTAAGGGGTAGTAGGCCCGGTGAGTTTTGAGAGCTTTCTTGAAGATGTTGAAGGAGGGGGCTGCCCTAATGGGTGGAGGTAGGGAGTTCCATAGTGTTGGAGCAGCTCTTGAAAAGTCCTGGAGGCGTGCATGGGACTGGGTGATGCGGGGGCGGTTAGGCGAAGTTCATTGGAAGAGCAGAGTGAGCGGCTAGGTGTGTACCTCTGAGTAAGATCGGAAATGTAGGTTGGACAGGTTTTGTGGATAGATTTGTAGGTCAGACACAGTATCTTGAATCTGATTCTGGACTGGATAGGAAGCCAGTGGAGGGATTCTAGAAGGGGATTTGCCGTGGTGGAGCGATGGGAGCAGTGGATAATTCTGGCTGCCGCATTCATGATGGACTGCAGTGGGGCTATTCGGGTCATAGGGAGACCAGACAGCAGGGCATTGCAGTAGTCAAGGCAGGAAATTATGAGGGCATGGATGAGGAGTTTGGTGGTGGCAGAGGTCAGGAAAGGGCGAATATTACAGATGTTACGAAGGTGGAAGTTGCAGGACTTTGTGAGGTTTTGGATGTGGGAAGTGAAGGAGAGTGCGGAGTCCAGGGTGACACCCAGACAGCGGGCTTGAGAGGTAGGGCGAATGGTAGTGTGGTTAACAGTGACATGCACATCTGGGAGGTTCGTGGATGGCCGGGGGGGGGGGGGGGAGATCATAAATTCCGTTTTGTCTAGATTTAGTTTCAGGAACCTAGCGGACATCCAGGAGGAGATGGCTGATAGGCAGGAGGAGACCTTGTCCATGGTAGTGGTGGATATGTCAGGGGTGTGGAGGTAGATCTGGGTGTCATCTGCATACAGATGATAGTTAAAACCCATGGAGGAGATAACCTTGCCAATTTTTTATCAAATGATATTGGTGTGGGACTTTTCCATGGATATTGGCATGGGATCATTAATTAAAAGTAAGTATTTCTAGTTAATCAATTAAAGGACTTTTTCCCCCATCATTGTGTTTTTTAAATTTCCATTTTAACTGTTTGTGAAAATGGGTAAGGGGTACATTAGTGCCCTTATACCAATTTCACCAGGGTGGGGGGAAATCTGGGGGTCCCCTTATTAAAGGGGACCTGCAGATGCCACCAGAACCCCCCCCAGGGCCTACACCCACAGGTGTGGGGGTAGTTACCCCCACCCTCCTCCTGGGCAAGGGAGGAGGAAATGGGCTCCCTGTCCATGGATTTCATAAGGTTTTTGGAGAAGGGGGGAAGCTTTACCTTTACAGGGACCCCTGTATTATGGACCATGTGGGCTGTTATAGCTCAGGGTGTAGTGTCCCACCTTGTGCATCTTCTGTAGCGCTGTACAGAGTATATTGTCTTGTCACTTAACTGTCCCTCAGAGGAGCTCACAATCTAATCCCTACCATAGTCATATGTCTATATCATGTAATGTATGTATTGTAGTCTAGGGGCAATTTAGTGAGAAGCCAATTAACTTATCTGTAGTTTTTTGCGATGTGGGAGGAAACCCACACAGACACGGGGAGAACATACAAGCTCTGTGCAGATAGTGCCCTTTGTGAGATTTAAACCAGGAACCCAGCACTGCTAGGTGAGAACGCTCTATGCCACTGTGCTAATGTGGATGTATGTTTATTACATCTGTGTTATATACACTGGTTTGTTTTTTACCTTGTACAGCACTAAGTAAATGAATAGCAATACTTATAATATGTTAATAATTATAAGATAATAAATGAATAGTAATACTTACAATAATTTTACAATTTAATTTCCACATTTTATGAAATCACTAGTGTTGTTGAGATTGTATTTTGTGTCTAAAAATATTATAGTCTTTTGCAACCAAATACAGTTCTAATTTTTATTGGTTCAGTAAGTTTTCCACTACAGCCTTTTTTTCTTTACATTTTATTTTACCGTTGTTGCTGTGTCTTCTCGGGATACCACATCACTTTTCTATCTTCTTCCCATTTACTTGACATTGAGGTCTTCGGTTAATCTTCCCCAATAGTATGCGGTCTTATCATTCTTTTACTGTTGTGACCTCTAGAAGTAAATTCCTCACAAGATGGACTTAAATAAGAAAGGGGAAAAAAAACATTCATTTATCGGTGCCGTTTTCATGCCTTGTTCTTTATCGTTTCCTTGTGCTGTCCTTTTCCCAGCTGCAGACCACCAAATGCTATGCTTTAGTCTGTCAATTTATACCGGTGTCATGGTTTCAAAAGCTGCGGCTATTGTGTACTATATACTCTCCTGACCTTTGCAATAACATTCTGTATTTGTATTGTTAACTCATTAGAGTTTTAGGCTCCAGCTGAGACGGAATAGGTTTTTTCCCACAACTGCACTGCTTCAAGTTCCCAGCATTCCCTGTATTACAAAAGATGATATTTCAGCGTAGTGAGTTACATTTCTATGCTCAACCCACTAGTTAAAATGAATTAATTAGAGATAGGCTGGTGTTATTTTCTTTTTAAAGAAAGCCTCAAGTGAGAGGGATATGGAGGCTTCTCTATTCATGGCAGGCTTTTGTAGAAGACAAAAAAGGACACAGGGAGACCGGGAGCCCGATCTGGTGTATTATCAAAGGGACACTACACCAGAGTATATGTGGAATGAGAGGAAATATACTCACAAGATTGGGTTGCCAAAACAAGCAACCACTTTTCTCACCTGTGAGGAAGTGCCATCCTCACTCGGCCTTGCTTCTGATAGTATGGGAGGTCGCAACTCCAAGCAAAAGACTGGTCACTAGGAAGTCTTCCAAGTGTACGCTCCCCTGTACAGGGGTCAAAACCACTTCCTCCGGTCTATAGATGTGCCTGGGGAATAGTGTCACAATCCTGGGCGCCCAGGATTGTGACACTATTTTACGGGCACATCTATAGACCTGAGGAAGCAGTTTTGACCGTGAAACGTGTTGTCGTTTGTGCCCTAATAAAATTTGAGAAGTATTTACCCTTACCTTACGAGTGAGTTGTACTGCTATAAGGTAGGAACTATAGTACCTAACTCTAACTACTGTATGATTGATACGAACTACTGATATATGTCCACGAGCGCCTCCTACTCTCTCCCAGTCTTCTCTATTCATGTCCTTTTAAACAATGCAGGTTGCTTGGCTGTCGTGCTGATCCTCTGCCTCTAATACTTTTAGCCATAGACCCTGAACAAGCATGCAGATGAGATGTTTCTGACTCACGTATAACTGAATTTGCAGCAACCTTGTTTCATGTGGGTAGTTCAGACACTACTGATACATGAAAGATCAACTGGATGCCAGGCAACTGGTGTTGTTTAAAAGGAAATAAATATGGTAGCCTCCATATCCCTCTCACTTCAGGTGCCCTTTAAAAAAATATTCACTCATATTTTCAAAAGTATGTTAAAGCCCAAGGCCAGATACAGATCTAAATATTCCATTAACCACTACTGGACAGCCAGTAGTATTAAAACATTCTGTCGGTCCCTCTTAATGGACCAACAGATGTTTTAAAACATCCAGCGTTTCTGCTGCTCAGGCACACACAAGCCCACACGTGCGCCCGCATGTGCATATGCACTTTAAAGGGAAAAAAAAGATCTATGGGCTTGATTCACAAAACGTTGCTAACTGTTAGCACACTGTGAAAAGTGGTTTGTGCGAAATTTTGCGTGATAACGGTTATGCGCAAAAATTTGCGGTCGCATGTTAACGCAAATTTTTCATGCATTAACGGTTCGTGCAATAACGGTCCCCTCCGTATCAGCGCCTGGGCAAGCACATGGCTGGGCCACTCGCGGTCACGCTCCCCACAGCAATAGCATTATGCACAGGCTCAGAACTACTGCTCCTGGCGACAGGAGCATGAACGTGAGCAGAGCAGCCATGCACTCATGCAGGTGCAGTAGACGCCAACCTCGCCAGGTCAGCAGCTGGTATGGAGGGGACCCCGGGGAGACCGGCTGGGAGTGGAATAAATCTGCTTTTTTTCCCGGGTCTCTGTCGGTTTTTGCATTTGCATTTTAACACAAAGTTTTTCCAGCAATGTTCCCATGTTTGCGGCGGCATGTACTGTATGCAAATGTGCGCATCATGCGGAATAAAGCAGAAAGCTGAGCAATTTGAAAACATTGCAGAAAAATGCGAATGCAAATTGTATATGAACGGCCATGATGCACATTTCCTGCGAAAGACTATTGACTTCACTAGCCTGTAGAATCGTGCTCATTTTGGAGTGGATGGCAAACGCATCTAGTGTATTCTCTGCCTAAAGGGAACCTTAACTAAACTAAAAAGATAAAATTCACTTATCTGGGTTCTACCAGCCCCCTACACCATCCTGTGGCTGTGATGTCCTGGAACAATCCTCTGCTCCTCCGCTGTGACTTAGTTTCAACTCCGGCCAGTCACCGGCCACCGTGCCTGCACGTCTCTGGCCGCGCACATCCTCGATCATGGTAGCATTTATGAATGTTCTGTCACTACAAGGCCTTTGAAAAGAAAGAATGACGTTGACATTATTACATTTGGTGAAAAAAAAATGGCCTTTAGTGCTACTGGTAGTTAAGTCTGTCACGTGCCCAAAAAGCTAACTGATTATGTTGGTTATGATTTTAACCATGACAAGCAAAAGAAAAGAATTGTGAGTTGTGAGAGATAAGGCCTATGCAATTTTTTTTTCAAAGTTATGGGGCAATTTCAGCAAAACTGCATAATTACAAATGTTACAAAATATGTATATCTGAGTAGGCCTGGGTCTCTAGTTTTCAGAATGGTGGCATTTATGGCTTTTCTTGACTGTTCAGATGCTCTATGGGCTTTTCTAAGAAAGAATGAATTGACTGTATTACTTTTGGTGCAAAAAATTCAAGGCGAAAAATCAATTGGTGCTGCTTATGGTTAGCAGTGCATTGCAATAAGTAATAATAGAAGATAAAGTAGTTTGGCACTTGCAGCTCACATGGTGTAAAATAGCTTTAATAACTCCGGCTTATGCAAGCAAAACATACAGCTTGCATCTTCATAACAATACAGTCCTACCTGATTATAGAAAGCTGTGGAGTGAAGCGAGAGCGGTGGAATGCCTGACCACTGTTACACTCTCCTAAGCGTCCTCTGAGGCCCTGCGCACGCATTGGCATTGGCGTGCGCAGGGCCTCAGAGGACGCTCAGCAGAGTGAAATGATTGTCAGGCATTCCACCGCTCCCACTTCACCCCACATCTTTCTATGATCTGGTAGGACTGTATTTTTATGAAGATGCAAGTTGTATGTTTTGTTTGCATAAGCCAGAGTCTTGCTGACCACGTCACGCCAATGGGCGTGGCCGCGGCGGCAGCCCCAGGACCGCCTAACGACGATTGGCGTAAAGTCCTGGGGCTCTGTTTTGCAGGAGATTGCACACAGGCTGCGCGCATATCTCCTGCTTGGGGGGCAGAGCTCCGCCCCGCCTTCAGTCTCCGAGCGGCTATTGCCGCTCGAGAGACTGTTAGACGGCGTAATCGCCGTCTATTTACATGGTGCAGAGCTGCGATCAGCAGCAGCACTGGACTGGGGACAGCCGTGTGACACGGCTGTCCCCCTGGGGGACAAGAGAGCGAACGGCTCTCATAGGCTGAAGCCTATGACAGCCGATCGCCATAATTGGCTGGCTGTGGGGAGGGTAGATATTTAAAGAAACAGGTTTTTTTAAAAATACAAATAGTAACAACAATATTTATAAAAAAATAAATAAACATGGGGGGAGCGATCAGACCCTACCAACAGAGATCTCTGTTGGTGGGGAGAAAAGGGGGGGGGATCACTTGTGTGCTGTGTTGTGCAGCCCTGCAGCTTAGCCTTAAAGCTGCAGTGGCCTATTTTTCTAAAAATTGCCTGGTCACTAGGGGGGTTTAGCACTGCAGTCATCGTCCTCAAGAGGTTCAAACTACTTTATCCATGTGAGCTGCAAGTGCCAACCTGCTTTATCTTCTATTATTCCTTATTGAAGTGCATTGTCTAATTGGGTTTGAGCACGCAACTGCCCGATCTGGTCTTCTGGATACATCCACTTATGAACATTGGGTCTTCAGTGCACTACCAACTGTAGTGCCTGTTGCTGCTACTTTTGACACTATAGCTTAACAGTGTATTACATGGCCAAAAAGCTATCTGATTGTATATATAGGGTATCATTTTAATCGTGATAAGCAAGAGAATAGAATTCGGGGTGTTTGAGATCTGAGGCCTATGTCATTTAGAGATAGCCCGAACCTCCGATTTTCGGTTCGCGAACCGGTTCACGAACTTCCACAAAAAGTTTGGTTCGCAGGAACTTTTGCGAACCGCAATAGACTTCAATGGGGAGGCGAACTTTGAAAACTAGAAACATTTATGCTGCCCACAAAAGTGATGGAAAAGATGTTTCAAGGTGTCTAACACCTGAGTTTTTTCAGTGACTACAAGAGGGAAAAAAGAATTTCATAAAGACCTTATAGTTTTTGAAAAAATTGATCTTAAAGATCTCCTTCTGACCGTGGGAAAATTAAACGCCCGCCGAATTTAGCGGTTAATAGCAAAGCCCCTTTTAAAGCTAGAAATACCAAAATTGCTGGGAATGTTAAGTAGAACAGTGGGAACAAGAGGAAATTTTTTTTTTTAAAGACCCTTATAGTTTTTGAGAAAATCGATTTTTAAGGCAGGTGGGGGAGCCGGCAGCTATGCGTCCCAAAGGACGCATTCTCTGCTATGTAGAGGGGGTCAGAGATCTTCAATCAACTTAATTGGAGATCGCAAGATAAGAAGATACTGTATTCATTGGATCGTTTACCGAGAATATTGCCGTGGGATTTTTTTTTTAAAGGTACAGGTAAGTATTTATGGTTAATTTAGAATAATAAAATACTTTTCTCGTGGTTGTGTTTTTATTTCATTTAACCCTTTGTAGAAATGGGTAAGGGATAGTTTGTACCCCTATACTCATTTCTCCTGGGAGGGGGTGGGCATATGGGGTCCTCTTCTTAAAAGGGACTCACAGATGCCACCATGAACCCTCCCAGGGAGTCGTCACCCTCACCTCCTCCTGAGGCACCGGAGGTGGGGAAGAGCCCCTTGTCCATGTATTGGACAAGGGCTCCAGGGGAGGAGGGGAAGGCTTGGCCACCCCTCCCCCCCGGAGCCCCCCATACCATGGACCATGCGGGCTGGTATAGCTCAGGGTGTGAAGCCCCAGTTGGCCGGGGCTCCACATTCTGGCTATCCCAGCCTGCATGGGGAACAAGGGGTTACAGAGGCTCGGGAGGGGAGACCCCACGCCTTTTTTTTTCAGATTTCCCACACTCAGCACATAAAAATAATAAATTTTTGTTTTTAAAGGACGCGTCATCAGTATGCGTGCATACATTGGGCGCATTGGGAGGAGGTCCTAGAACTGCGCAGCCGCAATTGCGTCTATGCGGACTGCAAAGTCGCGGCAATCTGTGGCGGCCATATTGAGGGGGGAATGAGAACCAGACCTGTTTGGAGGGGTCGGGACCCGACCGGGGCCGGTATTACTGCGGGAGCCATGGCGGAATGAATGGGAGGGCGCGGATGACGTCCTCCATGGATCTGGATTATGAAAAGGTATTTAACTTTTTTCCCATTTGTGGCCTCGGAAGTCCTTTAAATATTGTTTCCTGCTATCTTCTTAACATATCCTGCAAATTTGGTGTTGCTAGGATGTAAGGGGCCTTTGCTATTAACTGCTAAAGTCGGCGGGTGACAACCAACCAGAGGTGTAGGGGTGCAAAAGTGCTGAATTCTGCCTTGGCTTTTATTGAGCTCCCTATTTCACTTTCAAAAATCCCAAATATTTTCAAAGGACGATGGCTCAGCACTGGCACATTTTCTAGCATTGTAGGGAATCTTAGGGGATCGCAGCCTTGGCCATTAGCAAAGTCTGAATCTCACGACATGTCTCATGAAGGTAGAAGGCATTTTGTTGTACTTGCACTCCAATGTTGGGTTCCCTACACCTCTGCAAACCAGAGTTACGGGGGTGCAAAAGTGCTAAAATCCCCCATAGGCTTTCATTGGGCCTCCTATTTACTTTCCAAAATCTCACATTTTTTCAAAGGGCAATGGCTCAGCAGTGGAACATTTTCTAGCATTGTAGGGACTCTCAGGGGGATCATGACTGGTGAGTTTCGGGCCCCTAGGCCAAAGAGGTCACAGCCTAGGGTCACAAAAACCTGTTCATTTTGGCAATGTTAATGGTGGCGATTCTGAAGAACATAAATCGCAGCCATGGTCGTTAGCAAAGTCTGAATCTCATTGCCATATTTTAATATCTTGGTAAACAATCCAACGAATACAGTATCCTTTTATCTTGCGATCTTCAATTACGTTGATTGAAGATCTCGGACGCCCCCCCACGTAGCAGAGAATGCGTCCTTTGGCTCCCGCTGTCTCTCCCCACCTGCCTTCACCTGTCACCTTCACCTAGGCTGGCACCTGGTGCACCGGACATATTCTAAGCTATACTATCGGTATACTATCGGTTCATGAACCATCTGATTCTTTTTAATGAATCGGTTCTTTTTTTAATGAATAGACTCTTTTTTTCTTAGAAACTTTAAAATCGATTTTCTCAAAAAGTATAAGGTCTTTTTGAAAAAAAAAATTTCCTCTTGTAGTCACTGCCCTCTTCTACATACTCTGCAAATTTGGTGTTTTTACTATGTAAGGGGACTTTGCTATTAACCTCTAAAGTCAGCGGGCATTAAAGTCTATGGGTGAACCAAACTTTTTTTGAAAAAAGTTCCTGGTTCACTGCCAATGCGAACCACCGAAGTTCCCTGGGAACCGTTCGCCGGCGAACCATTCGGGCCATCTCTAATGTCATTTGAATTTTTTTTTTACAGGCAAACTGAATGAAAAGCAATACAATTATTTCCATACACTCTGTACTAAAAATAAAACATTTGTAAAAAAAACCCCAAAAAACCAAAGGTGACAGAAATGAAAAGAGAATACATATGTAGTTACTTTAGGAACTCTTTCTCTTTCTTTCTTTTGACGGATAACTCCTAGGATGCAGTAAGCGGGGTAACATGAAAGTCTATTAACTTTCCTGTTACCACATTAGACAAAGCGTTCAATTGTTATTCTTCTGGGAGCTTTTAATCGTCCACCACAAGCATTTATCCATTGGGTAAATTAGAACTACCGTCACTGATCAGCATTGAACCACAAATTCCTCCACAGTAGGTCATAACACATGCACAAAACCGTGTTTGTGCATGCGTTATGTAATGTGAAAGAGGCCTCAGCTTTTTAAATATGTATGCCATGAGGGTGTATTGTTTTCTTATTTTTACTAGTAAGGGCTTGTAATCATTGGTAGTGTGCAATGAAAAAAAGAAAACCACAACATACAGTAGATAAAATACACCTTTATTTCCAAATAATATATTGTCACCATATTTTGTACTAGGGACATCATTTAAA
The DNA here is from genome assembly GCF_040937935.1 of Hyperolius riggenbachi. Lineage (NCBI taxonomy): Eukaryota > Metazoa > Chordata > Amphibia > Anura > Hyperoliidae > Hyperolius > Hyperolius riggenbachi. The sequence continues at coordinate 224,716,604 of NC_090647.1, forward strand.
TCCTGTAAATCAGGATAAATAGGCAGATAAAATGTGTGGGTTTTATGTACGGTAGCATTGTTATTTTAAAATTATAGGGGATAGAATTGGAGAAATTGTGTATTTGTAACGATTGTGGAATTCTCTCCGTGATCAGCGCACAAGGCGTGCGCTGACACTGCGGAAATCCTCCACAAGCGTGTAATTTGAGGAAACCCAGCAGAAGGTGCAATGCACCTGTAGAGGGAACTCCTGTCAGCAGGTGGAGCTGTGGAGTGCAGAGGAACAGCTCCTCTGCCCTGCCACACACGCCAGACAGGAATTGCACGAAGGGCAGAAACGCAGGGCAAGATAGCCCTGAAAGGGAGAGATCAAAGTGACAGAGGGTATGTGTGCCCACCAAACTAGTCGCCACCCTACGACGATGAACACACAACCATGAAGATAAAGTGAGAAGGCAATCGCCAGGAATGGCGATTGCTAACAGCGACACAAGACCGAATAAGCACAGATGAGGAATGTAAGTATATCCACCAATCTAGCCGCCAACCTGTGACGGTGGACACACAACAAAGGAAGCTGAGTGAGAACGCAATCGCCTGAGAAGTGATTGCGAAAGAGATTGAACAAAGGGACAGATTGTATGTGTGTGCACTAAACTAGTCGCCAACCCGCGACGGTGCATACACAACAGCAGATATGAAGTAGGAACGCAATCGCGGGAGAGGCGACTGCCAGAGGCGACACAAGGCTACAGCAAGGCAGAGCACGAGAGTAGCAAAGGCACAGCAAATCATACAATGAGAAGATAAGGAAAATAACAAACGCTAACTAAACGCGAACACCGCACTCATTTGCAACAGTGCACGCGTTTATGCGCGGTCTCCGCATGATAAGCACAACAGAGACAAGCACGCCTAGCTAACCACCGACAGACAAACATGAAACAGAGGACGTGAGCGCTTGCTTAACGGTTACCTCACCGAGCCTCCAGCAAGCGTTCGTAGCAGACAAGACAGATACACGGAAACAGGAATAAGTGAGAGATAGAATCCACAGCACTAGCGCAAGGTGAGTGCGATCCAGGCAAGACAGATAGAGGAGATAGCTGGTAGCAACCGCTGCTCCAGCTATACTCCAAGAACAAAGATTAGAACGACTTTCTGTCGACCACCGCCGGGACAGAACAATCGCAACAGACAAACAAAACAGATATGCAATCCTAACTGCACTAGGGAATCTGCCTAGTGCAGTCCCAGGAATTACTCTAAGCTAATCTTCAAACAATGAGCAAGGCTGAGACTCAGTAGTGTCTCACAGGACTAACCCTTATGACCAGCAACTTACTGTGGAATCACATGGTATATATAGAGCAAGCCTACAAAGGATGTGGCTAGGCAATTTGCATGACAAACGTATGCAAATTCCTCAGCAGCAGCAAGCTGTAGAACTGACAAAAGGTCTCTCTTCCAGAGACCTGCAGAATGCAGACCTGAACAGTGGTCAAAAGGCTGCCTGCCTGCGCAGGCAGCCGAGCGGATCCCCACAGTATTTTTTCATTTTTTTTCTTGTTTTTCCCTTTAAAATGCATAGAAAGTAAAGTAATTACTGAAAACAAATCTCACCCACAAAAAGCCCGATTTGTGTTGAAAAAAAACCAAGGTATAGATCATTTTATTGTGATATGTAGTGAAAAAATTATTGGCGAATGAAAGGGAAGAGCATTGACAGGTAAAAATTGCACCGGTCCGTTAGGGTAAAAACCCTTGGGGTTGAAGTGGTTAAATTGTTCAATAAGCAGAGTGTGTATGTGTTACACAGGCTTAAATGAGTTAATAGAAGACTTTGAGGGGTGGACTGCTTGGCTCAGCATCTTCCGAGAAGGTGAAAGGGCATAGCTCTCTCGCCTTGCAGCGCTGGGTCCCTGGTTCGAATCCCAGCCAGGTCAACATCTGCAAGGAGTTTGTATGTTCTCCCCGACGTCCCCGTGTCTACGTGTGTTTCCTCCGGGCACTCCGGTTTCCTCCCACATCCCAAAAACATACGAATGATTTAATTGGTTTCCCCCTAAATTGTCCCTAGACTAAGATACATACACTACACGATATATACATAGACACTTGCCTATGATAGGGACTAGATTGTGAGCCCCTCTGAGGGACAGTAAGTGAAAAGACATTATACTCTGTACAGCGCTGCGTAATAAGTCGGCACTATATTAATAAATAAATACAACATGGACCTCCACTGAGAGTATACTCAGCCAGGGAAGTAAAGCGCGTGACAGTGGCCGTATGTGTGTGGTGTGCCTGGTGTGTGTGTGTGTTTGTGTGTGCCTGATGTGTAAGTGTGTATGCGTGTACCAGATGTGTGCATGTGTCTGTTTGCCTTTGTGTGTGTACACCTGGTGTGTGTGTGTGCTTGTGTGTATTCGATGCTTGTGTACACCTGACGCCTCTCTGTCTCTCCATCTCAGTGTGCCTATGTGTATATCTCTCTGTACAGAGTCTCCTTCTGCTTAAAATGCTAGAAAACTAAGCAGACTGAGCAACCCCCCCCCCCCCCCCCCATTTACATTGCAGTCTCTGATAACACTCTGTTGTATGATAGATGAGGCCAGATGATAACTCCTCACACACTTAATTCTATACTTGTTACCTTAACGATTGAATTTTTAACTTCATCCTTAACTTAAGGATTGCATTAGGTAAATTGCTTAGTGAATACTAAATGATTTATCATCACCAATGTGATAACAGGAAAAATGTTCAAAATCCACGTAAAAGACAGTAGATAAGCTTAGTGAATTGGGGCAATTTATTTATGTGCAATGCAGTAGTGTTGGTATTTTGCTGTAATTTGTATATATACTTTTTATTCGTATAAGACGACTGGGCATATAAGACGACCCCCAAACTTTTCCTGTTAAAATGTAGAGTTTGGAATATACTCGTCGTATAAGACTACCCCTCTTCCAACGCACACCAAATAAAAATTTTAAAAAATCATATACTGGTGCTACAGTATGTATGAACAGATACTGGTGCTGTTCTGTATGTGTTACCCAGTATATAACAGTATATAGTCAATTGACTTGTTGCATTGGTCAACTCCTTAAGTAGACTGGTCAGTGTGAGGAAACGCGGAAAAGCCGTCGTCTCTCAAAGTGAGGCAGCTGTTTCCGCGTCCAGCAGGGCGTCACAACGCGGAAAAACCGCCGCATGCCGCTTAGGCAGAGCGGCGGAATCCGCATTGGGAACGGCGGAATCCACATTGAGAACGGCGGAATCCGCATTGGAGGCGGCCCCCGCAAGCGGTTCACTAAATACATTGTTAGACAGTACTGGTGTGGCTGGGACTGATAGTCCACCAAGATTCAGACTTACACGCGCGCGAGCACAGAGGCAGAGTTTAAATAACAGTTAGAAGGGAGTCAGCTGACCAATCGCATCAACTGGTGCACGGAGGATAGGTGTATCAGGTGTGAATCCTGAATACCTGCCGGTGCCTTGTCTCAGCCGGATTGCTCCCACGGCTACTGGAAACTCCAAAACCACAAAAGAGACGGCACACCACTGGCTGCAACAAACTTGTTGTATTGTCGAACAAGTGCACACTACATGTTACGGAATATAACTTCCTTCATCAGGTGATAAACAACAAATGAACACTTCAGCTTCAATATATACACATGTATAAAACACCACACCCATAGTAACTCCACCCTCTGCATCAGTTAACCCATTATACACTACATGTTACGGAATATAACTTCCTTCATCAGGTGATAAACAACAAATGAACACTTCAGCTCCAATATAGCTCCAATATATACACATGTATGTGTCAGTGGCAGTCCATTGCGGAAGTGCCTGAATCACGGTCAGTCAGTTGTTTATGTTTGGTAGCCGTAATGGAGTGCCACATGACCGTGAGTTTTGCAATTTGTATAATGGGTTAACTGATGCAGAGGGTGGAGTTACTATGGGTGTGGTGTTTTATACATGTGTATATATTGGAGCTGAAGTGTTCATTTGTTGTTTATCACCTGATGAAGGAAGTTATATTCCGTAACATGTAGTGTGCACTTGTTCGACAATACAACAAGAAGGGAGTCAGCTGACCAGCTGGGTCAGCTGACAATTTCCACTGCTCTCATTGGACCAGCAATTAGGGAGGTCCTGGAAAGGTCCTAGAGTATATATACTGCTGGTTGTTCACTTTCTCTTTGTCTGGCGTGCGATCACATACGTGGAAGCACCCAGATCCGTAGTCAGATCCGCAAGTGTGCCGGGACCAGCTGGAGCTGTAATCCTACACTTAGCTAGATTCTTTTGATAGCTAAAGTACTAGTTTGATTATCTGTTATGACTTTTGCCTGCCTTGACTACCCTTCTGAACTCTGATCCTGTACCTCGATATTTCTGATACTCTGTTGCCGAACCCCAGCTCGTTCCTTGACTCTGCTTCTGCCTCCTGATTTTGTACCCCGATATATCTGATACCCCGTTGCTGAATCCTGCCTGTACTTTGACTCCGCCTTTGCCTCCTGATCTTGTACTTTATCTGTCCGTGTGTGTACGACTTGGCTTGTCCGACCTCGAGAACCGACCTTACTGTTAGAGGCGGTTCCTCGCTCGGTTAGTAATCCTTCCTCCTGAAGGTTACTTCCAGTCTGTCCTTCCTACTGTCAGTCTGACTCCTTCCGTCTTGGAGAGCTCAGGTCTGCGGAAGGAATCTGTGCAGTACTCCTTGCTGCACTGAGGCCTAGTCCTCTAAGTGTTACTGTTACACCCAACACTACACTCTACTCAGGTGAACAGAGGTTATCTAGTATATCGGATTATCAGTGATACTGCAGATCACGTATAATCTGGTATACATCTGTATTCCCAGTGATTCTGCAGATCACTGGTAATCAGATCCTCTCTGTGCTTCACCGATCGTTACAGAACGCCAGACCTGGGCATACAATCTGCCTCCCACTGATACTGCTCTAACTTCGGTAGAGGATTTTTTTAAGGCCATGGCCATGATATACGACGACCCTGACCTTGCGGCTACCTCTGAGCGCAAGCTCACACTTTTGCGGCAAGGCAGAGGCTCAGTCGAGGATTACGCGGCAGAATTCCGCAGATGGTCAGTCACTAGTGTTGGGCGAACACCTAGATGTTCGGGTTCGCGAACGTTCGCCGAACATCGCCGCGATGTTCGGGTGTTCACGCCGAACTCCGAACATAATGGAAGTCAATGGGGACCCAAACTTTCGTGCTTTGTAAAGCTTCCTTACATGCTACATACCCCTAATTAGCAGGGTATGTGCACCTTGGGAGTGGGTACAAGAGGAAAAAAAATATTTGAAAAAGAGCTTATAGTTTTTGAGAAAATAGATTGTAAAATTTCAAAGGAAAAACTGTCTTTTAAATGTGGAAAATGTCATGTTTCTTTGCACAGGTAACATGCTTTTTGTCGCCATGCAGTCATAAATGTAATACAGAGAAGAGGTTCCAGGAAAAGGGACCGGTAACGCTAGCCCAGCAGCAGCAGCACACGTGATGGAACAGGAGCAGGCGCAGGAGGAGAAGGCCATGCTTTTTGAGACACAACAACCCAGGCCTTGCATGAGGACAAAAAGCGTGCGGATAGCATGCTTTTTACCGCCATGCAGTCATAAATGTAATAAAGATAAGAGGTTCAATAAACAGGGACCAGGCGTCAACGCTAACCCAGCAGCAGCAGACGTGATGGAACAGGAGGAGGCGCAGGAGGAGAAGGCCACGCTTTCAGGTGCAACTCAGGCCTTGCATGAGGACAAAAAAATGTGTGCGCAAAGCAATGCAATGAGTAGTTTTCAGGACACAATGGGCTATTCGGAGGAGCTATTCCCACCCCCACAATCTTCTACCTGTGAAAGGTCAATGGAACAGCCACAAATGTTGTGCCCGGATTCACAACCTTTTTCTGTGGAAAATGCACCTCGCACTGAAATGCAAGGCGAGGCCAAGGATGAACATGACGTCAACAACTCAACATGACGCAAAATGGGGGCGGAACAGAAAGCTGCTTTCAATGTTTTGAAGGCCTTAATTGCCTCCGGTGGCCAGTTAGATGCATCATTCATCACACCCAAATCCCAGAGCAATGTGTGCAGGAATTTGAATCGCAGGAGGTGTACCGAGATCATCTGGACAAGTGACCAAGTGACCAAGTGACAAGTGACCAAGTGAAAAGTGACAGTGACCAGTGACAAAGTGACAAAGTGACAAAATGACAAAGTGACAAAATGACAAAGTGACAAGTGACAAAGTGACAAGTGACAAGTGACAAAGTGACAAGTGACAAAGTGACAAGTGACAAAATGACAAAGTGACAAAGTGACCAGTGACAAAGTGACAACTGAGAGGTTGTTCTGGGGAGCTCCACTGCACTCAGTCGCATATGAGGAGAGGTCTCGTCGGGACTGCTGATCCTCCTCAGCTTGCTCAAAGCCTTGAGGGTTCCTGAAGATCCTCTGCTTGGAGTTCGCCGGGGTTCAGCTTGGTGTCGGGGTCGGCGGCGTCCTCCTCACTGCAACGTGGCAGATCTTCTGTTGAAGGAAAAAAAAAAAAAACCTTGTTAAAAGTCCAGTACCGCTTCTGAAGGACTCACCAAGAGATGCAGGAGCGCTTTAATCTAGCGCACCATCGCTCGCTGGGTGATGTCCCTCCCTACGCGCTGGAATTCTACGCTGCACATGCTAGCACGCTTTTGCGCAGTGCCGAGGCGCATTCCAGCAGCTAGCTACCAAGCTTCTGTGGATCTGATTGGGCCACCATGTTGGATATCTGCCAAGTCCTCCAAAATTTTGAGCAATCCACGTTGCGTGACTGAGCAGTGACAACTCTACAGTCAGCATTACAATACCACTGCTGTGTTTACTGAAGAAATCAATGTTGAAGATGGAAACCGCTGGCATGATGCAAGTGGGGGATTCTGAAGATGAAAACGATCAGCGTGATGATACCAACATCAGGCAACCTGCCTCAGGAAACGCTGGTCCCAGCTATGACAAAGAACAGGACGAGGAACAGCTGGAATTGGAGCAGGAATTGGATGCCCCCACTGCCGAGGGACAGAGCGGTGCACGTTGGACTTCCACAATTTAGCGGGAATGGACAGCAGAAGAGGAAGAAAGTGATGCTGGTGACGAATATGGTGCATCACAACAATCACAACGCTCACAAGAACATGAAGACAGAGGAGTCTGGCAGGACTCTCTGGCACACATGGCTCAATTCATGCTAGACTGCATTGAACGCGGCCCGCGCATTATTCACTATTCATTATTATTCATTATTCTGGAATCTGGACAACACCAATTACTGGGTTTATACCCAGTTTATACAAACACAATGTTAAAAAACTGATTGAAGAAAGTGTCAGACAGGTCAAAAATGGAACAATTCCAGCAGGCCCTTGAGGATGGAGACTTTAGAAAGGAGATTGACATCCTCCTCCTTCTCTAGCCAGTTGTACACCGACAGACTGACTTCAGCAAACCCAGGAGGACCAGGAGGGCAGCAAAGAACACAAGCTGCTGCTAGTGCCGAAAAGGGAATGGTATTGGCAGTGTCCTTGGAGTGGGAACATTTTCTGACACCCATGCAGCAGCCCACAGAACAGCAATCGGGCAGTTCCACGTCCTCCAACACCAATCGCCTGGAGAAGATGGTCAAGGTCCAGGACTACATGTCAGATGGCGTAGCTGTGTTGAACAATCCATCTGCAGACAGACGGTGAGAGTGACAGGCAGCACAGAAGGACCATGGCAACTCACTCATAGTACCACAGTTTGATAGTGCTGCCCAAAAAATTATATGGATCCGTGGACCCGGGCACTGCGGGCAGTACTGGGAAGTGGGAACGCAGATTTTAGTACCTAAACACACGATACAACATGTTTTCCGGGGTCGGACTCTGAGGCACATACAGATGGTCCCGATCATCATCCTCATCATACAACTCTTCTACTGAGTCTGACCCACCCACCACCTCTGCCACCCCAACATCCCCAGACACAGACCCCTCATCGTCCTCAACATTAACTTGGGATGCTGGCCTGAGCCAGACCTCCTCCTCCACATCAGGCCCCATCATCTCCTCAATGGCAGCCCTCATTAATCGCTCTGGCGACGGACTGATGGACACAACGTTCTCCTCCGGGGAGGGCTGCTGCTGACCACTGGCTGCTGGGGTGGATGTTATAGCTTGCGTGGGGCGTTGGCTATTGCTGTTGTTGGGAGTGCTGCTCACAGTGGAGGTCTCTGAGGAACTCATGGTGAGCTCATATAGTGGTTGGCGGTGAGTGGAGTATTACTGATCCCAGCAATATACACACTGACTGGCAGAGTACGCAATGCTATATAGTCTGGCTGAGCGGTGTACACAGAGTGGCAGTACACACAATGCTATATAGTCTGGCTGAGCGGTGTACACAGAGTGGCAGTAAACAATGCTATATAGTCTGGCTGAGCCGTGTACACAGAGTGGCAGTAAACAATGCTATATAGTCTGGCTGAGCGGTGTACACAGAGTGGCAGTACACACAATGCTATATAGTCTGGCTGAGCCGTGTACACAGAGTGGCAGTACACACAATGCTATATAGTCTGGCTGAGCGGTGTACACAGAGTGGCAGTACACACAATGCTATATAGTCTGGCTGAGCCGTGTACACAGAGTGGCAGTACACACAATGCTATATAGTCTGGCTGAGCGGTGTACACAGAGTGGCAGTAAACACAATGCTATATATAGCGTGGCTGAGCGAGGTACACAGTGGCAGTACACACAATGCTATATAGTCTGGCTGAGCCGTGTACACAGAGTGGCAGTAAACACAATGCTATATATAGTGTGGCTGAGCGAGGTACACAGTGGCAGTAAACAATGCTATATATAGTGTGGCTGAGCGAGCGGTGTACTACTGTTCCCAGCAGCGACACACAATGACTGGGGGGGACCCTGGCTAGCGTGGCTGGAGAGCGAACTACCCTGCCTGCCTACCCAAAGCTAAACCCACAGACAAATGGCGGAGATATGACGTGGTTCGGGTATTTATTTACCTGAACCACGTGACCGCTCGGCCAATCAGAGCGCGTTCGGGTCCGAACCACGTGACCCGTTCGGCCAATCACAGCGCTAGCCGAACGTTCGGGGAACGTTCGGCCATGCGCTCTTAGTTCGGCCATGCGGCCGAACAGTTTGGCCGAACACCTGATGGTGTTCGGCCGAACTCGAACATCACCCGAACAGGGTGATGTTCTGTAGAACCCGAACAGTGGCGAACACTGTTCGCCCAACACTATCAGTCACTGCCAGATTTGATAATTTTGCCCTGATGGATTACTTCTTGTCTGGGTTGTCGGAGGAGGTCTCCGATTTAATGTTAACTTTGCCCGAACCCAGGACAGCCGATGAGGCCATCACATCGGCCATCCGAGTCGACCGTCGATTACGCCATCAGAGGCAAATTCGAGGCAGTCACCGTGTAAGGGCGGCATCCTATGCGGCACCCTCTGCTGCACCCTTAGTAACACCGTCTCCCTCTGTCTCATCCCCTCCGGCCTTGCCTCCACCCGAACCAATGCAGATTGGTCGATCGAAATTGACCCAGGTGGAGCGAAGGCGGAGGATGATGGAACAGCTGTGCTTGTATTGTGCAGAAGCAGGGCATAGGGTGCGAAACTGCCCGAACAAGTCGGGAAATGAGTTTGCCTAGGAGTAGTGGGGGGTGATACCCTAGGCACACCATTTTCACCCCTTCAAGAAAAGAAATTGCTTCTCCCCTGTACAATTACATGGGAGAAGAAATCTGTGGCCACTGAGGCTTTCATTGATTCGGGCTCAGCGGCCAATTTTATGAACTTTAAGTTTGCTCAGGAGTTGGGTATTCCTCTCACTCCTGTGACACCCCCCATTCAGGTCACGGCAGTAGACGATTCCCCTCTGCAACGGAATCGTGCTCTGTCACAGACCCTGGAGGTGAAGGTCACCATATGGGTACTGCATGGGGAACGATTATCGTTTTTTGTATTGCACATGTCTACCTCAACTATTATATTAGGCATGCCGTGGTTGCAACTTCATTCACCTCAAATAGACTGGGCCACGGGTCAGTTAACCACTTGGTCACCTCGTTGTTTTCAGCGGTGTTTGGGGAAGTTGACCTAGGGGCAAACCAGAATTCAGGTGGAAGGGGTACCAGATCAGTACTCTGAATTTTCCGACGTGTTCTGTCCCAAGGCAGCTGATAAATTGCCCCCACATCGCCCTTTTGATTGTCCCATTGATCTCCGTTCAGGTTGTGTACCTCCCCGGGGTCATTTGTACAATCTATCAGGGCCCGAAAAATTGGCCATGCAGGAGTACATCCGTGAAGATTTGGCCAAGGGTTTCCTTCGCCCGTCCCGGTCACCTGCTGGAGCAGGGTTCTTTTTTGTCAAAAAGAAAGACGGAGGCCTGCGACCCTGCATCGATTATCGCGGTCTCAACAAGAATACTGTAAAAAATCGCTATCCGTTGCCACTGATAGATGATTTGTTCACTCAGATTACTGACGCTAAAATCTTTTCTAAGCTAGATTTGCGGGGCGCGTACAATCTGATACGTATAAGAAGGGGCGATGAGTGGAAAACGGCCTTTAATACACCAGACGAGCATTATGAGTACCTGGTGATGCCCTTCGGGCTATGTAATGCTCCGGCCGTTTTCCAGGAACTTATTAACGAGGTATTCCGGGAGGTGTTGGGGAAATTTGTTCTAGTTTATCTTGATGATATTCTTATCTTCTCCAACAACCTCGCTGAACATAGAAACCATATGAGGTTTGTGTTGAATCAGTTAAGGCAGAACTCGTTATACGCAAAGCTTGAGAAGTGCATCTTTGAAGTAACATCTGTCGCTTTCTTGGGGTACATAATTTCCATCACGGGCCTATCTATGGATCCTGCCAAGGTCTCCGCTGTTCTGGAGTGGCCACAGCCGTTTGGGTTGAAATCCCTTCAGCGCTTTCTTGGCTTCGCCAACTACTATAGACGTTTTTTAAAAGGGTACTCCACGGTCATTGCTCCCCTTACCTGTCTCACTAAGAAGGGGGCAGATACCACCCACTGGTCTCCTGAGGCTTTACAGGCTTTTGCCACCCTGAAAGGCCTATTCTGTTCAGCACCCATCCTCAGACATGTGGATGCCTCTTTCCCGTTCATTGTGGAGGTGGATGCCTCGGAGGTTGGGGTGGGGGCTGTGCTGTCTCAGCGGTCAGGCTTGCAGGGTAGAATGCACCCGTGTGCGTATTTCTCTTGCAGGTTCTCCCCTGCAGAGAGGAATTACGATATTGGCAACAGGGAGCTTTTGGCCATCAAATTGGCTTTCGAAGAATTGCGACATTGGTTAGAGGGAGCTGAGCATACCATCACGGTTTACACCGATCACAAAAACCTAGAGTACATCGAGGGGGCTAAGAGGTTGAGCCCGCGCCAGGCTCGATGGTCGTTGTTCTTCTCCAGGTTTAGTTTCATTATTGCGTACACCCCAGGGAGCAAGAATGTTAAGGCGGATGCTCTATCCAGATGTTTTGAGTCAGAGACAGCACAGTCCTCCGTTCCAGAGACCATTATTCCCCAGAGATTAATACTGGCAGCCACTGGAACTTGGGAGGATTGGAGGGAGACGTTGGCTCCCTTTCAGCAAGACATCCCGGAAGGGAAGTGTGATGATCCGCTCAGCTGGCTGCACAGGCAGACAGCTGTTTGTCCATTCCTCTAGTCTGTGGGCTGCAGGTCTCTGGAACAGAGACCTGTCTTTCCATTGCAAGTTTCTGGTCTGTTCTCTTGCTGGGGAATTTGCATACATTCGTTATGCAAATCCCCTACCTGCCTTCTTTGATGACTGGCACTATAAGAGCTTTATGTTTCCCAGAAGGCTTTGCTGGTCATTTCCTTTCCATGGTCTGTTCCTGATGGACACTGCTGGAGTGTCAGCCATTGCTATCTAGTATAGTTAATTCCTGGGGGTTGCTTTAGGCTCCCCTTCTAGCCCAGTCAGGTTGTATTATCTGTATTGCCTGTTCTGTCTTGTCTTGCCTGTTGCCATTGTCCTGCCCCAATGGTGGTCGACAGGAAATGGTTCTGATCTCTGTTCTTGGAGTATAGCTGGTGCAGCGGTTGCTACCAGCTATCTCTTCTGTTCTGTCTCCTGGGATCGCGCTAGCTACTTTTCGCTAGCACTGGGGATCCTTCTGTTCTGTCTTCTGGGATCGCGCTAGCTACTTTTCGCTAGCGCTGGGGATCCTTCTGTTCTGCTACTCTGTACCTGGATCACGCTAGCCACTTTTCGCTAGTGCTGTGGATCCTATCTCTCGTTTGTCCCTGTTTTCGTGTGTCTGTCTTGTCCGCTACGCTTGCTGGAGGCTCGGTGAGGTATCCGTTAAGCAAGTGCTCGCGTCCTCTGTTTCATGTTTGTCTGTTAATGGTTAGTTAGGCGTGCTTGTCTCTATTGTGCTTATCACGTGGAGATCGCGCATAACCGCGTGCACTGTTGCGAATGAGTGCGGTGTTCGCGGTTAGCTAGCGTTTGTTATTTTCCGTATCTCCTTATTGTATTATTTGCTGTGCCTTTGCTTCCCTCGTATTCTATTCTGATCTGCCTTGTGTCACGTCTGGCGATCGCACCTCTCGCGATCGCGTTCCTATTTCATATCTGCTGTTGTGTGTGCGCGGTCGCGGGGTGGCGACTGGATTGGCGCACACACATACAACCTGTCCCTTTGCTCGTTCTCATTCGCATTCGCCTCTCTTGCGATTGCGTTCTGCGCTTCGTACAATTCCTGTCTGGCACTTGTGGAGGTACAGAGGATTGGTTCCTCTGCACTCCCCAGCGCCATCTGCCGACAGGAATTTCCCTCTACAGGTGCGTAGCACCTTTTGCTGGGTGCCTGCAAATATACGCTTGTGGAGGATTACCGCCGTGATCAGCGCACGTGTTGTGCGCTGATCACGGAGTAAGTTCCACAAGCGTTACAGAATGACCAGCCCAACCCAAAATCCCAGTGTAGACGGAATTTCCGATTTGTACGATTTTGTCGAATATGGCTCTTGTACCTTTAAGAGATTTAAAAAACTTGAACCTGAATCAGCAGACAAATTTTTGTCTGAGTGTACGAAACTGTTAGCGAACCCTGAATTCCAATGCACCCCAGTGTCTACCTGGGCCCCCGAATGGTCTACATTCTGTTGGGGGGTGAAATGTCAATGTGGGGTTATGATGTGTTAGATCATACCACCCTGAGTCAAAGACCCCTGGAATTCTTGGCCTTTTTAATTCACAATTGGCTGAGATCACCTCAATTACCATACCCCCTTAATGAGTTGTTGTCAGCAGCTCAATCAGCTGTTCCATCTACTTTTTCATCCATAAAGCAGCCATCCAAAGCCTCTAAGTCTAAACGTAAAAGATCTAGGAAGGCTTCCCAGCGGAAAGATCCGTTGCCCATGGCAACCACAGATAGAGAGGTTATTTCTGTCAAGTCTGAAATGGGCAAAACCATGCAGTATGATAATGATGTTTATAATGCATCTGCTGATCAGTTTCCAGGTTTTTTGCCCCAATCCAAAGCTTATGTGGATCCTGCTATAGGTAGGATTGCACACTACATTAAAGCAGTAAAAAAATCTGTTCTTGTTCCTGAACTCCACCCCTATGGAGATTATTTGGATACTGGCCTGTTTGAACCCCCATTTGCTTCCTGGGATATTGGGGCCTTGCTGGAAGAATTCGATTTTGATTGGAAAGCCTTTTGCGATTTTTACATCGCAAAAAGCGAAAATGTCTTGAATGCTTGTCTCGATTCAATGTACCTTCTGAACGATTCCGATGAATGTGACAAGGATGATGTGGATCTGGTGATCTATGTATGGCAAACGATTTTGGATGAGTTGCACACACACCAACCAATTGATTCCAATAAAGAGACATCGTTGTCGGATGATTGTTCCTGCCTTTCTGGGGTAAAGCATGAGAGTCTTGACTTTGTGCAATCTGAAATGAATGAGTGTGCCGCTGTGGTTGATTCCTGTGCGAATCCTGAAGGATTCTCCCCTGACAGTGTGCAGTTTGAATCTGTGCGATCTGATGCCTGTTTCTCGGATGTTCCTGCAGATTGTGATCGGCATGAGTCTGCCGGTTTCCTCAGGGATGTGTGGGATCCTTTGTCATTTAGTAACAGATCTTTGAGATCTTCCGTCTGTGACCCTGCTATGGGGAAGAGTTCTCGACTATGCAGCGTCAAAAGTAAAATTAATATGCCTAATAAAGTTTGTCCTGTTGATGTCACTATTTCTTCTGCAGATGAGTTTGTCTCACCCTGTTCACATCTGTAAGGGCCCACTGCCTGGGGACAGTTGCTCCAGTGTTTCGGTCCTAGATGCCTTGCAGTCTGCTCCGCAGATCGCGGAGGTTTGCGCTATAGAAGCGTCAGTTTCACAACCTAAAGTGAATTTTGATTCGCAGGTTTTGCGTTCTGATTCCTCGGATTCGACATTGTTAGCCGAATCTAAGAGTGAGACAGCGCTTCGGTTTTGCGAATCTGATGCTGAACCCTCTTTGCCTTATTCAGAGATGCTTTCTCTGAACCTGCCCTGTACCATGCATAGAAACATGTTTTCCTTTCACACTGACGTTTGTGAGCCCCTTTCTTGCTCTGAGGGAAGTTCTGACTCTCCACCCTGTACTCTGGATGAGTCAATATTGCCTTGTACAATATCTCCTGCCCTGCCCCTAGAGGCTCGTCTAGGTATTGCTGCTATTTTTACCTGTTTTTCTGCAGTTTTGGAGTTGCAAGCTAGTTTGACTGCTACGCAGAATTCCGGGTGCAGTGAGATTGAAGTTAAGGAGTCAGTGTGTGTTCCAATAAATATACCTGTACATTCCCCTCATGATGATGAGATCCGGTCTCAGTTTGTGGTGGAATCTTCCCTGGGACATCTGCCCTGTTCACAAAATAAAGTTCCAGTTTTGCCCTGTAACATGGATAGTACAGAATCCTTCTTAGAAAACTTGAAAAATGATGTTCTGGAAGTCTCCGAGTTCCTCCCAAAGGGTGCAGAACTTGTAGGAGATGTCTCCTGCCCCCCAGGTCCTTCTGAGGTGTTGCCCACTTCAGTAGGCATTGCTGCCTTGCTGACTACTTTTGCAGCTCTTGTGGAGCTTCATTCATGTGTAGTCAATGATGATATTACAGTTACAGAAAATTCTGAATTTGAGTCCGAGTCTTCTTTTGAAAGACCAGTACCTGTGACCTTTACTCGTGATGATTTTCTGCCCGGTACTGGTTTTGGTCTTGTCGTGTCGGACTCCGAGGTTGTCAGTTCCTCGACATGTCCTGAGGTTTCTCCTGTACTAGTGTACCCCGATGTGCTCTGTGACTCAGAAAGCCCAAGTGTGCCTCGGTTACCAGCGTACTCAGATGCTTCCTCAGTGGAGACATGTTCTGATATAGCCTGCCTGCTTGCATGCCCAGAAGTGGTCCCTGAAAGTCCTGATCTTGATGGGTTTCCTGCTAATTTTGAGTCTGGAATGATCATAGGTTCCATAGGGGTTCTTGGTGGTTCTCCATGTGAGCCTGGTGAGCGTTCTGGCTTCTTGGGATCTCTGCGGAGCTTCAAGGCGTTCTGGGAGAGTCCGGGAAAGGTTTGGCTTTGGTGTTGTAAGGGATACTTCGAACAGGTATTGTGGCAGGTTTGGTATTCTTGGACGCTCCTTGGAAGGTGGTGGGTATTGTCTGGAGGGTGTCGATGGCTTCTTCTCTGGTGTCCACAGTCCTGATGGGTGTTACGCTGAGACTTGTAGTGCTGATGGGCATGTTTCGGCGGCTTCTGCTTCCGATGAGGTCGGTTTCGGATGGACTGACTCTGGAATTTGGCCTTGTTGGGCTGTCCCGACCTTCATGAGTCTTCAGTTAGAGTTTTGTGATGATACCAGTTTTGAGGGATGTCTGGAATCCATCCCTAGAGGGGGGGGGGGGGGGTACTGTGATGATCCGCTCAGCTGGCTGCACAGGCAGACAGCTGTTTGTCCATTCCTCTAGTCTGTGGGCTGCAGGTCTCTGGAACAGAGACCTGTCTTTCCATTGCAAGTTTCTGGTCTGTTCTCTTGCTGGGGGATTTGCATACATTCGTTATGCAAATCCCCTACCTGCCTTCTTTGATGACTGGCACTATAAGAGCTTTATGTTTCCCAGAAGGCTTTGCTGGTCATTTCCTTTCCATGGTCTGTTCCTGATGGACACTGCTGGAGTGTCAGCCATTGCTATCTAGTATAGTTAATTCCTGGGGGTTGCTTTAGGCTCCCCTTCTAGCCCAGTCAGGTTGTATTATCTGTATTGCCTGTTCTGTCTTGTCTTGCCTGTTGCCATTGTCCTGCCCCAATGGTGGTCAACAGGAAATGGTTCTGATCTCTGTTCTTGGAGTATAGCTGGTGCAGCGGTTGCTACCAGCTATCTCTTCTGTTCTGTCTCCTGGGATCGCGCTAGCTACTTTTCGCTAGCGCTGGGGATCCTTCTGTTCTGTCTTCTGGGATCGCGCTAGCTACTTTTCGCTAGCACTGGGGATCCTTCTGTTCTGCTACTCTGTACCTGGATCACGCTAGCCACTTTTCGCTAGTGCTGTGGATCCTATCTCTCATTTGTCCCTGTTTTCGTGTGTCTGTCTTGTCCGCTACGCTTGCTGGAGGCTCGGTGAGGTAACCGTTAAGCAAGCGCTCGCGTCCTCTGTTTCATGTTTGTCTGTTAATGGTTAGTTAGGCGTGCTTGTCTCTATTGTGCTTATCACGTGGAGATCGCGCATAACCGCGTGCACTGTTGTGAATGAGTGCGGTGTTCGCGGTTAGCTAGCGTTTTTTATTTTCCGTATCTCCTTATTGTATTATTTGCTGTGCCTTTGCTTCCCTCGTATTCTATTCTGATCTGCCTTGTGTCACGTCTGGCGATCGCACCTCTCGCGATCGCGTTCCTATTTCATATCTGCTGTTGTGTGTGCGCGGTCGCGGGGTGGCGACTGGATTGGCGCACACACATACAACCTGTCCCTTTGCTCGTTCTCATTCGCAATCGCCTCTCTTGCGATTGCGTTCTGCGCTTCGTACAATTCCTGTCTGGCACTTGTGGAGGTACAGAGGATTGGTTCCTCTGCACTCCCCAGCGCCATCTGCCGACAGGAATTTCCCTCTACAGGTGCGTAGCACCTTTTGCTGAGTGCCTGCAAATATACGCTTGTGGAGGATTACCGCCGTGTCAGCGCACATGTTGTGCGCTGATCACGGAGTAAGTTCCACAAGCATTACAGGAAGCCCGCAGGGATCCTGTTCGTTCCTCTGCCTTTTTGCCTTCAGGTTCTTGAGATGTTCCATGCGCATAAGAATGCAGGGCATCCTGGGGCATCCAGAACACAGGATCTGGTAGCCAGATGCGCCTGGTGGCCTTCCTTGGCAGCGGATTGCAAGGAATACGTGAAAGAGTGTTTGATATGTGCCAAGAGTAAACCCTCCCAGCTGGCACCTGTCGGTACTTTGCAGCCTTTGCCCACCCCGAATGAGCCGTGGACCCACCTGTCCATGGATTTTGTGGGCGAGCTTCCCAGGTCTGAAGGTATGGCGGTCATTTGGGTGATAGTCGACCGCTTTAGTAAGATGGCCCACTTTGTGCCTTTGAAAGGACTCCCCTCGGCTCAGGAATTGGCCGAGTTGTTTATCACTCATGTCTTCCGTTTACACGGCATTCCCGAAGACATAGTCTCAGACAGGGGAGTCCAATTTGTCTCACGATTCTGGAAAGCTTTTTGCCACCTCATGGGCATAAAGCTGTCTTTTTCATCTGGCTATCACCCACAGACCAACGGCCAGACTGAGAGAATAAATCAGTTTTTGGAGCAATTTTTAAGGTGTTATGTGGCAGAGGAGCAGGACGATTGGGTCAGATTCTATCATGATCGCTGCTGCAGCAGGTATTGCTGGAAGTAGTAGTGCTGCAGCTCAGGCAGTTCTGATCTCTTTCCATGCAAGCTGCATAGCTTTGTCTGCCTTTCCCTGCTGTCAGCTTGTGACTGATTATCATTCACCTGTGTGGGAATCTGCATGTCTGCTCCCATTGGATGACCTCAGTATAAAGATCTGCTTCCTGCAGGACTCCTCGGGTTTTCATAGCTTCAGTTTAAGCCTGTCTTGCTGTTGCTTCAGCCCCGATCGTGTTTCTTGTTCTAAAGATACTTTGCTGGTCTTTGCATCATATATTGGTTCATTGCCAATATATATGCATACCAGCACGTTTATTATTTTCCTTGTATTCGTGTTACGTTGATACATCAGTGTCGCTGATGTATACGTACACGAACTGTTTATATCCTGTGTGCAGTTAGTCAGCTTTTCAGCACGTTTTGGTAGGTTGTGCGTATCGTGATCACCCGTGCTGAGTTAGTTACCCTGCTCCTGGTTCTGTTTGTGGATTGCGTTCATCTCTGCGAAGAGATAACGAATCCTTCTGAATCCTGTTCTGTTACTGTTTGTGGATTGCGTTCATCTCTGCGAAGAGATAACGAATCCTTCTGAATCCTGTTCTGTTACCGTTTGTGGATTGCGTTCATCTCTGCGAAGAGATAGCGAATCCTTCTGAGTCCTGTTCCCTGTATTACTCCGGTTCTAGTCAGTGTTCCTGCTTATGTCATATATCGGTTTATTGCCGATATATACATATGTTAGTCAGACGTTACAAATAGTTTCATTGATAGCTGTAATTGTAATACGCTAGGAAAACATACTTATTGTATATTTGTCTGTGTTACGTTCATCTATCTTGATCCTGCTATTTCCTGACTACCCTGTCCTGTCTTTGTGAGGCACGCCATCGCTGCAACGCATTGGCTGCTTCATTCCAGTCTGTCTTGTTGTGGACGCTTGCTGGCACTAAGTAGCGGCTAGCTAGCAAGCGTTCATTCTGTCTACCTGTCCTGATCTCCTCAGTTCTGGTTTATGCGCTCAGCGCTACTTTGCGCTGAGACGTTATAGCGAAAGTATTGTTTGTGGCTGTCGGATCTGCACCGGCTCTGTGCGCCACAATCTCCTATTGGAGTCAGTCCTCCCCTCCACTATACTAGGGATAGCCTGTTTCCTTGTGCTAGTGTGTGTACCTCCTCCACGTCAGCTCATGCGTTGCATGCTGACTGTGGAGAATACACCACCAAGCCTTACATTATGAAAACCCCATTACCAATCCCCATTGTGGGGG
Source organism: Hyperolius riggenbachi (assembly GCF_040937935.1). Classification (NCBI taxonomy): domain Eukaryota; kingdom Metazoa; phylum Chordata; class Amphibia; order Anura; family Hyperoliidae; genus Hyperolius; species Hyperolius riggenbachi. The sequence continues at coordinate 224,735,895 of NC_090647.1, forward strand.
GGATTCCCAGAAAGTATGACACTGTTAATTATGGTTCCTGTTCCTTTAAGAAATTTGAAGAACTTAGCTCTGAAACAGAAAATGAGTTTTTCTCTGAATGTGCCAGGTTCCTGGCCAATCCCGATCTCCAAGCGACTCCTGTTTCAACCTGGGCACTCCAGCTAGTTTATATTTTGTTTAAAGGGCAGTTGTTTCAGTGGGCATTTGATGTTCTCAATCATTCCGATTTGAAAGAGAGACCGCTGGAATTTCTAGCGTTTGTGATCCATAACTGGTTGCGCATAGATCCATTGCCTTTTCCTCTAAATGAACTCCTGGCAGCAGGCCAATCAGCTTCCCCTTCAATTGTTTGCAAAAATGATCAGCAAGCAGAGAGTGTTCCTGATAATTTTCCTGCAGCTTTGAATAAATCACCAAAGGCAGCAGGGTCTAAGGCAAAACGCAAACGTTCTAAGAAACGTGTCCGATCTGCAGAGTCGTTATCCTTAGCGACTGAGACCTATAATGAGATTCTGCCATTAACAGATAATGAAATGCAATTGTCTTTCAGGGGAGTTAAATGGACTTATGAAACTACTAATGAACTTTCATCACTGGCTAGGGAAAATAAAGATTTTTGTTTAAAAGAATTATCTGAGTATGATTATGAGGAGATATTACAGAGTATTGAACAAATCAACTTATTTGTGAAGCAAGGAAAGTTTGCATACACTACAGTTCAACACTTGCTACAGGTATTGGAGATTCTTAAGAATAAGGAATCTGCCAATCACCTGCTAATTAACCCAATACATGTCCCTGCCACAATCATATCTGCAAACTGTGATCAGCCTGAATGTTTAGCTAAGTATGCATGGGATCCCCCATTCGAGAAGGGAGAGATGGAAGCCCTGGTCTGTGAATGGAAGAATGATTCAAGTTCATTTTGCCAATTTTACAGTGCAAAAAGTGAATTCGTATTGAATGCATGCATTAAGTCGGCCTATAACCTAATAGAGATTGGTGTGTGTAGGTATGACTTTGTGGCTCCATTGATTGATGTGTGGAAACTGATTTTGGATGATTTTTATGTGACTCCGAATTCGCAAATTTGGCGTTCTGACCCGCCTGCTTCAGCACCTTTGGCTGATTTAGCAGGTGATTCTGAGCTCTTTTTGTGTGAAATTGAAGTTCCTGCAATTGCACCCTGTACCATGGATAACTCAGTGTTACTTCCCAGTAAAACAGAAGCCACTGATACTTTCTTAACCTTGCCCTGCACAAATTTCTCAGCAGAGAATCCAGAGGTCCTGCTGACTTCTAAGTCCAGCCTAGCCAGTACTCATGACTCTTTGTTCAGTGAAACAGACAATCCTGCCTAGAAACCTCAGAACCCCAGCATCTGAATTTCCCAATTTTACAAATGAATGGTGATTCAGATGCGCAAACATTGTGTCGTGATCTTCCTGTTTCTACACCTCGCTCTAGTTTCGTGAATAGCTCAGAGCATCTGCTATGTGAACCTGAAATCGCAGAATTATTACCTTGTTCAGAAAATGTTCCAGTAAATTTGCCCTGTATCGTGAATAGCTCAGAGCATCTGCTATGTGAACCTGAAATCGCAGAATTATTACCTTGTTCAGAAAATGTTCCAGTAAATTTGCCCTGTATCGTGAATAGCTCAGAGCATCTGCTATGTGAACCTGAAATCGCAGAATTAGTACCTTGTTCAGAAAATGTTCCAGTAAATTTGCCCTGTACCATGAATTGTGCAGTAGATCTCTCCTATGAAGCTCAGGTCACAGAATCCTTATGCTGTCCAGCAGGTGCTTCCATGGTTTTGCCCTGCAATATGGACTGTTCAGTGATCCTGTCCAGTGAAGCTGGGGTCGCAGAGTCCTATGCTTCACCCAGTACTTTGGATACTTCAAACCCTCTAGCAGAAGACTCTGAGGCACTGCTTACCTCAGTGGGTGTTGCAGCAATATTCACTTGTTTAGCAGCTGTCTTAGAATTAAAGTCCACTCTAAATAAACTTGATGAATCTTTGTCTAAGGACGCAGAAGTCATTGAAATATTGTCCTTGTCAGCAAGTGTCTTAGATACCTTGCCCTGTACACAGTCTGATTTAACCAATATTGTGGAGTCCCTCTCCAGTGTTGTAACAGCCGAGGAACTCCAGCCCTGTCCTCTGAATGTTTCAGAAGTCTTGCCCTGTAACATGAATAATTCTGATTCTCTGGTCAAAATAACAGAAGTCTCAGAATTTCAGTCTGATTTAGTAAGCGTTCCTGAAACCCTGCCTTGTATTTTGGAAAATTCTGATTCTCTGGCCGGTGTGGTAGAGATTCCGGAGTTCCCTTCCTGTCCAGGGAATTCCTCAGATTTGCCCAGTTCAGTGGGGGATGCTGTAATATTGACTTGTTTTGCAGCTACTTTGGAGCCCCAATCCCAGGTACTAGATGAGTCTCTGTCCAGTCCAGAGGAAGTTGTGGAATTCCTATCTAGCTCAGGTCATACATCAGAAGACTTGTCCTGTCTTGTTTATGCCCCTGAACCTGATTTGTTAACAACCTTGCTAGAATCAGCGACATCCAAGTTTGTTCCTGCATTCTTTAATGAGAGTCCAGTGCTTGTGAAGTCTAGTCATGATGAATTTTTGTCCAGTCCTGGTTTCGGTCCTATCTTGGCTGACCCTGAGGTTCACAGTTCCTTGACATGCCCAGAAGTTTCTCTTTTACCAGTGTGCCCAGATGTGCTTTGTGTGCCAGAATGCCCAAGTGTGTCTAAGGTGTTAGCGTACTCAGATGCTTCCTTAGGGGAGACATGTTCTGATGTTACCAGTCTGCCTGCATGCCCAGAGATGGTTCTGGTCCCTGAAAGCCCTGATCTTGATGTTTGTCCTTGTAACCCTGACTCGGGAATTGCCATAGGTTCCATGGGGATTCTTGATAGTTCTCCATGTGAGCCTAAAGGGCGTTCTGACCTTTTGGGATCTCTTTGGAGCTTTAAAGTGTTCTGGAAGATCTCTGAGGAAGCTTGTCCTGGTACCTTGGACTGGTTCAACAGTGGGTTTTGTGTTGGTAAAGACAGTTCCGGTGGGCATTGCAAAGGTTTTGGCATTTTTGGACGGTCCCTGGAAGGCAGTGGGTATCGCTCAGAGAGCTTCGGGGGGCTTTCTTCTGGAAATCATGGTTCTGATGGGTGTCACACTGAGACTTGTAGTACTGATGGGCATGGTTCTGTAGGTTCTGGTTCTGATGGGTCCAGTCTTGTGATGACTGATTCTGGAATTTGGTTTTGCCGGGCTGTCCCGGTCATCATGAATTATCAGTTAGGTTGTCTCCTTGGGAAGGTCAGTTTTGAGAGGCGTCTGGTATCCGCCTTTAAGGGCGGGGGTACTGTCATGATCGCTGCTGCAGCAGGTATTGCTGGAAGTAGTAGTGCTGCAGCTCAGGCAGTTCTGATCTCTTTCCATGCAAGCTGCATAGCTTTGTCTGCCTTTCCCTGCTGTCAGCTTGTGACTGATTATCATTCACCTGTGTGGGAATCTGCATGTCTGCTCCCATTGGATGACCTCAGTATAAAGATCTGCTTCCTGCAGGACTCCTCGGGTTTTCATAGCTTCAGTTTAAGCCTGTCTTGCTGTTGCTTCAGCCCCGATCGTGTTTCTTGTTCTAAAGATACTTTGCTGGTCTTTGCATCATATATTGGTTCATTGCCAATATATATGCATACCAGCACGTTTATTATTTTCCTTGTATTCGTGTTACGTTGATACATCAGTGTCGCTGATGTATATGTACACGAACTGTTTATATTCTGTGTGCAGTTAGTCAGCTTTTCAGCACGTTTTGGTAGGTTGCGCGTATCGTGATCACCCGTGCTGAGTTAGTTACCCTGCTCCTGGTCCTGTTTGTTGATTGCGTTCATCTCTGCAAAGAGATAACGAATCCTTCTGAATCCTGTTCTGTTACTGTTTGTGGATTGCGTTCATCTCTGCGAAGAGATAACGAATCCTTCTGAATCCTGTTCTGTTACCGTTTGTGGATTGCGTTCATCTCTGCGAAGAGATAGCGAATCCTTCTGAGTCCTGTTCCCTGTATTACTCCGGTTCTAGTCAGTGTTCCTGCTTATGTCATATATCGGTTCATTGCCGATATATACATATGTTAGTCAGACGTTACAAATAGTTTCATTGATAGCTGTAATTGTAATACGCTAGGAAAACATACTTATTGTATATTTGTCTGTGTTACGTTCATCTATCTTGATCCTGCTATTTCCTGACTACCCTGTCCTGTCTTTGTGAGGCACGCCATCGCTGCAACGCATTGGCTGCCTCATTCCAGTCTGTCTTGTTGTGGACGCTTGCTGGCACTAAGTAGCGGCTAGCTAGCAAGCGTTCATTCTGTCTACCTGTCCTGATCTCCTCAGTTCTGGTTTATGCGCTCAGCGCACCTTTGCGCTGAGATGTTATAGCGAAAGTATTGTTTGTGGCTGTCGGATCTGCACCGGCTCTGTGCGCCACAATCTCCTATTGGAGTCAGTCCTCCCCTCCACTATACTAGGGATAGCCTGTTTCCTTGTGCTAGTGTGTGTACCTCCTCCCCGTCAGCTCATGCGTTGCATGCTGACTGTGGAGAATACACCACCAAGCCTTACAGATTCCTGCCCTTCGCAGAATTTGCCCAGAATAATTTAAAAAACTTGTCCTCCGGATTCTCTCCTTATCAGGTGGTGACGGGGAGATCACCCAAATTTTCCCCATTACCTATAGCCTCCACTCCATTCCCAGCCCTGGAGGCCTGGCAAAGGTCATTGAAGGACCTTTGGGGGACGGTTAGAAGTAACCTGGAGAAGGCCTTTTTGAGTCAGAAGGGTCAAGCTGACAAGAGACGGTCGCTGGAGTGAAAGTTCCGACCAGGAGACTTGGTCTGGGTGTCCACACGTCATTTGACCCTAAGACAGCCTTCGAATAAGCTTGGTCCCAGGTTTGTGGGTCCATTCCCGGTTGTCAAGAAAGTCAATGATGTTACTTACACCGTTGATCTTCCCTCTGGCATGCGGGGGGTGAGGTCCTTCCACATGTCCCTTCTTAAGCAAGCAGTCCAGGTGGGTCCCACTCCTCCTCCTCCTGTCTTGGTAGATGCCCAACCCAAATATGAGGTGGAGAAGATTCTAGATTTACGCTCTGTACAAAACTCGGTACAATACCTCGTACACTGGAAAGGGTACGGCATTGAGGAGAGGCAATGGGTACCGGGGACACGCATGCATGCAGACGAATTAAGAAGGGAATTTCATGCCTTACATCCCGAGAAACCTGGGGGAGTTGTCCGGAGTCCTCTCCTCGGGGGGGGGGGGGGGGGGGGGGGGTACTGTGAGGAAACGCGGAAAAGCCGTCGTCTCTCAAAGTGAGGCGGCTGTTTCCGCCTCCAGCAGGGCGTCACAACGTGGAAAAACCGCCGCATGCCGCTTAGGCAGAGCGGCAGAATCCGCATTGGGAACGGCGGAATCCGCATTGAGAACGGCGGAATCCGCATTGAGAACGGCGGAATCTGCATTGGAGGCGGCCCCCGCAAGCGGTTCACTAAATACATTGTTAGACAGTACTGGTGTGGCTGGGACTGATAGTCCACCAAGATTCAGACTTACACGCGCGCAAGCACAGAGGCAGAGTTTAAATAACAGTTTGAAGGGAGTCAGCTGACCAGCTGGGTCAGCTGACAATTTCCACTGCTCTCATTGGACCAGCAATTAGGTAGGTCCTGGAAAGGTCCTAGAGTATATATACTGCTGGTTGTTCACTTGCTCTTTGTCTGGCGTGCGATCACATACGTGGAAGCACCCAGATCCGTAGTCAGATCCGCAAGTGTGCCGGGACCAGCTGGAGCTGTAATCCTACACTTAGCTAGATTCTTTTGATAGCTAAAGTACTAGTTTGATTGTGATTATCTGTTATGACTTTTGCCTGCCTTGACTACCCTTCTGAACTCTGATCCTGTACCTCGATATTTCTGATACTCTGTTGCCGAACCCCGGCTCGTTCCTTGACTCTGCTTCTGCCTCCTGATTTTGTACCCCGATATATCTGATACCCCGTTGCTGAATCCTGCCTGTACTTTGACTCCGCCTTTGCCTCCTGATCTTGTACTTTATCTGTCCGTGTGTGTACGACTTGGCTTGTCCGACCTCGAGAACCGACCTTACTGTTAGAGGTGGTTCCTCGCTCGGTTAGTAATCCTTCCTCCTGAAGGTTACTTCCAGTCTGTCCTTCCTACTGTCAGTCTGACTCCTCCCGTCTTGGAGAGCTCAGGTCTGCGGAAGGAATCTGTGCAGTACTCCTTGCTGCACTGAGGCCTAGTCCTCTAAGTGTTACTGTTACACCCAACACTACACTCTACTCAGGTGAACAGAGGTTAGCTAGTATATCGAATTATCAGTGATACTGCAGATCACGTATAATCTGGTATACATCTGTATTCCCAGTGATTCTGCAGATCACTGGTAATCAGATCCTCTCTGTGCTTCACCGATCGTTACAGTCAGCTCTCCTTGTCTACCTGTTTATCAGAGCAGTATGGAAGAATAGATAGACCTGTCTGGCCCACCCTTGTATCCTATTTGCCTCTTTCTCTGCCTCTCAGATCTCGCACATGCTCACCTGCGCTGCTTGATTACAATCCTCAGCAGCGAGATCTGAGAGTCGGTTACAGGATAGGGCATTTCCCCCGGCATCAATGACGCCCGGCGTATAATACGACCCGCAACTTTTCAGAAGATTTTCAAGGGTTAAAAAGTAGTCTTATATGCCAGAAGATACAGTAATAAAGTGTTGTTTTAAACAATGCAAAAATGTTGAATAGACAGCAACATCATGACAGCATCAACATTGGCCTCAATTCATAAAGCATTACCACTAGAGATGTGGCGAACGGTTCCCGAACCGTTCGCCGGCGAACATCTCTAAATCCATGGGCCTCTTACTACTTCTGGGTCGCAATGACCCGGAGTAGTACGCCTGCGCTGCCCGGCGGAGCGCGTCCTAGATCGCGCTCCCGTTGCCGGGCACTCTCTGCGCGTGTGCGTGACGTCATGAGTGACGTCACGCTCATGCGCAGAGAGTGCCCGGCAACAGGAGCGCGATCTAGGACGCGCTCCGCCGGGCAGCGCAGGCGTACTACTCCGGGTCATTGCGACCCGGAAGTAGTAAGAGGCCCAGAGAGGTTCGCCAGGCGAACTGTTCGGCCCGACACTAATTACCGCATGCGTTATTGCCCAAGCTGTAAATTACCACATGGTATGTTTTTGTTAGTGGATTCATAAAATGTAACGCATGTTTACCGCATGTTTACCGGTATTAGTGCGGTAATGTAAACGTTGTTTGTGTCGGTAAAGTGAATGAAGTGTATTCATGGAAAAAAAAAGGGGGAGTAAGGAAGCGATGAATAACAGCTTGTTATCGCCAGCAAAGACCTGGCGAGTTTGCTCTACACAGTAGCATTTTAGGTGACAAATGGAGCCCTTGCAGCTTAATGTTATGGAATTTTTAAGGATACAGAGGAGGAAGGGTTAGAAATCGTACAGAAGTCACATGTGTCTAAAACTGCCCACTTCTACCCAGCATGCACCTTGTCATTGGGAAGTCAGCGGCAAACTACCGCACTCAACAAATTTTACCGACAGCTTTCCGCACCACACCGCACACTTACCGCACACTTACCGACTGCTATCGCACTCGGAATTTTTTTTAATGAATTCACTGCAAAAACCCTCATTTACCCCTAGCGGTAATTTCCCGCCCATCTCTGAACTACCGCACTCTTGTGTGGTGCACAAGTAACTCATCTTGTGTAATGTACACAATGCACTCATTGGTAGAATAAAGCCTGTTATGAAAATAGTGTAGGATGCATTATACAAGCAATGTGCACATTGTGTATATAACTTAAGTTTCACTATATGCACAATGCACATTTCATTGCATGTGTAAATGCCAGTTAAATTGACGTGAGCTGTGTGAACATATCAATGTTACCTCCAATTTGTAAATGAAGGCTAGTATACTGTAGTTGTGCCTTCAAGTAAGCATATTTTAAATTACCTGCCATGTTTGGAAATTCATATCTGGCTACAGACTGAAATGCAAAGGTAATTTTTAAGAAATTAAATTACAAAATGGCTTGTGAGTCACTGAAACAGTTTTCAATGAAACTTTAAGTACACTTTAAATGACATGACATGTCTTGCCAAAGCCAATAATTTAACTCTGACTAGGAAAAAAGAGGAAAGCTTTTTATGTAAAAACTATTCACACATTTGCAGATTTCACGTTTTTATTATATTACTACTTTAGTTATTCTCTGGTAATTGTTAAGTTAAAACTCATAGGTCAGCAGAGAGGGGAAGTGAAAATGAAAGAAACATGCAATAAGTGTCTGTCCTCCAGCAAGCAATCACTGAACACTTCCTATGCAATGTTGTTTTTCCTAGTGTCATGCATGGGTAATGAAAAGATTGTTCAGCCAAGTGTTTTTCCTGGTCAACACTATACTTCAACAGATCTAAATGCTCTTTTTTTTTGTTCCCACTTCCCAGCAGTCAGCAAAATAACAACAACGACAACAACAAAAATCTGGGTTGCAGCAGGCCTGCAAAAAATGACTGTCACCAATCATCATATAAAATAAAATGAAAATGAATTAGGCCTGGTTCACATTAGCGTTCGCTGTCCGGATCCGCCTGATCGGATCCGGACCATATTTTGTACAAACGGAACGTACGTTCCGCATAGCAATGCAAAGTCTATGCGGATGTTCACATGCGTACGTTCCGTTTCAGCCGGATCGGATCCAGACTCCGGACACTTTTCCAACATGCGCTATTTTTCGGGTCCGGATCATCCGGCCCACGCACCCGAACCGGAGCCTGACTGCACCATCAGGATATAGAAACCAATGGGGAACGGAAAGAACACACTGGCTATCAAAACCGGATGTTCTACCCCACTTCCTATGCGTATTCTAGCAGCCATTTCGGATGGGGACACATGGGCCCAGCATTCCTGGAGTGGAGCAGCAGTGACTTTGTGCTGGAGCTGTTGGCAGTATGTCGGGCGTGGAGGTGAGGCCCTAAACAGCGAAGGACCTGATTGTACAGGTGCACCTTCTGCTGACCTCCCACACCCCAACAATTTTAATCGTCTTTTTCGCTATTTTTACCACACGGATCCGGATGGCAGCCTGATTCATGCCTGATGCAAATGGACCGGATCCTACCTACCTATGCCTACCTATACTGGGACTCCTACCTATGCCTATCTACCTATACTGGGACACCTACCTATGCATACCTACCTATACTGGAACTTCTACCTATGCCTAGCTAACTACTGGGGCACCTACCTATGCCTACCTACCTATACTGGGACTCCTACCTATGCCTACCTACCTATACTGGGACTCCTACCTATGCCTACCTACCTATACTGGGACTCCTACCTATGCCTACCTACCTATACTGGGACTCCAACCTATGCCTAGCTAACTACTGGGGCACCTACCTATGCCTATCTACCTATACTGGGACACCTACCTATGCCTACCTATCTATACTGGGACTCCTACCTATGCCTAGCTAACTACTGGGGCACCTACCTATGCCTATATACCTATATTGGGACACCTACCTATGCCTACCTACCTATACTGGGACTTCTACCAATGCCTAGCTAACTACTGGGGCACCTACCTATGCCTACCTACCTATACTAGGGCACCTACCTATGCCTACCTACCTATACTGGGACTCCTACCTTTGCCTAGCTAACTACTGGGGCACCTACCTATGCCTATCTACCTATACTGGGACACCTACCTATGCCTACCTATCTATACTGGGACTCCTATCTATGCCTAGCAAACTACTGGGGCAGCTACCTATGCCTATCTACCTATACTGGGACACCTATCTATGCGTACCTACCTATACTGGGACTCCTACCTATGCCTAGCTAACTACTGGGGCACCTACCTATGCCTATCTACCTATACTGGGACGCCTACTTATGCTTACCTACCTATACTGGGACTCCTACCTATGCCTAACTAACTACTGGGGCACCTACCTATGCCTATCTACCTATATTGGGACACCTAACTATGCCTACCTACCTATACTGGGACTTCTACCTATGCCTAGCTAACTACTGGGGCACCTACCTATGCCTACCTACCTATACTAGGGCACCTACCTATGCCTACCTACCTATACTGGGACTCCTACCTATGCCTAGCTAACTACTGGGGCACCTATCTATGCCTACCTACCTATACTGGGACTCCTACCTATGCCTACCTACCTATACTGGCACTCCTACCTATGCCTACCTACCTATACTGAGACTCCTACCTATGCCAAGTTAACTAGTGGGGCACCTACCTATGCCTATCTACCTATACTGGGACACCTACCTATGCGTACCTACCTATACTGGGACTCCTACCTATGCGTAGCTTACTACTGGGGCACCTACCTATGCCTATCTGCCTATACTGGGACACGTACCTATGCCTACCTACCTATATTGGGACTTCTACCTATGCCTAGCTAACTACTGGGGCACTTACCTATGCCTATCTACCTATACTTGGGCACCTACCTATGCCTACCTACCTATCCTGGGACTCCTATCTATGCCTAGCTACCTATACTGGGACTCCTACCTATGCCTAGCTAACTACTGGGACACCTACTTATGCCTATCTACCTATACTGGGACACCTACCTACCTATACTGGGACTTCTACCTATGCCTAGCTAACTACTGCAGCACCTACCTATGCCTACCTACCTATACTGGGACTCCTACCTATGCCTACCTACCTATACTGGGACCCCTACCTATGCCTACCTACCTATACTGGGACTCCTACCTATGCCTAGCTAACTACTGGGACTCCTTCCTATGCCTACCTACCTATACTGGGACTTCTACCTATGCCTAGCTAACTACTGGGGCACCTACCTATGCCTACCTACCTATACTGGGACTCCTACCTATGCCTACCTACCTATACTGGGACTCCTACCTATGCCTACCTACCTATACTGGGACTCCTACCTATGCCTACCTACCAATACTGGGACTCCTACCTATGCTTCGCTAACTACTGGGGCACCTACCTATGCCTACCTACCTATACTGGGGCACCTACCTATGCCTACCTACATACATGAAGATAATAAGGTCGTTGCTTCATTGTGGACAGACCAAATTTGATCAACTGGACAATCACTGTTGTTCTATTAATGAGCTACCACAGCCCGGCGACCATATGGGCTTGAAAACCGCTATCGCCATGGTGCGCACCAGTCCAGCATGGCCATCACTACGCAAACAGCTGTTTGTGGTTCGTTACACAGTGAATTTCGTGTGTCAGTGTGAAGCAGTACTCTAATTACACTCCCTGATTGATGTATACACATGCAAGATGTTTTAAAGCACTTTTGGCCTGCAATTTAGCATTCAATGTGATTTCTGCCCTTAAAACGCTGCTTTGCGTAAAATCCAGATTTTTCCCCGGACTTTTGGTGTCTATCCCACTCATCCATGCCCCCCTCCAGATGTTAGACCCCTTGAAACATCTTTTCCATCACTTTTGTGGCCAGCATAAATGTTTCCAGTTTTCAAAGTTCGCATCCCCATTGAAGTCTATTGCGGTTCGCAAAAGTTCGCGCGAACCGAACATTTTGCGGAAGTTTGTGAACCCGGTTAGCGAACCTAAAATCGGAGGTTCGGGCCATCTCTAATCCTAATTTGGCTATCTGGAAGTCATCCTCAGCATGGCTTTATGAGCATGTCCAGTGGATCAGCAAAATTATTGTAATTAACTATATTATTGTAACTTATCATGCATGCATGAAAAAAGGGGGCCGTGAAAAAAGGGCCCGGCTGGATAACAAAATGATAAACATCATTGTCAAACTTGGTTTATGATAAATACTGTTGTAAAAACAGATGGGAAATAGTAACGAAAATATATTAACGTTAAAAATTGTTACATAATTCAACAATACAGCTTAACTCAACCCTACTCTCGCACAGAACCCTCCCCTGGTGGTGCGTAAAACTAACCACTCCCCTGGTGGTGCCTAACCCTAACCACCCCCCGGTGGAGCCTAACCGTAACACCCCCCCCCAGTGGTGCCTAACCCTATCCCCCAGGTGGTGCCTAACCCTAACCTCCTCCCCTGGTGTGGCCTAAAACTAACGGCGACACGGGTAGTGCCTAACCCTAACCACTCCCCCTGGTGGTGCCTAATCCTAACCACTCCCTCTGCAAAAACACCCTTTTACACATAGAAACGATAATATCTTTGATAACGTAAAATCCAAACAACCATACAAACAAAGTAATATGAAAAAAACTATAATGTTGCAAGCTTCTAAAATGATAACATACTTCAAAAACTTTAATGTTCTAATGTTGTGAACAATATTTATCACATCGCCCTTTTTTCTGCTTTTTTCATGGTATTAACGATAATTGTAATGATAATTCCTTTTCGTCCACCCTCAGCCGGCGCCCTTTTTTCCTGCTAACTTTATTATGATTAAAGGTAAATACAAGGGTTATTTCCAAAGTAACAGATTTTTTCAATTAAAGTAATCAATTAATGAAACACTTTATTTTATTTAGACACATTATCCTTTGATTATTTATCCACATAATCACCTCCTCTATTTAAGCATGTATTATATCTTTTGACAAGGTTTTCAATCCCTTAGTTGTGGTAGCATCACATGCCTCACCTGTGGATAGGATGATTTAGTGGGGGGCCTTCAAGTTAATGCTGCTGAACTAACAGTTACCAGCTTTCTGCAGTCATGCAACACTGGGAGAGGAGAGGTTAACCTGACAGATGCATGTTAACTTACTTGGCAGATAAAAGCAAATGGCTGCTAATTTCTAGGTAGAAGAAACAGACATGAGGAGGGGGTGGTGGTGTAGTGTGTGTATATGTTAGTGTGTGTGTCTTCAGGCACATCATTTTTACCATATTGCCCCAATTGTAACATATCCATAACTAATCATAAGTAATACACGTTGTGGAAAAGTGTTACCATGGCAGCCATACCAAATTCAGGATGCCCCGTCCCCAAAGAAGGAGCATCCTACATTTGTCTTGGCTATGTTGTAAACATATATCCATTTATATATGGACTGGTGCGCACCATGGCGAGAGTGCAGGCCGTGGTGGTTTTCAAGCCCATATCGTCGCCGGGCTGTGGTATCTCAGTGATAGAACAACAGTGACTGTCCAGCTGATCAAATTTGGTCTGTCCACAATGAAGCAACGACCTTATTTATTTTATTTATTTATTTATTGTATGTATAAAGTGCTAACATATTACGCAGCGCTGGACATTAGTTTAGGTTACAGACAATATTTAGGGGTGACATACAGCAAAATGACAATACAGGAATACAAGAAAGACCAGATCATGCAGCACAGTATGAGTACAAGGTAATGCTTAGTCAGTCACTGGATGGGAGCATGGAGATTAGGCAAGTTAGGTTCACTCAGATGCATAGCATTGGTTCACAGTAATGGAGGTGCATGATCAGGTAGGACACAAAAAGAGGAGGGGATCCGCCGTGGTGGAGCAATTGGAGCAGTGGATAATTCTGGCTGCCGCATTCGTGATGGACTGCAGTGGGGCTATTCGGGTCATAGGGATACCAGACAGAAGGGCATTGCAGTAGTCAAGGCGGGAAATTATGAGAGCATGGATGAGGAGTTTGGTGGTGGCAGAGGTCAGGAAAGGGCGAATCTTACAGATGTTACAAAGGTGGAAGTTGCAGGACTTTGTGAGGTTTTGGATGTGCGGAGTGAAGGAGAGTGCGGAGTCCAGGGTGACACCCAGACAGCGGGCTTGAGAGGTAGGCCGAATGGTAGTGTGGTTAACAGTGACATGCACATCTGGGAGGTTCATGGATGGCCGGGGTGGGAAGATCATAAATTCCGTTTTGTCTAGATTTAGTTTCAGGGACCTAGCGGACATCCAGGAGGAGATGACTGATAGGCAGGAGGAGACCTTGTCCATGGTAGTGGTGGATATGTCAGGGGTGTGGAGGTAGATCTGGGTGTCATCTGCATACAGATGATAGTTAAAACCCATGGAGGAGATAACCTTGCCAATGGAGGATGTGTATAGGGTGAAAAGTAGGGGGCCAAGGACCGAGCCTGGGGGGACTCCCACCAAGAGGTGGTTGGGGGTGGACAAGGACTTATTGAAGGCGGTCATGAAGGAGCGGTTGGAGAGGTAGGATGAAAGCCAGGTAAGGGTGAGATCGTGAATGCCCATGGACTGGAGGGACTGGAGGAGTAGGGGATGATCTACTGTGTCAAAAGCTGTTGACAGGTCAATGAGGAGGAGAATGGAGTACTTACCTTGAGCTTTAGCTAAGGCAAGGTCATTGACCACTTTGGTCTCATATTATCTTGGGTGTGCCCCCCCCCCAGCGAGACACTCATATAGCCGTTGGTCATTGCTTCATTGTGATACGCAAGCCCCTTCACCGCGGCAAGGTAATGATTATGAAGGGGAATTGGCACATGTACATGCCTTTTGTTTTGTTGTTGCAGCTGCAGTGCAGCCAGAAAACGTAGGCAGGCATGTACGCGCACCGGAAAAATTAGTATAGTGGCCTCAAATTCAGGAATCCACCTAGAGTCCTGGACCCTGTTGGTGGTGGCAGAGAAGGCAGTCAAGCGGCCTGCGGGCAGAGGTGCTGTGTGGGGAGCGACTTGGTCTTGGGGCAGGCAGCCACACGGCGTGCAGGCAGAGATGCTGTGTGTGGGGACTGACTTAGTCTTTGAGCGGGCAGTAGCCCTCCGGGATCCATGCCTCATTCATTTTGATAAAGGTGAGGTACTGAACACTTTTGTGACTTAGGATACTTCTCTTCTCAGTGACAATGCCTCCAGCTGTGCTGAAGGTCCTTTCTGACAGGATGCTTGAGGCAGGGCAAGACAGAAGTTGGAATGCAAATTGTGACAACTCTGGCCACAGGTCAAGCCTGCGCACCCAGTAGTCCAAGGGTTCATTGCTACTCACAGTGTCTACATCTACACTTAAGGCCAGGTAGTCTGCTACCTACCGGTCGAGGCGTTGGTGGAGGTGGCAGGAGGCCTGCCTGCAAGCTGTGGAGGTGTCACAAGTTGGTCTGCTGCACAGCCACGTACTTCCTGCTTGTCAGTGGTCACCAGGTTAATCCAATGGCTGTGTAAGTAATGTACCTGCCCTGACTGTGCCTGGCAGACCAGGCATCCGTGGTCAGGTGGACCCTTGACCCAACACTGTGTGCCAGAGATGACACCACTTGCCTCTCAACTTCATGGTACAGTTTGGGTATTGCCTTTTTACAGAAATAATTGCGGCTTGGTATCTTCCACTGCGGTGTCCCAATGGCCACAAATTTACGGAAGGCCTCAGAGTCCACCAGCTGGTATGGTAACAGCAAGCTAACAGTTCCATCAGAAGCGCAGTTGTGTGCGAAATGGCTGTCAGGCACCCTGTACCCGGCACCCACCACCACCATCTACAACGCTTCCTCACTCACTTTGGTATGCGAACCAACTTGCAACTTTGCACTAAGTCATGAACTTGTGATGTTCACTTTTGCTACAATAAATTGAGCCACTGCAGCAGTGCCAGCTTTCTTTCTGTTTTGTTCTCTCTCCATCATTGATCTACTTACTACTACTGCCTGCTTGAGCACGCTGATTAAGGGCTTACGAGGAATTTGATGTCCCACTAGCGCATGTTCCATAGCTTACTAGCTTTCTGTATCTGCATTGCAGTGCCAACCTACCACCATCTTTTACATCGAGCTAACAGTTCCGCGAAGCCAGCTGTCAGACGCCGGGCAAGTGGGTGACTGGCAGAAATTGGCTTCTTCCGCTCAAAGATTTCCTTCACAGACACCTGGCTGCTGTGGGCAGAGGAGCAGGAACCACTCAAGGTCAGAGGCGGAGTGGAGGAGGGTGGCTGTGATTGTGAAGGTGCATGGGAGAAAGCGGCTGAAGATTATGCACCTGAAGGAGGAAGAGAAGAAGGAGGGTGGCCTTTCTTTTGTGTGCTGCTTTTGCTCAGGTGCTCTTCCCATTGCAGTTTGTGCCTTTTCTGCATGTGCCTTCGTAAGGCAGTTGTCCCTACGTGGGTGTTGGCCTTTCCACGGCTCAATTTTTAGAGGCAGAGAGAACAGATGGCATTGCAATGATCTGAGGCAGACACATTAAAAAATTTCCAAACCAGCTGAGCCCCCCTGGGTGATGGCACTATGGTGGTATCAGCAGCTGACGTTGAAGGGCATGTTGGCTGGCTGTCCATAGTTGGTGATACATGGCGCCGGACACTGCCACCAGCTGTTTCTGATGACGAGCTCCCCCTGCTTTTTTCAGCAACTCGTCTCCTCCTACTCCTCTCTGACTCCCCCTCTGAACTGTCCCCCTGTTCATCTCCTCTATTGGAAACCCACGTGGCATCCATATCATCATCACCATCATAATCATCCTGCCCAGCTTCGATTGCCTCAGACACCTCCAAAACTGCACCAACAGCAGGTACTTCATCATCCTCCTCCTCACACGTTACGTCCATAGTGTCGCTTAACTCAGACATACGAGGTGGTGTCACTTGCTCAGCGCCTTCATCTTGTTATAACAATAATGGCTTTGCATCAGTGATTTCCCTACCTAATAACTCCTGCGAACTGTCAAATGCAGTGGATGTGGTGCTTGTAGTAGCGCTGGTGGCTGCGGAAAATTAGGTGTTCTGTGCTAAATAGTCAACCACGTCCTGACAGTCTTGGGAGTTGATGGGACATGCCTTCTTCTGAGCACTGTACTTTGGTCCAGGGCACGAAATCACATCAGCATGACCTCGCACAGACCTGCTGGGTGGCCTTTCTCTGGGTCTGCCTCTACCTCTGCCTCTACCTCTGCCTCTACCTGTTTTGTTTGTTTTGTCCATATCGGGGGGGGGGGGGGGATGATGTGAAAGGTATGCACTGACTTGACTAATACAATGTGCAGTCACACAGGTGCAGTTAACAGGTATGCACGGAGTGGTGTATCACACTGCGTGCACTCACATAGGTAGGTGGGTGCACTGAACACAACAGGTAGGTATATGCAGTGATGGGTATTACAAATGTGCACCTGTCACACACATGTACCATAAATAGGTACAGTGACTGGTGGTAATAAATATCACACTGCATGCGCTCACGTAGGTAGGTGGGTGCACTGAACAACAGGTAGGTATATGCAGTGATGGGTAATAAATGTGCAGCTGTCACACACAAACACACACGTACCGTGAACAGATACAGTGACTGCTGGTATTAAATATCAAACTGCATGCGCTCATGTAGGTAGGTGGGTGCACTGAACACAACAGGTAGGTATATGCAGTGATGGATATTACAAATGTGCACCTGTCTCACACACATGTACCGTGAATAAGGTACAGTGACTTGTGGTATTAAATATCACACTGCGTGTGCTCACATAGGTAGGTGGGTGCACTGAACACAACAGGTAGGTATATGCAGTGATGGGTATTGCAAATGTGCACCTGTCACACACACACACAGGTACCACCGTGAACAGGTGCAATGACTGGTGGTATTAACAATGCGTGCGCTCACGTAGGTAGGTAGGTAGATGCACTGAACAGTGAACAGGTGCAGTGATTGGGATGGGATTACAAATCTGCAGCTGCCTGTTACACACACAGGTAGTCACTGAATATGCTGGGCCTGGCAGTGGCACAGTAGGAATTACACCAAAGGCCAGCTGCGACTGATTGACAGGGCTGTATATAATGCAAGTGGGCCACACAAAACCAAAAAAAAATAGATCACAAGAACAAGATTAGCTCTCAAAAGAGCTGTTGAGGAGTGCTTTTTTAGCAATAAGAATCAGCAAGGAGTAAGCTAACAAGCCTACAAGAGCCTAACTAAGCTTTCCCTATGAGAGTCTGCAGCAGCTCTCCCTTCTCTAATTACTGCAGGCACACGAGTGAGTCCAATGCCTGACGCTGCCGGCCTTTTATAAGGGGGGGAGTGGCTCTAGGAGGGAGTGTAGCCTGATTGGCTACAATGTGCCTGCTGACTGTGATGTAGAGGGTCAAAGTTGACCCTAATGATGCACTATGGGGGCGAATCGAACTTCCGGAAAAGTTCCAGATTCTCCGCGAACGCGAACCACAGAAGTTCGCCGGGAACCGTTCGCCGGTGAACAGTTCGGTCCATCTCTAATGGTCTGCTCGAGCTGCCAGAGTAATGAAAGAGGCCTGGCATCAGAATGCACTTCAGTACCTTCCTGGACTTTGAGAAATTGGATGGCCCATTGGGAAGACATCAACAACACCCCATGCCAGTTGTGCTTATTTCCTTTTGTGGAAGTTGGAGAACACTTGGGACATAGCTATCACAATATGGTAACACTTCACCCAGCATTTAATTGCGTTTTGATTAAGGGGATTCTACCTCCTGTTTAAAAAGGATTTATTCATGATACTTTCATTTAAGAGGTGAGCAGTGAGCACCATGCTACACACCACTGTACAATCCAACTACCACTGCACTCAGTTGAGCATGCAAAGGCAAAGGTGGCAAGATTATAGATTAGTTTATATTATGCCTGGGATGAGTACATAGTATGGGTAATTATGGTAATCAAGTGCAACTGGAAGATAATCTGTTATGGCAAGGTAATCAGCGCATCTGTTTTGACAACAACTTAAAAAAAAAAGATCATTTGCACATACTTGCATATACAGTATGAAGAAATATAAAATGCTCCTACCGATAGTGTACTCTTTTGAGGTGCTAATAACAATGGTAAAATAAAGGTAAATGATACCAATATTTCACTACAACTAAACCTAACTCTATTCTTACACATAACTTTCCCTCTACCAAGGCCTAACCCTAACCAACCCCACTCCGATGCCTAACCTTACCCCCGCACACCTAACCTAACCACGCCAAACAATTATCAAAGGTGCTGTCAGGAAAACATAAAATAAAGATCAAGGCTTTTTACAGTGGCTGGATAGTGTACTGGTCAAGGTCTCTGTCTTTGACATGGGAGACCCGGGTTTGAATCCTGGCTAGGGTCAGTACCTATTGAGTAAGAAGTCGTTGGGCAAGACTCCCTAACACTGCAGGGTGGCCTCTTGAGCGCGTCCTTAGTAGCTGCAGCATACAAATGTTTGGATTATTATTGCATTATTAAAGTCACAATATAAGCAGAGGGTGGCATACGGGAAACTTTATTAGCTGTACTGAGCACAAGCAGCACATATGAAAGTCTCATTAGGAGCTTCCAGGCTATGACAGTACAGTAGTTTTCTAAGACAGTATAATTAAATAACAATAAGGTTAGATTTCACCGGCCAAGCTGTCTCAGAGCAAAGATTCCATATATCGTATATGTGCTATTATGAGAGGTTACTTAAATTAACTACCTTCTTTTAAAAATCTGTGATGGAGTGATGACATGTTACGCTTAGTACAAAAGAAAAGCACTAGGCTGTAACTTCACACCTAACAGAGGCATATTACATGTGATAACGAAGACTAACCCGATCTTGTAAAACTAATGAAGAGCTTCATAAATGATAATTCAACAACTCATAAGTGTAACAAGATTTAGAATGCATGAATATATCCTCATTACTAGTTATTAAGAACAGATCAGCATAGTGTACACTGTTATGTATTTAAATGCGCTCTTTGGTTTCTAGTCTGAGCTGGATTGGCAGCTGATTGAGCAGTTCATATTTTGCTGTAGTAGCTAGCTCATTTGATGCTTCTGCATATGCTGCTCTCTGCAATTTAGTCTACCCTCTGCATCTTCCATTCCAGGAATCTCCTGGCAGTCCAATAGTAAATCTGTGCTTGATTCAGGGCCCAAGCATATTTTCATTGTAAATACGGAGCCTTCTTTTATGAGGATGCTCACATCACAGCTTGAGCGCTGTAATTTTTATACAGGTCTCGACGATCAATAAAAAAGCCACAGGAGGAATGATTTATCTTGCTGGTTACAGAGCCTGTCACTGAGAGAAATTGTAAAAGATCAATTTACACAACTCTGTGTGAGAATGTTATTGATATAACACGGCTGATCTGCTCTTAGCCGGCTGGGACAGTTGATGCAAGAGGTGCATTGTGCAGTGATCAGCTTTGCTGGCTATGGTCTTAATAGACTCACTAGTCTGCAAAATGGACATTGAACCTTTAAAGTGGGGGACTGCACAGACACAAGACAGGTTAAGTGACTTGAATGGGGAGTTATTGGTCTAGCTATGATTAGTTAGATGTACAAGTGTCATGCATCCTATTCTTCCCTCCCCCTGACTTCCTGCTGTGAGAACCGTTCACTTGAAAGATAGAGCTGCCTTAATTACAATGAGCCCTTTTTAACTACAGGTCACAGAATTTGGCTCACTTCACAGGAAATGGGCAAGCAAACTATCTTCCTGAAAAAGAAAATCAAACTTCCACTTCTCAAATTAGTTAAATGAAGCTTAGCAAGGACTCCCTGGTTGGTGTTTTGATACAGAATTAATTGCTGTTGGAAAGCTTTGTGACTTTTTAGGGAAATTAGATTAATAGTAATAGGTGGTAAAGTTAGACAACACATAGTTTGTGTCCCCCTCTTTGCAACTTGCAGAATGCATTGACTAGTGTATCTGCAAAAAAACTAAAAAAAAAACAAAACAAAAACAAACTAAAAAAATTCATAGCCTTTATTTATACTGTCCCTTATTTCTCAAAAACTATTTTTTTCACAGGTCGCCTACTGTTTAATATCAGAGTTCTTCCAGTAATAAGTAAAGTCAATTTATGCAGAAAGATATAAGGTAACAAAAGCAGTGTGAGTGATAAATTATGATACATCTTGGATTTTGATTCAACTCCTGCAAAATAAAAACAAAGATTTTTTTTCCGACAATCACAGGCACTTACACACACTTGCGCACACACACACACACACACACGCACACTTTAGACATAGTGCAGTAATGATAAGTGTAAAGCTACATGTGATAAACGTCAGCCGAAATGGCCGATAATTACTGTTTCAGCATAGGATTGCTATGTGTGCACCTCGGCCACTTATGCCCGAGCATTTAAACCACCGCCAATCTGCCGATCATTGTCCCTGCACCTCCCTCCATAGCAACATAACACATCGCTAGCCACATATCCAATTTTGATTGGATAATGACTGGCCAATTTTTTAACTCCCATGTAGTTTAAGGGCCAACAGGTTGTGAATACTATGAACAGATGGTGCAGGTAAGCTCTCATATTACATGAAAGTGGTAACATTACCCAGTGATTTGCCAATCGGAATTGAATGTGTGTATCAGGCTTAAAAACTACACTTTAATGATTTTGCTTAGTACTCAGTACACTGTGTGCATTGATTCAGTGGATAGCTATGAGGCCAAGAGCACCAGTGCAAATTTTTACACAGCTCTCTAGCACTCTATGTATTTATAAAATATGGTTCAGACTACTAAAACCAGTTTTCTAAGGACAGTCACTGTGCGAGAAAGGTGTAAGCAGATAAACTGAATGGTTTGATAATGATAATCACCATTCAAAGCACAGAATTGATCATTACTACTACAACACCAATAAAGAGCTAAGTGTAAGAGGGCCCCAAGTGGACGCCTTAGGTCCAAGAGTGACAGTGTAGTCGCAACCTCTGCATCCCCTGTTACTACACCAGTGCATGGACTAATATAAATCTGTAACATTTATACCCTCCACTGATCTATGTGTATTGCAGAGCAGGAAGTTGGCACCAGAGGCACCGGGGAAGTTTGAGTGCTACCATAGGCACTCATGTTAACAGCTGTGATTTGTGGCTATAACAGGAAATGTGGGCCAAGAAGCACCCAATAAAATATTATTTTTACACATAAATTGGCACTGCTGTGTTGATTGTTGCAAGTCTGGTTGGATTTCCAGGACAATATTCTGACCTGTTAAGACCTAGGCTGTACATAAATAGTATAATGTTTGTTTTGTTTAACCACTTCGCCATATCTGGACGCATATATCCGTCCAGATAGGCAGTGGTGCTGCAGCCGTGTGTTGCGCGCGATCGGGCGCGCGCCCGCGCGCGCCCCCGCTACCTCCCGCTGCCCCCCCGATCAGTGAATGGGAATATAATTCCCATTCACCGATCCAAGTCCCCGGCAGAAATACCGACGCTTTCTCATCAGAGAGCATGGTATTTCTGCCCCCAGGAAACAACTTCTCTTCATTTTAGTTCCTAGATGCGACATCGTTCGCATCTAGGAACTTTTTGAATGTGGCCATCTTGTGGCCAAATAGTAAACTGCACCCACATACCTGTATTGAATAAAAAATACATTATTTTACATCTAAAATTGGCTATTTACCTCCCAAACTAAAATTACCCAAATACATTTTTGTATTAAAAAAAATAATAAAAAAAATTACAATTAAAAAAAAAAAAACTACATAAATAGTTACCTAAGGGTCTGAACTTTTTAAATATACATGTCAAGAGAGTATCTTATTACATTTTTTAAAATTATAAGCTTGTAAATAGTGATCGACGCAAATTGAAAAAATGCACCTTTATTTCTAAATAAAATATCGGCGCCATAAATTGTGATAGGGACGTAATTTAAATGGTGTAATAAGCGGGACAAATGGGCACATAAAATGCATGGGTTTTAATTACTGTAGCATGTATTAATTTTAAACTATAATGGCTAAAAACTGAGAAATAATGTTTTTTTTCCATTTCTATCTTAATCTTCCTGTTAAAATGTATTTACAGTAAAGTGGCTCTTAGCAAAATGTACTACCTAAAGAAAGCCTAATTAGTGGCGGAAAAAACGAGATATAGATCAATTAATTTTGATAAGTAGCGATAAAGTTATTAGCGAATGAATGGGAGGTGAACATTGCTTGGATGCATAAGATTTTCGAAGCTGTAGGCTGAAGTGGTTAAATGTATTCAGTGAATTTAGGCCAGTGAGATGTACAATGCCTGGTAATAATTTGTGTATCATTTACATACTTATTTTGATAAACAACATTATTTTTATGTAAACTACCAATTTCTTATTGGTGTCAACAAAACTAATTGATGCGGATTAGGATCTTCCTGTTCACTATATGAGTAGGGAGACAAAAAGGAACCAAAATGGCCAGGAACTGTTGTGTTACTACCAAACTGATTTCTACCCTGGGAATGGTTGATGTGGGCAGCACGGTGGTGAAGTGGGTAATACTGTCGCCTTGCAGAGCTGAGTCCCTGGTTGCCATCCTAGTGAGGGAACTATCTGCATGGAGTTTGTATGTTCTCCCTGTGTCTTTGTGGGTTACTTGCAGACCACATCCCAAAAACATACAGACAAGAAGTCGACTGACTTTCCCCTAAAATTGTCCCTTGACTATAATAAACACATGACTATGGTGAGGATTAGATTGTGAGTTCCTCTGAGGGACAATTAGAGACAAGACTAAATATACTTTGTAAAGTGCTGTGGAAGATGTTGGTGCTATATAAATATATAAATACTAAATAATAATAATAGTAATAATAATATAATATTAAGAATATACTCAGACAGGTCTATTGTGGAATCATAACATATCTTTAAAAATGATGTTAATCTCCTGTAGCCTGAAACCCTGTAATGTTCCATGCAACATAGAATGAGTCCTTTTGGCTAGTCTCAGCTACAATTTAAGATATTAACAAACAAAACAAAACATTTTGTATATACTTAGAAGCATAAATTTAAGTGCTATGAGAGTTCTTAGTAATGACAGAATAACTGTAAAAATATCAAATTTGTTAAAAATATGTACAGCACATTGCAGTTTGTGACCACAGAATTTAAACACTTTGTTATTTAATGGTAAGCAGTTATTTAATGGTGAGCAAGAATTAAAGTGTTTGCTTCATCATGCCATTCTGAGCACATGCAGTTTCAAAGACGCATACACAGTAATCAATCTCCCAGATGGCCTGTAACCACTGACCCAAAAATAAACAACTCGGAGGAAGAAATAAATATTTTGGCATGCTACCTTGTTAATTACTAAGGGCTATTTTCCTTATAAGTAATCATCATTTAAAGGAAGAGGGCAAAAATCATTAACTAATATTTAAGCATGTTTGATTTAAGTGTATATTAGCTGAAATCTTCATACATAACATAGAATTTAGCCCCATGCAGACAGCAACATATTAGTTTGTAGCTAATGCACTGAAAAAGGTTGCTCTGAATTTGTGAACATTTCATGTTCGAGCTGTATTCATTAACGGCTGAGCTTCAAAGGCACCTAACATTTGCAAAAGTGTGCTTACATTAAAATAGGATGCAAATCTGGTGGTGCACTTTTTTAAACACCAACACCACTATAAACACCAAAAAGAGTTTGAATAAAAAAACAATAGATAGCACAGAATTGTTGGTACACAGTCACTGTGGATAGCAATGGTCCTGCTGATCCCAGTGCTCAGAGCAGCCTGGCCACCGTGCAATTCAACTGTGTGCTATCTTATGTTGGTTTGTGATGTGCAAGTAACTGAATGGGTTACGTCCATTATATATATATTTTTTTAATTTATTTTATTTTTATTTTTGTTCCATATGAGCACAATTGTTACACTTTATCTAAAGTTCAATGCGTGTACAGGCTCTAAAAATACATAGGAATTGGTGTGTAGGTCAGGTACAGAAGGGACAAGGGCCCTTTTACACTTAATGCGTTGGTGTGCATTAGTGTGCATTAGTACACATTGGTTCACATTTTTCCATATGCGTATAGTGGGAACTGTGCCATAGAAAAACATGGGTATTACTTTGAAAATCAGTCTTTTTTTTCAGTTTTAACTTGGAGCAACTGATGAAGTGTAAATGGGGCCTAATTGTTTTGCTGTGTGGAGCAGGTACAGAAGGCAGAACTGTGCTAATTTCAACCTCCTGTTGAAAAGGGGGGCTGTCATAAGATCCAGTATGGTGTAGGTCAAATTACGTTCCCCCAAGAGGGCGGGGAAGGGGGTGGAATGATGGAAGCACCAATGCACCTGGTAACTATTTTCAATTTACTGCACATCCTTCCATAAAATCCCAGTAAAGAATGGGGTTGGAGATCAGGTGATGCATAGCATGGTCCAATGCAATTTTTTCATGAGGTGTATGAAAATAGGTGCCTTTTATATGGAGGACACAGTGGCATATGTTCCCTAACCTTCAGTAAAATAGCATGAACTATCAGTGCACGTAAATTTTACTAGTGTTTATGCAAGTAACTTACCATGGCTACACACGTAGTTCAACTCACAATATGCAGGTGCATCTATAACGCACGTTGCATCTTTACTACTAACATACGCATTGCGCCCAATACAATGCAGTACAATGCTAACGGCCCGAGCAGTTAAATTGGTACCCAGTTAAAACTCTTCTGATATCTTATCAAGATCAAGTTGAACAAGGTAGCAAAACCATTTACTCCTCTCTGATCAGTGTCTTATCAGGCAATGATCTATTGCTTGTTTTATCAGACTGTTAATGGCCCATACTCACGGGCTACAATTGTCGCCGTAACACGCGCCGCACGCATGTTGCGGCGACAGGTCGCCCGTGAGTATGAGGCGTTGCACGGGCACGCACCCCGAACCGTCGCTCGTCGCTGCTGTCGCCAGGTGATTGGCGCGGTCAATCGCCTGGCGACAGTTGCCACCACAACTCCGCCGCAACTGTCGCTAGTCCGCGTGAGTATGCGGACTAGCAACAGCAACCAGCAGGGAATACCCTGAGGAACTTCAGCGACAGCTTCCTGTGCGTCAGTTGGCAGGTCCCTCCGCCGTATGTATGCGGAGGGACCTAGCGACGAGCTGTCACCGGCCTGTCAAGCACACACTCCCATGTGCTAGCGGCAGGCCAGAATGTTGCCCGTGAGTATGGGGCATTATTCAGCTGTGTGTGGCTAGGTTTACTAAAGCAAAACAGAGTTTCATGATTATTATCTGTGTCACAATGAAAAAGCAAAGTTACTCTGAGTGCTATTGCAGCCATGGACCTGCTTTTTTAAGTGTTGGAAATAGCCAATTTGTTAAAATTTAGTGCATGGAAACCTAATTTAAATTTGTCACACAAAAGAAGGGGTTTCCCGTTTGCTACAGTGTGGAAAGCTTCTTTAGTAAAACATGGATTGCATAGCGGCTGATGTTACATATGTTAGAATACAATATATACCCTCCATCTTGGTGGCTGTTAAGAGCAATTATTCATAGGCTCATCATCTGGTACTTTGGTGATCGCAGTTGTTGCTATGTAAATGTTGTCATGGACACCTGGGTTGGTAAAATGTTTAGGAAAGTTTCTGTTTTTTTTTTTTTTATCAATATAAAGACAAGGGAGTGTAATACATACTGTACAATCATTTTACACTTTAAAGGTAAGAGAATAAAATAATTTGCCAGCTGTGAGTTCCTTCTTCATATGTGACAAAAAGGGGCCTCAAAGACAGTGAGTGAGTGAACATAAAATAAGCACAGGCTAATATGCTGGAAAAGGCTTTATTTTAATTCTAGCACATCTTGATGTCTAAATCATTGAAGTTTGTTCATATGATATTAAAAGCTGAGATTCACCTTTTGTAGTTCTCTCGAGAGACACTGACCCAAATTCTCCAGCAGCACTTGAAAAGGGTTTGTCTCTACACCAGTTTTATCCAGTGGTTCCAACAGAGAATGGCTTAAAATTAAAAGTTCCTTTTACCAGTGGGAATATATAGGACTTTAATAACTGAAATGCATTTTACTTTGTATCACTGGGGTCAAGAGGTCTCTAAACAAACCACATTTATCAATTATTTAGAACCGGTTTCTTCAGAGGTGGAATTTCTGCGATATTATTTGGTGGATAAATTTAATGTTCTGCAGCTAGCAGCAGCATTTTATTCATAACAAATTTCCTGCAAACCGAATTTACAGGAGCAACTTAATTTTCACCACCGAGAGAGCACTGCAGAAGCCTGGAAACCTCTGCAGAAGAAGCCAGATGAAATTCTGCTTACTAAGATGATGTCAGTAGAGTCTTCGGATGAAAATAATTACTTCAAAATATAGAGAAAAGAATTTCTGCATAAATCCTACCTACTAAATTAGAAAAAAAAATGTATGCTGTCTCTCTAAAAACCAGTTATTTATTATTGTAATTATTATTATTATTATTATTATTATTATTATTAGTAGTAGTAGTAGTAGTAGTAGTAGTAATAGTAGTAGTATTAATTGCAGCGATAAAGCAATTAATAAATACTATACAAATTAATTCATACTTAAAGAGAAACCGTAACAAATAATTGAACTTCAATCCAATCAGTAGCTGATACCCCCTTTCCGCACGAGAAATCTATTCCTTTTCTCAAACAGATCATCAGGGGGCTCTGAATGGCTGATATTGTGGTGAAACCCCTCCCACAGTGTGATGTCAGGACCATGGTCCTGACAGTTTCCTGTCTGTAAACTTCATAGCTGTTTACAGCTGTTTCCAAGTGCCAAAAAAGGAAGCAGCATCTCCTTCCACTGACATCACCTGCCAGCAGTAAAAATGTCACCACGTGATAAAGCCATAATGTAAATCAGGGAGAGGAAAGATTTTACAATGGGCAAACACTGACTGAAGCATTTTTTATTACATACTTTCACTGGAGTTCCTCTTTAAGTAATTTGTCAGTTGATTATACTACTTACAAACATAAGTATGTAACCACAGACTGCTAGTACCCAGCTGCAAAGTCCAAAAAAAATTCAAGATCTGCTATGATATAACATTATTACTATAATTATTGATAGTTATTATTAAGCTCAGTAAGTTTTGTACTTTTGTCAGCAGATGGGCAGGATTTTTACTTTCCTAGCCATCCACCCAGGGCTGATCTTCTGATAGGGATTACCAATGCCTGCTAGAGGAGGGTCACTACATCATTGCTTCCTGCACTACTCATTTTCTCCCCCTTTCTGTTAGAGTTTGTATGTGTGTGCACTGGGGTGTTGCAGTCAATGACCTCTCCCTCTTGATGCATCCTATGGGGGAGTCATAGTAGTTCTGGATGCACGCTAGCCTCACAAGGGCAGAAATATGCTACTGGCACCATCACTCCAACTACTGTCCTGATGTGATGCATGATGGGGGTCACATGTTGGGCAAGGCGTAATGATCACATGCAGCTACCTTCTCTTTTAAGACAACAATAGTAAACTTTGTTGTGTTGGATGCATCATCTTTACAACTTTCATATGCAATGGTATAATGGCACATTTTTGCACAAGTGTAGGAAGGGAATGGTATTTGGAATTTAAAGCAGACATGAACTAAGAACTTCCTCTCTGCTCTAAAATATACGCAACAGTATAACAGCCTTTAAAGAAAAACATTTCTTTGTTACAGCATCTGCAGTGTGTCTACTTCCCGCTTTCATGGAAGCAGACATATTGTTATCATCCTGACACAGCTGAACATATTAAATTACGCTGGTGATTAGTCACAGATGAGGGGGGATTAGACAGGCTAAACTCTCTAAATACATACAGGGCACATTTTTCTATCCTGTGCAAGAGTTCACGTCCACTTTATTGAAGTCAGTTCTCTTGAATTTATATTCTGAAAAGATATATCAAACCAAGGTGGTCCTGCAGATCTCAATTCCATCCTGATGAACTGGTGCACCTGAACTTGGCCCTCTTACCAGAATATTCTACACCAGCACTTATTGGTATTTGGCTCTCTCTACCCATCATCATGAACAAGCTCCCTACTGATACCTGCTGCTTACTTCCAGTGTGATAATAGAAGTCTTCTTGTATGTGATCCAAAACAGGTGATTTTGTTGGCCGATCCAACATTTTTATACTTGGTTGTGCAGGGGGCAGCCAGACAGGCAGAGAAAGTGGTGGTGCTAGGCTGATTTTGGAAATCTATCTATGGTGCATGGGTAAGCAACAGAGCCCTCTCTGATCAGATTTGATCAGAGAGAGATCTATCTCATCGTCAAACTGCCAGATATATGGACACCTTCACATTTTGGAGTCATGTCACATTAAAAGGCAGCAGAAATCAAAGAAGTGGAATTATGCATAATGTCCCAAAAACCTTAATCAAATTATTGACCATTGTGCTCTGAAAGTTCAGGTTAGCAGCACGCTTAGTGTACTGGTTTTATCTGATTCAATAAAGATTAATATTCACTTGTGACATTGCTTGGAACCCGACTTCTTTGATTTCTGCTGCTTCGGGGACTGAGTTACCTGGTTCCTGCACTGACCCTGCCAAACAGGGGTTGAACAGATTTCACCACAGATATGGGAGTTATGCAAATTAGGGAACATATTAAGTAATTTGCATAAAGTTGGTAAACTTAACTGCACTGTCTGCATGTTATGTTTACCAAATTTTTGCGGATATGCCCTACGGAGCATGACAATTAAGTGCTAATGAGCTATTTGGGTGCCCCATAGGCGCTAATGCAAATATTGGCCCATAGCAGGAAATTGGGTGTGAGATAATTATCATTTTGAAAATGATAATTATTGTGTCCTCGCTCCCGCTGAGATTACCAGGAGCGTACTGCGCAGGGCCAGTATGGTCTGTGCCTGCACAGTATGCTCCTGGTGACATCAGCAGGAGCGAGGACATGGCAACGCAGACGCAGTGGTTTTCAGACTTTAAAGTCTGAAATTCCAGAAGTGAACTGGATGCGGAGACAGATCATCAGTAAGTGGCTGCTCAGGCACAGGATGTCTGCGGGGGACCATTAGAAACCCTGGGTAAGTTCAACTAATTTTCCCCCGACCCCCTACAGTATTCCTTTAAATACGAAGAATAACAGTATACATTAGCGATTAATAAAAAATGGGGATCCATTTTTCTGAGCACCCCTTTTTCATGCATGCCTTTTGTGTTTTAATAAATACATCAGGCAAAAATGTACTGTAGGCAGGCCTGCTTTACAAAGTGCACTTAGGGCAGAAGGCAGGGAGCGTTACCTGGAGTGGTCTCTCTCCTATGCCAGGGATATTATAAGCAGTTGGTGATTAGGACATGTTTCCTGGATCTTTTTAACGTATGGGGATTTGCACTTTAGGGACAAACACTGCGTGTTTTTTTTTAAAGATCATTAAGAAATTGGTTTATAATTTTGCAAAGATGTTTTTTTCTATTCTTTTTTCATGTATTTATTGGTGTGCTATGCACACAATGTGCGCTCTATTTTTGATAAAAATGTACTGCTATTACCGGACATTTTCCTTTTTACCTCATCAAATTGAGCTAAAAAGCAGTGTACCTGTTAAAATGATTTAATTATCTGACGATCAGTCCATTTTTAATCATATATTACACAAGTGAGCAGGTTAGAGCTAACAATGATATTTAGACAATGCATGGGTTTTTTTTTGGGGGGGGGGGGGGGGTGTAAATAAGTGTTGCTAAATGATTTGAATGACATGATAACGCTGTTCATGTGTGAAAAAACAAAACTTTTTGATATAATAGGAACCTGGGATTCAGAACCTAGTGCAGCAAGGTAAGTAAGCACAGCAAAAGGCTTGAATACTCTATAATTACTTTTTAAAAAGCAACTTTTATAACTGTTCTACACACACAGACACATATTTTAAATGTCTGTGCTTTGTTACTTGTTCTTTGTTCTTCTAGTAAGCATGCACATAGTAATTTCTATACAAAAATCCCTCTGTGTGCCTGCTGTTGTCACTAAAGAACCATAAATCCTGCTAAATGTGCTTCATTTACAGCAGACAGCTAAATGTATGTTTCTATAAATGATTTCAAAATGTCTACAATTATGTTTTAATTTATTTTTTGTTTTAATGTATCTGTTTTATAATTAAGGTGTTAACAATTTTAATTATATACTTTTTGTAGTTTTTAAACACACACTCACACCTGCAGAGATGTACCAAACGGTTCGCCAGCGAACGGTTCCAGGCGAACTTTGGGGGTTCGTGTTCGCCTGCACCAGGCGAACTTTTGCCCCATAATGCACTATGAGGGTCAACTTTGACCCTCTGCATCACAGTTAGCAGACACATTGTAGCCATTCAGGCTACACTAAGCCCTGGAGCCCCACCCCCCCTTATATAAGGAAGGCTGCGGCGGCCATTAGCCTCACTCGTGTGCCTGCTAGAGACAGACTAGGGACAGCTGCTGCAGACTTGTTCTTCTAGGAACAGATTAGTTAGGTTCTTGGCTGCTTAGCTTGCTCCTGGCTGATTGTTATTGCTTTTATAGCACCCATCAATAGCTCTTGTCAGAGCTCATCCTGTACTTTTTTTTTTCTGTGTGTCAAACTGACACTTTTGTTGCATGCACAGCCTTGCTAATTGATAGTGTGTGTGCCACTGCCAGTAGCCCAGCACATTCAGTGACTACCTGTGTGTGTGACAGGGAGCTGCACATTGTACTGCCCAGTACTGCATATACCCAGTACCTGTTGTGTTTACTTAACCCACCTCATCACTGCATATACCTAGCTTTGTGTTCAGTGAACCCGCCTCACTGCATCTAAGTACCTTTACTGTTCAGTGAACCCGGCTCACTGCATCTCACTACCTGTTGTGTTGAGTGAACCCACCTCACGGCATCTAAGTACCTTTACTGTTCAGTGAACCCAACTCACTGCATCTTACTACCTGTTGTGTTCAGTGAACCCAGCTCACTGCATCCAACTACCTGTTGTGTTCAGTGAACCCACCTCACTGCATCTAAGTACCTTTACTGTTCTGTGAACCCAGCTCACTGCATCTAACTACCTGTTGTGTTGAGTGAACCCACCTCACTGCATCTAAGTACCTTTATTGTTCAGTGAACCCAGCTCACTGCATCTAAGTACCTTTATTGTTCAGTGAACCCAGCTCACTGCATCTTACTACCTGTTGTGTTCAGTGAACCCAGCTCACTGCATCTAAGTACCTTTATTGTTCAGTGAACCCAGCTCACTGCATCTTACAACCTATTGTGTTCAGTGAACCCAGCTCACTGCATCTAAGTACCTTTATTGTTCAGTGAACCCACCTCACTGCATCTAAGTACCTTTAATGTTCAGTGAACCCAGCTCACTGCATCTAACTACCTGTTGTGTTGAGTGAACCCAGCTCACTGCATATACCTAGCATCCCCCCGAGATGGACAAACTGGACAAACCAGGTAGAGGAAGAGGTAGAGGCAGACCCAGAGGAATGCCACCAAGCACTGGCAGGTCTGTGCGAGGTGGTGTTGCTGTGATTTCATGCGGACCTGGCCCAAAAATACAGTGCTCAGAAGAAGGCACGTGCCATCACTTCCCAAGATCAGGACGTGCTTGACTATTTAACACAGAACACCTCATCTCCCGCTACAACAAGCACCACATCTGCTGCATTTGACACTTTGCAGGAGTTATTTGGTGGTGGTGGTGAAATCACTGATTCACACCCACTACTGCAACAACAACAAGAAGGCGCAGGTACACCACCTCATACGTCTGAGTTAGGTGGCAATAGTATGGACGTAATGTGTGAGGAAGGGGATGATGAACCACCTGAAGTTGGTGCAGTTGAGGAGGTGTCTGAGGAAAGCGAAGCTGGCCAGGAGCATTATGATGACGATTATATGGATACCACATATGTTCCCAGTAGAGGAGATGACCATGGGGACAGTTCAGAGGAGGAGTCAGAGAGGAGTAGGAGGAGACGACTCCATGATAGAAGCAGAGGGAGCTCGTCCCAGAAACAGCTGGGGGCAGTGTCCGGCGCCATGTATCGCAAGCTATGGCCAGCCAACATGCCCTTCAACGTCAGCTGCTGATGCCACCGTAGCACCATCAGCCCAGGGGGGCTCAGCGGTTTGGAAATTTTTTCACGTGTGTGTCTCAGATCGGAGCAAAGCCATCTGTTGTCTCTGCCAGCAAAAATTGAGCCGTGGAAAGGCGAACTCCACCCGTGCTGATCCACCCGTGCCTCCGCTCTCTTCCCATCAGGCCCTGCACCCGGACAGCGCTGTTGCGCACGCCATACACTACTGCCGCCTCCGCGTTTGGATAAGCGTTTGGATGAGCTGGAATAAGCGTGCAGCAAGCAAAAGAGGTGTCTATATGGGGCACGTGAGTAATCCGCAGTCAGGCGTAAAAGAGCAATAAGGAACTGATGCATATCTTCTAAGGACGGCTGTCCAGTTAAGCTGTTTGTTATTTCTTGGCTCAATTGAAGATATCTATATGCTTGTATGCCAACTGGTTGTTGCTCGACCTGAAAGTGTTTTGCATTGTATGTGCAAGTAATGAGAGCGTATTTCTCTGTGAAAGAGGCGTGCATAAGGAAAAGCACACGGGTTGGATTGAAGATTAGTACCTGCTGGATGGTATCTGTGCTAGCACAAGGGACTTGTTAAAGAGGCCTGAAGATACAATACCGGTAATTGAGGTGCACCCATTTAGGTCCTACTTGATCCCTAGGCTGGCGATAGCGAGATTTTTAATTGATTTTAATAATCGTTTTTGTGGTTTTTTTGTAACTGATGATTAAAATTGAATTTATATATTGGTAAGTCCAGGCTCCCTATGCATTTTTGTGTTCCTTATTTCTTTCTATGCCTGAAAAAGTTAAACATTAGGTATGCAAAAGACAGTTTCTGCCTGGGTCAGGACTGGGTCAGACTGGGTCATACTCTAGCATAAACCTCACTGATAAGTAATTACAGTCATAAAACACTTTCCTGACAATAAAAATGGGTCCAGAGTGCAGGAAAACGATAAAAAGGGTCAACAATTCATAGATTTGAGCCCTGGTGTCATTGAGCAGAGACAACGAAGCAGTAAAAACTTAAAAACTAGATTTATTTATAAAATAAAAATGTTAGATATCTAAAAAAGTCATTTTTAGGAGACTGAGGATAGATACAATTGTTTTTCTCATCAGTTTATGTTCAACTCGGATGTCTGTGACTCAGCTTTCCCACAATTCTATAGGCCAGGGGAGTGCAATCGGGGGTGCGCACAGCCAAGATTGAGCATGCAGTGACCTGCATCCCAGCTGGATCGCTGACTTAACAGGTGCAGAACAGAAGGGACAGGACAGACGCTAATGGACTAAATGGGGCTGGAGGAAGACTAAGGTAAGTATAAATCTTTTTGCTACAATCGTCTCACATTTGCTTTTAGCTTTAAGGCTTAGGGTGCATGTACACATTCCCTTCATTGGACAATTTTACCACCTCCATGTACTATGAGGGCCAAAAGATTTTGAACACTTTGAACAGATTACATAGGTAACCTCTTATACTACATGGAAAAGGTAAAATTGGCCAATCAAGAGTGGGTGTGTTTCAGCAGACTCACTATGAGCGCATAACACAGCAGTTATGAGTGCATGGTACTCTGATATAACCGCACGCTGTGTGTGCAGTATATTTAGTGCACTTTCATCATCAAGCTGAAGGACTACTGTAATCAGCAGTAGCAATGCGCAAACAAAAGATTTCATCAGCAATGGGGTTGGGGAGATAGGGTACTGTGCTTCAAACAGTTAAGAGAGTCACACAGCCTGATTAGGTTGAGAGGAATCAGTTAATTAAGATAAAATAACTCCCATGCATAGGATACATTGACACATTCAGTTTGATATAAAAGAAATTCACATTCTCAGTCCACTTACTTAGGGCCCAGTGATTGTATATCAGAAAATTGATACCAGAGGAAAACCCTCATAAAAGTTAGAGCAATGCCAGGCAATTGCAGGTAATTTTTTTCTGTACACAGCTTAACAGGCGTGTCAGATAGTAGAACTGTTGCTGCATCTCACTATTTGGTGACTATCTTGTTACAAGTTATTCGAGCATTTGAGAATAGTTGCTTACCTTTAATTTTATCTTATTTCTATTCTAGTGAGTTATGTTTTTCACATGTAACCATCATACAACACAGTAGTTATGAAATCACACTTCCACTAACATCACCTACACCAGATCTTTACACAGCCTATTTCTGCAGATCTTGCCGTCACATACATTCTCAGCAATATAGGATACTGTTTAGTGATGCAGAAGACTGCTCCTTAAATAATTAGAGATGCAGTTGTCATTTTGCTACAATGGGTGGCATATTCTCCACTCTGCTGAGACCTTAAAAAGGGATTCTAGAATAAAAACACAGATTAGTCATTTTTAGGAAATCGCTAATGCATTGATCCATAAAGATTAGAAATTAACAGATGTTGTGTTACCATAGTCACAGACTTTCATTTGACATGAAATGACTGACTTGTTTCAACCTTGTTGAAATGGGAGCTGAATTAAAGTTACTCTGGATAGATGGGTGAGCACAGAAGGAAGACAGATGTGGCTAAGCACTAAGCTATATTAGTATAACATCATGGCATTCAGAAACAAGGGAGAAAGGAAGGGTTGCATTGGTCACATTCTATATTACTGTGTTCAGTAACTAATGAATTCATTTTTACAAATAAATTGGTAAATGGTAAAATAAATACAAGAAGCAGGAAATTGCAGGGAGTGAACCAAAGCATGAGTAATTAACTGAATTTGCGGTTTGAAATGAAGCATGAAAGGACATAGGATTCATAAAAACACACATTGGAACAATGAGAAGCGTAAAATGGCCCATATGCAATTCACTTTTTCTCCTGAGTTTTCTCCTAGGAGATAATTTTTCATCTTTTATTTAAAGAGAATCTGTATTGTTAAAATCGCACAAAAGTAAACATACCAGTGCGTTAGGGGACATCTCCTATTCCCCTCTGTCACAATTTCGCCGCTCCCCACTGCATTAAAAGTAGTCAAAAACAGTTTTAAAAAGTTTGTTTATAAACAAACAAAATGGCCACCAAAACAGGAAGGAGGTTGATGTACAGCATGTCCACACACAGAAAATACATCCAAACGCAAGCAGGCTGTATACAGCCTTCCTTTTGAATCTCAAAAGATCATTTGTGTGTTTACCTTTTGCCCCCTGCAGCTCTCATCCACTGAATAGTGACAGCCAGGCTGATAGTTTCTTCCTGCAGACAGCTCTGCCCGGTGTCTGTAATTCCTCAGTATGTGTCAGCCCAGCTCCTTTCACAGCCTAACAGTGGAGGATTTTTATCCAGCTTTCTTATCTCACTGATATCAGAGAGCAGAGACGCTGCTGGCTTATGTAAATAACACACACACTGGAGTGTGCATAGAGGGGCCTGGAGAGGGATGTGCATAACAGATCAGCACGGAAGAGTTGGCAACCTTCCAGACACAGGGTGACAAGGTTGACAGGGGAAAGATACATTGATTTATTACAGAGATGGTGATAGTAGAAAGTGCTGCAGTAAGCCAGAGCACATTCGAATAGGTTTAGGAACTTGTAGGATGGTAGAAAACAGGATGAAATTTTTTTTACAGAGTCTCTTTAAAATAACCTTTCAGCATTTTGCAATTGAAAATGTACCAAAAAGTAGTTGAAAAAGTATTTTCTTGCTTGCTAGTGGTTATAAAGGCATTTTATTGACAAGTTTGAAAATATCACCTAAGGACCCATTTCCACTATCGCAAATTCGCATGTGTTTTTCGCATGCAAATTTGCATAGCAATACAAGTGAATGGGACTGTTTCCACTTGTCAGGATTCCTTTGCGTTTTTCTGTGCAGAAAAAATTTGCATGGCAGAGCCATCAGAATTCGCATACCGCATACCGCTATGCGAATCGCATACAATGTATTTAATAGGAAATTTGGTTATGCGAATTTGCATAGAAACAATGGAAAAGCACACCAGCACTGCCATGGTTAAATTCGCATACATCGTCATCCATACGAATTCGCATGAAAATTCACATAGACCCGCATGCGAAATTTTACCGCGGCGATTCGCACCGCACAAGTGGAAATGCAGCCTAAGTGAAATGGCCCATATGCAACTCACTTTTTCTCCCAAGTTTTCTCCTAGGTGATATTTTTACACCTTGTCATGAAATACCTTTTAACCACTTCAGGACCACAGGATTTACCCCCCCTAAAGACCAGGCCATTTTTCACAAAAATAGCCACTGCGGCTTTAAGGCCTCATTGCAGGGCCGCACAACTCAGCACACAAGGGATTCACCCCACTTTTCTCCCCACCAGCAGAGCTCTCTGTTGGTGAGTTCTGATCGCTTCCCCATGTTTATTTTTTTTTCATAAATATTTTATGTATTTTTTAAAATAAATGTTACTATTTTTGTTTTTATTCTTTTACTTCCCCCTCCCTCCCTCCCCCCGCAAGCCAATCAGCGTGATCAGCTGTCATAGGCTTCAGCCTATGATGACAGCCGATCACTCCCTGGACTACAGAGGGGACAGCCGTGTCACATGGCTGTCCCCAGTACAGCGCTGCCTTGGATCGCAGCGCTGTACTAAGTAAATAGACAGCGGTTTCACTGTCTAACAGTCTCCTAGCGGCGATCGCCGCTGGGAGAATGATGCCGGACTGGAGCTCCTTCATCAATGGGGAGATGCGCGTGCATCGGCATGTGCGATCTCCTGCAAATCCCCGCCCCAGGACTTGATGCCAATTAGCGTTAGGCGGTCCTGGCCCTGGGGCTGCCGCCTTGGTCACGCCTATGGGCGTTAGGTGGTCATTAGGTAGTTAAACCGACAGCAAGCAAGAAAATGCTCAAAATAATTTTGATAGCACTTTTTCACCTACTTTTGGGTACTTTTTTAATTGTTAAATTCTGAAAAGTTATTTTAAAGAGAATATGAAAGTTATCTCCTAGGAGATAACTCAGGTGAAAAAGTTAATTGCATATGGGCCAATGAGTGTTATATTAGCAACACGCACATTACTGACATGAAGTAACACAAGTTTTGCTTTGTGTGCAATGCAAGCTGCGTTACTTGTGTAAAAACCAGTAAATTTGCCATGCTTTGTGTATGCACAGTAATTTTACTGATGTTTAGGGAATAATGGCCCCTTGCGACTTTTCTTCTCTGATGCTGGGAGTATATTCTGACAATTTCTTCTCTAAATACAATCTCTTAGAACTTTGTTAGGCTCACTATACTAATACTTGATATTGCTTTCCTTTGCTCTCAAGAGCACCTGACTTGTGTTTGCACGATGTTATGAATTGCACTGCTGCTGCATTACTGACTGTTTGAACAATGGCTTAAATAATCAGTTGTACTGGTGTTCCTAATATAGAACTCAATGAGCACGTTTTTCTATTAGCTATGTAAAGGTAGCCATAGATGATTCAACCACAGCATTTAAGTTTTGCCTTTTTTTATAAAAACAATTGATTGGATAAAAAAATAAACGTGATCATTTTTTTTCAGTCTGAAAAATGGGATGGGCAGTGATACTGCACAGTTGGTCTAGGCGCTGGAAGAGAATAAATCCAACCTTAAACGGATACAAAGTACTTTAGATAAAGAGAGCTTATTGTACTTACTTTATTCATTATCTCTTGTATTTCATTGCAAAATTTGCTAAACAAATGATCACTTCCTATAACTAGAGATGGCTCGAACCTCCGATTTTCGGTTCGCGAACCTCGAACATGAACCTCCGCAAAAAGTTTGGTTAGCGTGAACTTCTGCGAACCGCAATACACTTCACTGGGGAGGCGAACTTTGAAAATTAGAAACATTTATGCTGGCCACAAAAGTGATGGAAAAGATGTTTCAAGGTGTCTAACATCTGAGTTTTTGCATGGCGGAGTGGGATACGTGCCAAAAGTCCCAGGGAAAAATCTGGATTTGACGCACAGCAGCGTTTTAAGGGCAGAAATCACATTGCATGCTAAATTGGAGGCCTAAAGTGCTTTAAAACATCTTGCATGTGTATACATCAATCAGGTAGTGTAATTAGTGTACTGCTTCACACTGACAGACTAAACTTTGTGTAACGCACCGCACACAGCAGTTTGTGTAGTGACGGCCGTGCTGGACTGGTGCGCATCATGACGAGAGTGCAGGTGATGGCGGCTTTCCAGCCCATATGGTCGCTGGGCTGATTTACCTTAATGACAGAACGGTGACTGTCCAGCTGATAAAATTTGGACTGTCCACAAGGAAGCAATGACCTTATTATTTTGGGTGTGCCCCCCCCCCCCCCCCCCGAGACACTCATATAGCCGGCGGTCATTGCTTCATTGTGATACGCAAGCCACTTCACTGCGGCAAGGTAACGTTCACGAAGGGGTATTGACACATGTACATGCCTTTTGTTTTGTTGTTGCAGCTGCAGTGCAGCCAGAAGAATTATGCAGGCATGTACATGCACCAGAAAAATTATTTTAGCGGCCGCTGCTAGCAGCGGCCTTAAAAATTCAGGAACCCGCCTGGAGCCCTGGACCCTGTTGGTGGTGGCGGAGAAGGCAGTCAAGCGGCCTGCAGGCAGAGATGCTGTGTGGGGAGCGACTTAGTCTTGGGGCAGACAGTCACACGGCGTGCAGGCAGAGATCCTATGTGTGGGGACTGACTTAGACTTCGGGCCGGCCTGACCATGCTTTTCAGACCACATGGTCAGATGGACATTTGACCCAACGCTGTGTGCCAGAGATGACACCACTTGCCTTTCAACATCACGGTACAGTTTGGGCATCACCTTTTTATAGAAATAATTGTGGCCTGTTATCTTCCACTGAGGTGTGTGGCTTTGCTTTTGTGTGCTGCTTTTCCTCAGGTGGTCATCCCATTGCAGTTTGTGCTTTGTCATCATGTGCCTTCATAAGGAAGTTGTCCCTACGCGGGTCTTGGTCTTTCCACGGCTCAATTTTTGGTGGCAGAGAGTACAGATGGCATTGCTCTCATCTGAGGCAGACACACACCGCTGAGCCCTGGGGTGATGGCACTTTGGTGGTGGCGGCCGACTGAGTGTTAAGTGGGGTGCCAGAATCAGAGCAGGAGGAGGAAGATATGTCACGCTTTCGTGCGGAAGCTGAGGAAGATGAGGTGTTCTGTGTTAAATAGTCAACTACGTCCTGACAATCTTGGGGGTTGATGGCACGCATCTTCTGAACACTGTACTTTGGTCGAGGGCCACACAAAATCATGACAGCATGACCTTGAACAGACCTGCCGGGTGGCCTGCCTCTGCCTGTTTTGCCCATATGGGGGGATGAAGTGAAAGGTATTCACTGACTTGACTAATACAATATGCAGTCACACAGGTGCAGTGAACAGGTATGCAGTGACTGGTATTATTACAATGTGCAGCTGTTACACACACACAGGTACCGTGAACAGGTGCAGTGACTGGTGGTATATAACACTGCGTGCGCTCACTTAGGTAGGTAGGTGCACTGAACAGGTGGGTATGCAGTGATTGGCATTATAAATGTGCAGCTGTCACACACACAGGTACCATCAACAGGTGCAGTGACACTGCGAGCGCTCACGTAGGTAGGTAGGTACACTGAACAGGTGGGTATGCAGTGATTGGTATTACAAATGTGCAGCTGTCACACACACAAGTACAGTCAATAGGTGCAGTGACACTGCGTGCGCTCACCTAGAAGGGTAGGTGCACTGAACAGGTGGGTATGCAGTGATTGGTATTACAAATGTGCAGCTGTCACACACACAGGTAGTCACTGAATGTGCTGGGCCTGGCAGTGGCACAGTAGGAATTACCAAGGGGCCAAGGTCCCACCAGCAGCTGCAACTGACTGACAGGGCAGTATATGCAACACAAGTGTCTGTGGGACACACACACACACAAAAAAAAATATAGATCACAAGAACAACATTAGCTCTCAAAAGAGCTGTTGAGGATGAGGAGTGCTTTTTAGCAATAAGATCAGCAAGAAGGAGCAACCTAACAAGCCTAACACAAGAGCTTAACTAAGCTTTCCCTATGTCAACAGCCAGATTCTCTCCCCTCTCTAATTACAGCAGCCACACGAGTGAGTGAAATGGCTGACACTGCCTGCGTTTTATAAGGGGGGGGGGGCTCCAGGAGGGAGTGTAGCCTGATTGGCTACCCTGTGTCTGTGATGTAAAGGGTCAAAGTTGACCCTAATGATGTAGTATAGGGGGCGGGGCGAACTCGCATATAGTTTGCGGTTCACCGCGAATGCAAACCACCGAAGTTCATGCGAATAAGTTTGCAGGCGAACCGTTCAGGACATCTCTACCTATAACTACAGTACATGAAGTTTTTCAGTTAGTTATAGAATACACATACTTCATAGCTGCTTACAAATACACATTTTAGAATTCCAAACACAGTAACTGAGGGAAAAAATCCACTAGTACATTTTTATCTAAGACTATAAAATAATTTTAAAGGATTTTAGAATCATTGATTACCTACTCTAGTGGAATTAAGTGATGTATGACTGGGACTAAACGGCACCCAAAAAGTTGGGACATTAGTGACTTCAAATGCACAAGGTCCGAA
Source organism: Hyperolius riggenbachi (assembly GCF_040937935.1). Lineage (NCBI taxonomy): Eukaryota > Metazoa > Chordata > Amphibia > Anura > Hyperoliidae > Hyperolius > Hyperolius riggenbachi. Next base: position 224,777,404 of record NC_090647.1, read on the forward strand.
GCTGAGTATGTGCATTGGGCACATATCTCATACTTTATGTCTCATATGAGCACTGCACATAGTGGGAAAACAATGTAACGTATCCCAGAGGAGATGAGCTATAATGGCTTGTCAAATAACGGCTTACAACTTTAGTGAATATTTAGTCTGAAGAAATGACGCCTCAGAGGAGATCTAATTCACATAAATACATCAGCGAGCAATATAAAAGTTTGAGAGATTAGCTTTTGGTCCCTTGGCTTTTGTAAAGCATAGAGGAAAAAAGGTTTTGCCATCTACTTAGAAAAGGGTTCTTTACAGTAAGAGTAGAGTTATAACAGCAACAGTAATGTATTACCACAGGAAGTAGATATGGCAAATTCTATATCTGAGTTTAAAGGGGGCCTGGATGCTTTCCTTGCATTAAAAGATATCCATGACTATAATTATTTCCTATTATGGTTAATTGGTCCAAGCCTTGTAAAAGTTTTTCACCTATCTCTGGATCAACTGAAACATGTAAGTGTGCAGACTAGTTTTGTCCCATACTTTCTGGATGAACTCAATGGACTTATGCCTCTTTTCAACCCAGCTATGTAACTATGTAATGTGAGACAAGCACCACTTTTAATCTTTGTGCAGTTCCAGGCAATTGAGCATATGGAATACAGACAGATTTATGAACATGAAAAACTGAGACTTTGTGAAACTTTTTCTTTTAACTGGTTTCCCATTGATAGCTTCTGAAAGATTTTGAAATATCCAGTATCTGTGAAGTGAAAGAAATTGCCGTACACATAAGAGTCTCGTGTATTCTTCTGGGTCTACAGACCATGTAAATACTCAACTTATTAAATATTAACCAAACACCTTCATACACTGGATTTCAACCTAAAGCTTTCAGTCCCATACATAAGGCAGAAACCAGCACTGAACAGTTCATAAATTCATGTTTGAGCTCCTGTTAAATAAAACCAACCATCCAGGAGCTGACATTTTGCCATATTTAAAATTGTTGATTTTCCTAGCTATGAAACTGCTGATTTATTTATGCTAGCAAATATATAAAATCTACCAGCACAAAAATCACACATTTCAGAATTTGTAGACTGATATTCATAAAGGATGAAAAAAAAATGTTCAACAGAACATCCGCGTCTCTGTTCAGTGTAGTGCAGATTTTTTTTATTCCTTGCACTGCCAAGTTGAAATAAATAATACATTTTTGATGGTGTTCATTACTAGTGGCTCCCGTTAGACCCTTTAAATATCCCTATTACTGCACAAACTAACACTGAGAATTCTTTAATTCTACAGCGAATAATAGATCATTAGCTAAATTGAAGATTGACTCCCATGATTTATTGTAAGATGTTAAAGTGTGGAAATAAGTGTTAAGGAGAATACGTATTAAACCCCTAGATAAACTTCCTTTTTTGAGTATGATAGTAAGTTTGCATTACTTACCTAAACACTTTGTTTTTGTACGTCTGTAGAAGAAAAATATGGAAAGTACCTGACTGGTTGGGTCATGTAGCTTCATGCAACATTGCAATTTTACTGGATAATTTGCTGACCAGATGTTTTCCCCATCCCATCATCGCCCACGTCATGAAGATTGGAGGACGTGTGAAGGGGAAGCAGCCAGTCTCTCTATGTATGCACAGATCACCTGACACTGCTCATGGGATCTCTATTCTGATAAATTAACTGTTTGTGCCCTGCCCTGTAGCTTCAGTAGAGTCTTATCCTGTTAAGAATATGTCACCTGCCACCATCTTGTATACGCATTGGCACAACACTGAGTTTTTGCTTGTCATCACTTATTATGGTAATTACTCTGTACACAGTTTTAGTGCAGAGCAGACCCCTCCAAAGACTTCCTGCCACTGCCTCGTATTCATATGTACTGTATGATTTACGTGCTCATAGCACTTTCCATTATTACACCATGAAACCTCTATTTGCCCTAATGTGCTTTGCTGTTTACCACTGAATGTGATGATACAGGTATCTGTACTAAGTTCTGGAGCAACCAAGGACCTTCTGTCAACTTTTGTTGACCTTCTGCCAACTTGACCTTCTGTCAAGTTTGTGTCCATGCTTGCACAACAATGAAGCTGTTGCTTTTTACTTGTTAAGTTGGGTTTTGACAATATGTTATGGGTGCCCCAGGAAAATAATAATAATAAAATATTATAAAAAAAAGTATATAATCTGGAAAGGTCTCTCTGATGGCAAATGTACACAACATAAGTGAATTTATGTTTCTTTTTTTTATATAGTAGAAACAATTGTTGTGACAATTAAGACCCACGGAATAAATGACAGGCGTTCTGCCTGGGGGATTATAAATGCATGAATACAAAGTTTTGTCATTTTTTTTAACAATGGTAACACAGTTGATAGATATTTGATTTTGGGATTCTTTGCTTCTGTTTCAGCATGCACTGATGATGAGTCACAGGCTCTACTAACGCACCTTGTACTTCCTAGCAATATTATTTCTGAGCTTGTTGCCTCTAAACTAGCCTCATTAACATTAACAAGTTCCCACACCTCCTGGGCATCTAAAAGACCCAGAAGCTATTTAAGCACTTTGTGTTCAGCAGTGCCCTGCCAGTTCATCAAGGTTCTGTCCTTTTTATCCTGGTTCTTGCTATTTGAATCCCTGCCTCACTCTTGCAATTCCTGACCCTTGTCCTGCCTCTTATCTTTTTGATCAGACTCCCTGTTGTGACCCAGCTTTTACAAGAATTTACTTGTTATCTGCCCTGCCCCACCTCTGGGTAATATCTTGTTTGTGATTGAACGCTGCCATGACCTACGATTGATTACTGCCTGCCCTTGACCTCAGCTAGTCTGACCTTGCCTTCAGCTATCGGCCAACAATTTGCCTGCACCCACTTAGTGGTATTCTCTTTTTTCCCCATCATTAGTTGGACAATCACAGGGGTCAGGGCATGGTGGCTACCAGGAAGAACCCACTAGGGGTGATAGGTCATTATTCCTTGTGAGGGAGGTTCAGGTAAAGAATTATAGTCTCGATACCCCGGTAAAACCCCCACTTACCACCAGTGCTGGGGTCAACAGAAAACCTGAAATCCTAACACTGCATTATAGCCTGACCATCTTCTGATGTTTAGTCTCCCTAATGTTTGCAGTTATTTTAAGTAAGGAACCATCCAAACTGGAATTTAAATATCTGAGGCAGAACTTGAGAATTGAAAATGCAAACCTTTCTTGAAGTGAGGTAGATGAGAAACAAAGTGCAGAGAAAACAAAAGCCCCCAGCAATGCAAAGCAATATGAAAGAACTGGTAAGAAATAAGCAAGATGATTTTTGGGTTAATATGAGAGCATGATACTGTGCCAGCAGTGTTGAATCAATAGGAAAATGGAATGAGTGCAGATTTAAGAAGAAGCAAAGACATATGACCAAGCCAGCAGAGGAGAGCCCCCCTAAGTATGCTAACTACTAGTGGCAGACAGACTGTCAGAAGATCCTTGCTGGCTTCTCATCTAAACTCAGGCTGCAGAACAGTAGCACACCAGTGCTGCTCATCAGGATTCCGGATACCCAGGTAACCCAGATATCCAAACTTTTTTACGCTATCCGGATCGGATTTCGGATTTCTCTAGAAATCCGGCTAGCTATCTGCAGATGTTTGGCCGCATAACCCGGATATCCACGCACAGTCATGGAAAAGGGTCACGTGTGTGCGTCATTGATGATGCCGCAACAACGAGGCCAATGGCTGTGCGTGTACGCTCTGAGTTTAATACGCTGTGAAGAGCAGCAGTATTATAGTGGTAACCAAGGCAACCCCAGGCTAAGTGTAAGGCATGGGATAAATGCAGGCCACTATGGTATAGTGTGGGAGCATTCTCGCACACATAAGCTTATTAGCTTAAAATCCGTGCAACCATGAATTGAAGAAAGGAGATGGAAGGGCCAAAATACGAGGGGGGGGGGGGAGATGGGAAAATTACATTGTGTATCTGTGCATGCAGGTGAGGTTAGTGAGAAAGAAAGAGAGTGAAAGTGAAGGAAAAAAAAAGTGATGATACACTGTGGGGAGAACCTGAAGGGGAGGAGGAGGTAAAGAACAGGAGCCAGTCCATAGGAGTGGCACCATGTAAAGGTAGAGGGGTATAGGTCACATCATGACGATAAATAGTATCTATTAGGAAATAGGAATATATAAAACATTTTTATTATTACAAATTTTATTATACAAAATATATTAAAAGAAAGGTCTTCTAATTAGGATTAAAACCCCAAAGGGCAAATGCCCGAATGCGTAAGAGGGGAAGAAGACCTGGCCTCAGAATAGGGGTAATTGCCATGATGAGAACTAGTGGGCAACCAGAGGTGCCCTAGTGGAAACTGGGTATAGGTGATACTAAGGATCTAGAAAGCAGGCAAGATCGACGTAGTCGTTGAGACCCAAATCTCCCATAGCATTGGTGCGCAAAATCCAGGGCGCTTCTTGTCTGAGCAAAGGTTTTTTCTTATCACCCCCTCTACGGGGGGTGTTGCAAATGTCAATGCATGCAAAGGAAAAACGATCAGGATTGTTTTGGTGAGCTGATGACATTTGTTCAACTATCCTGGGACAACCTTTGCCCATTGGTAGCAGACGTACATGTTCTAAAATGCGTTCCTTGACCATTCTGGTCGTTTTGCCAATGTAGAAACGTTGGCATGGACACCATAATGCGTAGACTACATATTTGGTTTTACATGTGGAAAAATATTAGGTTTTACATTGTACTGGGCCAAGTTAAAAGATTGCAAACAAGGGGAAATGAAGTGCGCTCCTCACTGACTCCTATTATTATTAGCTATTACTTTGTGCCTGGTGCCAGGCCATGCCCCTGATGAGTAATCTATGACGAAACTAGTTGGGCGGAGCCTATCCACGGAGAGGGACGCTGAGCCTCGAGGTTTTAACTGATATGCGCATATTTTATGGATGTTTGTAAGTGCAATTTTAAATACTTTTTATTGAGAATAAAACTGTATTATACTATGGAAGTATTTGTCTGAGTTGAAGGTGCTGCTATACTGGGAACGCCAGTCTGAAGGAGGTGTGCACGGCTTGACAAACATTGATGCTGGTCGTGAATGGTCAGCCATACTATCTGGTAAGAGGCTAGTGTTTATGCTTGGTGCCTGGGAAGCGTTTGAGGGCACCTGGTGGCATATGGTGAAGGATCATGTGCTGAACACAGGGTGGTGTAAATACAGCATGTACATATTACACTAGAGAGTTTCCTTTTCTTTGCATGGATGACTGGAATTTCACTGAGGATATAAAAGATCACTGTGAACGCAAGAGATCGGAGGACTGCAGCTGGCTGGGCCACATGTAATATATGCCAATTGTTACAATTGGCATTGCAATCTGGTGAGCGTAATTGTTTTCCTAATAGTGGATTCCAAACATCATTGGGTTAAGAGGTCCATAAGGAGTCTAATGCTTAGAGCTTATTTCATATTAGGACTTAAAGACTGGGACTATTTTGATGAGTGTGTGTATAAGAACTTATGATGTTTAGAGAATAATCGCTCCCTTGCAGTGTCATAATTGTGGAACATGAGAACTGAGGATCACGTTTTCTTTTTTGTCTCCTGAATTAAAACATATGTGGATTTGTTGTAGCAGTTAGGTCATATGTGCTGGGACCTGTGACTGTTTTCTGGTTTAAACTCAGGATTTGGAGAGCAATAAGGTCCTGATTCATTTGCCATTAGGTCATTTTTTAAGCTACATCATTTTTAAACAACATTGTTTGGATCAAAATCAGGAATTTTGAATATAAACTCTGTGTGTCAGGCTGATTATCTGGAAGTTAGCTTGACATAGGAAGGACCTGTAGAGCGCTGACATAGTTTGATTCTAGCCAAGTTAAAAGATTCACCAGTTTTCATTAAGTGGCAGGCTTTGCAAAAGCTGCACTTGTGATTACCCATGGATGTGAATTCGCTCAGCCAAGTGCGCCATGGACTTTCCTGGAAATCACTGTGTACCAGGACATCACCGATGGTGGGTGCTCTTTTAAAAGCTATCAGAGGTCGGGGAGGTAGACTGTCCTTCAAAACTCGGTCTTCAATTAGAAGTGACCAGTTTTTGCTGAAAGCCTACTGGATTTGCTTGGCCATGGGGGAAAATTCAAAGGAGAAGACTCCCGTTCTCTTGGTCGATCTATTCCGCTCCCTCCTTTTGACCAAGTCTGACCTATCCCTATTGATGGCTTTTCTTGATGGCTTGGTATAAGCTGCGCTCATTATAACCTCTAGCGAGAAGTCTTTGCTTAAAGAGTAACTGTTAGCCCCCAAAGTGAAATTTAAATCTCTACAGCAATGTTTTATTTAGTATTAATGTGATCCAAAAAGCCAATGCAGAACTTAAAAATCAATATAATTTTGTTACTATGTAGCCTTCTGCCCAAGCTAATGATGCAAAGCCGCATATCTGATACTGATGAGCATGCAGAGCATGCCTATGTCTGCCCGACCCCCCTCTCCCCCCTCTCCCCCCTAGGACCAGGTGCCGATCTTTTCGCACCACAAACAGCTGACCGCTCTGACAGGGAGAGAGAGCGGCAGCACTTCCAGCGCAGCCACGGCGGAGCAGCCGCCACCGTGCATATCTCTCACATGTCTCACATGTGACTCGGTGGCGGCTGCTCCGCCGTGGCTGCGCTGGAAGTGCTGCCGCTCTCTCTCCCTGTCAGAGCGGTCAGCTGTTTGTGGTGCGAATGGATCGGCACCTGGTCCTGGGGGGGAGAGGGGGGTCGGGCAGACATAGGCATGCTCTGCATGCTCATCAGTATCAGATATGCGGCTTTGCGTCATTAGCTTGGGCAGAAGGCTACATAGTAACAAAATTATATTGATTTTTAAGTTCTGCATTGGCTTTTTGGATCACTTTAATACTAAATAAAACATTGCTGTAGAGATTTAAATTTCACTTTGGGGGCTAACAGTTACTCTTTAAGGTCCTCTGCCTGGTTAAGAAAATCCTCCAATCTGGTGTTTTTCCTGCGCAGGAAGCAAATGCTTTCTTCTGACCATTCCATGGTAAAGTGCATGTTTACATCATTTTGATTAAGGCAGTGACAGGCACTCCAAAAATCACTCAAGGAGTGGTACGCCCCCTGACCAAAAGGTCAGGACATCATCCACATACCTGGACCACATCCTCAAAGCTGACCGATAGGGATTATTAGTGGGATGGATATAAACTTCCTCCCATGCACCTAAGAATAGATTTGTATAGGTGCAGGTGACCGGGGACCCCATCGACGTTCCCGAGACCTGCTGTACCATGAGTCCCCAAATAGAAATGCGTTATGTATGAGGACAAACTCCAAGCACACGCACACAAAAGCGTTTTAGGGGATGTCCTTTTTACCTCTATCCAGGTACATCCTCAAGGCACCAATGCCGTTGGGATGTGGGATCCTACTGTAAAGGCTGTAAATTGTCACCAACAGGTCTCCCTTGCACCATGATGGGGACCTGAGGCCCTCCAGGATGTCATTTGTGTTGCTGAGGTGGGAAGGGATAAGTGACAGAAGTGGTGGGAGAATGTGGTCTAGGTATCTGGAGAGTCTTTCCGTGACCGATGCAAGGCCCGACACAATGGGTCGACCCGGGGGATCGGTCACGGATTTGTGGATCTTGGGTAGACAATACCACACAGGTTTCACTGGAAAGGAAGTGTGTGAGAAAACCTGATTCTACCCCTCTTTGAAGGAGTGACCTCAGGGCAGAATGGTAGATGGCCGTGGGGTCTCCTCTGAGGGGTCTGCAAGTCGTAGTGTCTGATAATTGTCTCAGAGCTTCTGCTTTGTAACTCTCGGTGGAGAGGAGGACCACAGATCCTCCTTTATCTGCTTTGTGGATAGTGAGGTCAGGATGATTCTTCAGCCAATGCAGGGCCCTATTTTCAGCAGGGGTAAGATTCAATGTTGCTGTGGGATAAACTAAAGCTTTGATTTTGCTATCTATTTGCTTTTCAAACAGATCAATGCAAGAACCTGTTTGAGTAGGAAAGGGCATTGTTGACCTGCAGGGTTTGAACTTCGTAGTGTCATACGAAGGTACTTCAACCAAGGCTGACTCTACCAATAGAGATGAACCCGAACGGTTCACCGGTGAACGGCTACCGGCGAACTTCGGTGGTTCGCGATCGCGGAGAACAAGGAACTTTTGCGGAAGTTCGATTCGCCCCCATAGTGCATAATTAGGGTCAACTTTGACCCTCTACATCACAGTCAGCAGGCACATTGTAGCCAATCAGGCTACACTCCCTCCTTGAGCTACTCCCCCCCTTATAAATGGCATGCAGCGCCAGGCTTTTCACTCACTCGTGTGCCTGCAGTAATTAGAGAAGGGAGAGCTGCTGTGCACAGATCTATAGGGAAAGCTTAGTTAGGCTCTTGTAGTCTTGTTAGCTTGCTCCTTGCTGATTCTTATTGCTAAAAAACACCCCTCAACAGCTCTTTTGAGTTAATCTTGTTCTTGTGATCTATTTTGTTTTTTTTGTGTGGCCCACTTGCATTATATACAGCCCTTTCAGTCAGTCGCAGCTGGCCTTTAGCCCCTTCATGGTATAATTACTACTGTGCCAGGTGCACATTATAATACCCATCACTGCATATACCTACCTGTTGTTCACTTCAGTGCACCCACCTACCTACGTGAGTGCACGCAGTGTCACTGTACCTGTCCGGTACCTGTCTGTGTGTGACAGGTGCACATTGTAATACCCATCACTGCATATACCTACCTGTTGTCCACAGTGCACCCACCTACCCATGTGGGCACACGCAGTGTCACTGTGTCTGTCCGGTACCTGTCTGTGTGTGACAGGTGCACATTATAATACCCATCACTGCATATATCTAACTGTTGTTCACAGTGCACCCACCTACCTACGTGAGCGCACGCAGTGTCACTGTGCCTGTCCGGTACCTGTCTGTGTGTGACAGGTGCACATTATAATACCCATCACTGCATATACCTACCTGTTGTTCACAGTGCACCCACCTACCTATGTGAGTGCACGCAGCGTGATATACCACTAGCTAGCAGCGGCCACTATAATAATTTTTCTGGTGCGTGTACATGCCTGCCTAATTTTTCAAACAAAAGACATGTACATGTGCCAATTCCCCTTCATGATCATTACCTTGCCGCAGTGAAGGGGCTTCCATATCACAATGAAGCATTGACTGCCGGCTATATGAGTGTCTCGCGGGGAGGGGGGTGGCACACCCACGATAATAAGGTCATTGCTTCATTGTGGACAGACCAAATTTGATCAGCTGGACAGTCACTGTTGTTCTATCACTGAGCTACCACAGCCCGGCGACCATATGGGCTTGAAAACTGTCACAACCTGCACTCTCGCCATGGTGCGCACCAGTCCAGCATAGATGTCACTACACAAAGAGCTGTTTGCGGTGCATAACACGGTGAGTTTGGTGTGTCAGTGTGAAGCAGTACTCAAATTACACTCCCTGATTGATGTATACACATGCAAGATGTTTTAAAGCAATTTAGGCCTGCAATTTAGCATTCAATGTGATTTCGGCCCTTAAAACGCTGCTTTGCATCCAATCCAGATTTTTCCCTGGGACTTTTGGCGTGTATCCCACTCCGCCATGCCCCCCTTCAGGTGTTAGACCCCTTGAAACATCTTTTCCATCACTTTTGTGGCCAGCATAAATTTTTCTAGTTTTCAAAATTCACCTCCAAATTGAAGTCTATTGCGGTTCGTGAATGTTTGCGCAAACCAAACTTTCGCGGGAGTTCGGGAACCTGGTTTGCGAACCGAAAATTAGAGGTTCGGGCCATCTCTACACAAGAACAAGATTAGCTCTCAAAAGAGCTGTTGAGGGGTGCTTTTTTAGCAGTAAGAATCAGCAAGGAGCAAGCTAACAAGCCTACAAGAGCCTAACTAAGCTTTCCCTATAGGTCTCTGCACAGCGGCTCTCCCTCCTCTAATTACTACAGGCACACGAGTGAGTGAAAAGCCTGACGCTGCCTGCCTTTTATAAGGGGGGGAGTGGCTCCAGGAGGGAGTGTAGCCTGATTGGCTACCGTGTGCCTGCTGACTGTGATGTAGAGGGTCAAAGTTGACCCTAATGATCCACTATGGTGGCGAATCGAACTTCTGCAAAAGTTCCCGGTTCCCTTAGAACGCGAACCACCGAAGTTCGCCGGCGAACCTTTCGGGCCATCTCTACTCTTCTGGAGCCTCTGTTTAGCTTACCCCTTCACACAAGGTGGGGTTAAGACCTTTTTCATAATACTGAACAAATGCAATTAGCTAAAGGTATGCTATTTCAATACAGATGTTTAAGATTTACTTTAGCATTGAGTGGGAATGCAGCTAATTCTTATAGGCTACTGTATATACAATTTATATTTTCAAGCTTTAATAAACAATATGGTGAGGACCAGCAGCATTTTTATCCTTGGTTTTTATCCCATGTATTAAATCTCTCATGATACAAGTAAGGACTGTTTTTTTAAGGGGTTGGAGTAAAAAGAAAATAAATATGTATAGTATCTCTATTTGCAGACAACACTTTGGTTTTAATTATAGTCTGAAAAATAAGCATGCCAACCCTATTCAAAGTAATAGTTTTGCATTATGCTTGGACTCAAGATTAGCCAGGATAAGTCAGAGATCTTTGCAGCACATGTACATACAGAGCAGCAATAATTACTGCCTTAGCATTTTAAAATCCACCAGAGAGATGAGAAAGGGTTGACGTCTAGGTGTAATATTGTCAAATGACTTAGAAGTCCTGTACTAAGTAAATTATTCCTCCTAATTAACTAGATTACAAGGTCTGCTGAGATAACTTAAATATAGAATGTGATCATTCATTAGGGAAGATACAGTAAATGCTATCAGGATGAATTTGCTTTCCCAGTTGTTATATCTGGTATGAGCACCTACAATTCTGGTTAATATAGGAGACCTAGACAAGATGCAGTCATCTATTTTTGTTTTTTCATTCAGAATGGAAACATTTGCAGACTAAAGCAACTGCATGTAGAACGGGGAAAATGATGAAGCAGCTGGCACAGGTACTGCAGTGGAAGGTTATGTAATCTTCTATTAAATGGGTGGAGATAGAATTGCGATTAAGTGCTTGAGTTCCACTTGGTTTAAGCCTCAATGAAAATCCTTCATACCCTGAACTTTTTTTGACATTTACAACATGTGATTTCAAACTATGGAAATTAATTTCAAGTACCGTATTTTTCGGACCATAAGACGGTGCCATAGGACCATAGGACGCACCTAGGTTTAGAGGACAAAAACCAGGGGAAAAAAATAACTTAAACCTGGTGTGTCTATGGTGCAAGGGTGTCTTGTGGAGTATTTCCCCACTGCAGCTACGCTATGCTGCCCAGCTTCACTACACTAACTCCTGCTGCCCCTCCAGCTACAGTAACCACCAACTATACTAATCTCCTCTGCCCCCCAGCTACAGTAACCCTGACTGTACCCCAGCTACAGTAACCCACACTGCCCCCCAGCTTCACTAATCCCGACAGCCCCCAGCTACAGTAACCCTGACTTACCCCAGCTACAGTAACCCTGACTGCCCCCAGCTTCATTAATCCCCACAGCCCCACAACTACAGTAACCTTAACTGCCCAGTAGCTGCAGTAACCCTGACTGCCCCCAACTACTGTAATCCCCACTGCCCCTCCCCCCCCCAGCTAAAGTACTGTAACCCCACTACACCCCCACCTACACTAATCCCCACAGCTACTGTACCAAAGTGACACCTGACGCTTCTCTCTTACCAAATGGATGTGCAGGGTGTCTTTTAGGGATTTGCTGTGCAGGAAGCCGGTTACTTGAGAAACCAACAGCGGATTGCATGTCTCTTCATCTTCCATCATGCCCAGCTCCCCGACACACTCCCTTCATTCTTCTCCCAGCCACGCTCCTTCCCACCTTGTGGTTCTCAGAGGAGCCTCAGTGCACCCTGCGGCTTCTATTTCCTGGACTGCCACTTGAAAGCCTGTTAGGGTATTGGAAATGGCTGTGCCCGTGTTAGCACAGCCAGACCACCCAGGCTCAGTCTCCCAAAACACTGGTCCTCGTCGCTGTTGCCAGGAAGTGCATTGCAGCTTGAGGCAGACGGGTCACGTGGCTCCACGGTGACTCTCTTCAGGACCAACCATGCTCACTCCCCCAAACGCCCGGAGTCCTCTTCACTGGCCGTCCTCTTCAATGGTGCCAGGAAGCGCAGTGGCAGATGGATCACGCGGCTCAATGGCTCTCTTCAGACCCACCCAGGCTCACTCTCCCAAAGCCCGGATTCCTCCTGTGGCCATCATCTTCACTGTCGCCAGGAAGAGCATTGGCAGACGGGTCACGTGGCTCCATGGCTCTCTTCAGGACCACCCAGGCTCACTCCCCCGAACGCCCGGATTCCTCCTGTGGCCATCATCTTCGCTGTTGCCAGGAAGCGCAGCGGCAGACGGATCACGCGGCTTTATGGCTCTCTTCAGAACCACCCAGGCTCACTCTCCCGAACGCCCGGATTTCTCCTGTGGCCATCGTCTTCACTGTCGCCAGGAAGTGCATTGGCAGACGGGTCACGCGGCTCCATAGCGACTCTGTTCAGGACCACCCAGGCTCACTCCCCCAATGCCCGGAGTCCTCCTATGGCCGTCCTTTTTGTTGTTGCCAGGAAGTGCTGCACAGCAGACCAGGCTCAAGTGGCTCCCAGGCGGCTTTCGCTGTACTTCAAGCCAGGCTGACTGTGCATTACCAGTCACTGCACAAGAAGCCCTGCATCAGGTGAATGTTACAGGAGGGTGTGGGGGGTGGCCACGGCAGTAAGAGCAATGTGGGGGGAAAAGCTTGTGCCGGTCCAAAACGTAGTATTCGGACCATAAGACGCACTGACTTTTCTCACCCTCTTTTGGGGAGAAAAAGTGCGTCTTATGGTCTGAAAAATACGGTAGTTACAACCTAAAAATGTACAGTCTAAATAAGAGCCGGTGATAGGTCATACCAGCAAACCCACAGGTCCACACTGTGACAGCAAATAGACATTCAGAGACATAGGAGTTAATTCACAAAAAGTTGGTAGAATTGCTGTGTGTAGTGTGAGGGACTAGCATCAACTGGTAGGCTTGGCAGACAGTGAAGCAGGCTCTGACACAGTTTCAAAGTGCAAAACTTTGTATTTTTATTCCACAGCAAAGTGACACAAACAGTTCAAAGACAGTAAGTCCACAGCAAAGCAAACCTTAATATGCAGCGGGTTTCAAACAGCACTTTCCATGCAAAGTCCATATGAAAGGTGGTAGCTTTTGAATAATGCAATCCTGGATAACTCCCAGCAGTTTTGTCAGAGTCTCTGACTAGCAGCCATGCTGCTCACACACACCAACCAGGAAGTGATCACCTTTTTTATGTGTCAGCTGTGAAGCTGACCAGTTGAGGTAAAACCCGGAGTGCAATTCCACCCAGGATAGGACGACCAGAAGCACCCACCCGCCTTGCTTCTGGTCAGCTCCAGCCCAATAGTGAGACTTAGCTATTCACATAACCAAGCCACACAAACTCTGGAGCTGCTACTGCATGTAGCGTCGGATCCTGGGTGCAACATACCTCCCATCTACTACCATTCCAGACAAAGTGCATAAATACTTTCTATCCACTTTGTCACATACCTCCCCCCTCTGTTCGAACCCATGGGTTCGGACACCTTCTGCCATGAGAGAATGTGTCCTTGAGAGGGCATCAGCATTTCCTTGCAGTTTCCCAGCCCTATGTTCCACAGTGAACCTGAAGGGCTGTAGTGCCAGGAACCAACGTGTTACCCTGGCATTCTGCTCTTTATTTTTACACATCCAGGTGAGTGGAGCATGATCAGTAATGAGACGAAATTGACGACCCAGGAGGTAGTATCGGAGAGCCTCCAGAGCCCACTTGATAGCAAGGCATTCACGCTCTACAATACTATAATTTCTCTCCGCAGGTGTCAGCTTTCGACTCAGATACACAACTGGATGCTCCTCACCTTCCACTTCTTGAGACAACACTGCTCCCAACCCAACACTTGAAGCATCAGTTTGTACAACAAATTCTTTATTAAAGTTAGGAGTGATAAGCACCGGACCCCTGCACAAAAGGGTTTTAAGATCCTGAAATGCCTTCTCAGCCTCCGGGCCCCAGTGTATTTTACCGGAGTCTTTCCCTTTTGTCAAATCAGTAATTGGGGTGGCTACCGTGGCAAAATTGGGCAAAAACCTTCTGTAATAACCCACCAGGCCTAAAAAAGTCCTTACTTGTTTTTTTGTTTTAGGCTGAGGCCAGTCTCTAATGGCCTCAACCTTGTTTATTTGGGGCTTTATCAAACCCCGCCCTATGGTGTATCCTAAATACCGGGCTTCCTCTAGTCCTACCGCACATTTCTTTGGATTGGCTGTCAGCCCAGATTTTCTGAGGGAGTCTAAGACAGCCTGCACTTTGGGCAGATGACTGTCCCAGTCATGGCTAAATATGACTATGTCATCTAAATAAGCTGAAGCAAAGTATTGATGGGGCTTGAGAATTCTGTCCATCATTCTTTGAAAGGTAGCAGGAGCCCCTTGCAACCCAAAGGGCATTTTTTTGTAATGAAATAACCCCTCAGGAGTGGTGAATGCTGTCTTCTCTTTGGCCTGCTCAGTTAGAGGGACCTGCCAATATCCCCTAGTTAAATCAAGGGTTGTTATATACCTGGCCGGGCCCAACCTCTCAATTAATTCATCCACCCTGGGCATGGGGTATGCATCAAATTTCGATACCTCATTTAATTTTCGAAAATCGTTGCAAAACCTCAAGGTCCCGTCTGGCTTAGGGACTAGAACTATGGGACTGTTCCACTCACTGTTAGACTCTTCAATAATCCCCAGCTCTAGCATTCTCTGAACCTCCTCTGCTACTGCCTGTCTACGGGCTTCAGGAATTCGGTAAGGTTTCACACGAACTTGTACATAGGGATCAGTAACAACATCATGCTGTATCACACTAGTGCATCCTGGAAGCTCTGAAAATATGTCTTTATTTCGTAACAGGAACTCTTTAACTTCCTGTTTCTGGGAAGGGGACAGGGTATCAGCAATTGTTACTTCTGGAACTCCCCCACCTCGTGATTCCTGTGACACCACTGTAGCGGCCAGGGCCACTCTATCTTTCCAAGGCTTAATGAGGTTGACATGGTACACTTGCTCTGGCTTTCGTTTCCCCGGTTGGTATACTCTGTAATTTACTTCCCCCACCTTCTCAATGATCTCATAGGGGCCCTGCCATTTGGCCAGGAACTTACTTTCTACCGTGGGAATGAGCACGAGTACCCGATCCCCAGGGTTGAAAGTTCTAACTTTTGCTGCCCTGTTATATATACGGCTTTGAGCTTCCTGAGCTTGTTGCAAGTGTTCTCTGACCACGGGCATCACTGCTGCTATCCTTTCCTGCAGAAGGGAAATGTGCTCTATTACACTTCTATGGGGAGTGGTTTCTTGTTCCCAGGTCTCTTTGGCTATATCCAGTATACCACGGGGTTGCCGTCCGTACAACAACTCAAAGGGCGAGAACCCCGTGGAAGACTGGGGAACCTCCCTAATGGCAAACAATAGATAGGGCAGGAGACAGTCCCAGTCCCTGCCATCTTTTTCCACTACCTTTTTCAGCATATTTTTTAGTGTTTTGTTAAATCGTTCTACCAGACCATCCGTCTGTGGATGGTATACTGAAGTACGTAACTGTTTGATTTTCATTACTTTACACAATTCCTTCATTACTTTGGACATAAAGGGTGTCCCTTGATCTGTTAAGATCTCTTTTGGAATACCAGTGCGAGTAAACATCTGAAACAGTTCTTTTGCTATTGTCTTGGAGGAGGAGTTCCTCAATGGAATTGCCTCCGGGTAGCGGGTGGCATAATCCAAGACAACTAAAATGTATTGGTTTCCTCTGGCAGATTTAACCAACGGGCCCACTAGATCCATTGCTATCCTATCAAAGGGTACCTCAATGATAGGCAATGGAACGAGGGGGCTGCGGAAATGTGGCAGAGGAGCAGACATTTGACACTCAGGACATGATTCACAGTATTTCTTTACATCGCCATGCACCCCAGGCCAAAAGAACCTTTGTAAGATCCGATCCTTTGTCTTTTCAGCCCCCAGGTGACCCCCCAGAGGGTGTTTATGTGCTAGATCTAAGGCTAGCTGGCGAAAAGGTTGAGGAACCACAAGCTGTTCGACCACTTCACTTCGGACTTTTTCAATTCTATACAGTAACTCATTATTAACAGCCATATGTGGAAACTCACCCTCTGCACCTGGAGCCTGACTCACACCATTTATTACAGTTACATTTTCCCATGCCCTAACCAGAGTAGGGTCCCTCATTTGGGCAGTACCAAAATTTTCTCGGGAGACCTCCCACTCTGGCATAGGAGATTCACTGGTTGTTTCCCCAGGTTCCCCTATTTCACCTGCCATAACTGTTAAAGGGTAAGACACAGCATCACCTCTGAGTTCCTCATCATTTTTACACACATTTTGCTCACATACAGGCAATAATACTGGAGGTTCAGATACACATTCCAACTTCATATTGCATTGTTTTTGCCCCTCCCACAAGGTCCAGAAAAGGGGAAAATCTCTTCCCAAAATGACACTGTGTGCCAAGTTTGGGACCACTGCTACTTCATGAGAGGCCACTCCACAGTTTGTTTCCAGGGGTAAAACAGCAGTGGGGTACTTTTTACAGTCTCCATGAACACACAGAACCGCTATGTGCCGTTCACCAAGCAGGTTACTCTTTACAAGACTGCCATGGACCAGTGTCACAAGGCTGCCTGAGTCCAGAAGTGCATGCACACTGTTACCAGCAATCTTGACCACAGTCATATGTGACTCAGAGTTCCCCTGGCAGACTGTTAGAGCAAAGAAAGACAGTCTGCGAGCATGGTCACACTCCATAGCAAGCGGACAGTTAGCTGCAATATGTCCCCATTCGTTACACCGCCAACATTGTATAAGTCCTGGGTTTCTAGAGGGAAGTCCCACTCGCTTCCCAGCAAACCCTTTAAGTCCCTCTGCAGCATGACGCTCCCCTTCTACACCCCCAAACACCACAGGTTTAGTCTTACCCATTGCCTTGGGAGCTGACGGCTTTGGGGCTGGGGCTCGCTGAGCTGTCGACCAGGCCAGGGATTCCTCAGCAGCAAGGTAGCATTCCACCATCTCGATTAGCTGGTCTGCCGATTTTGGATTCGAATGGCTCACCCATCTCCGTAAAGCTTGAGGAAGCGCTCGCAAGAAACGGTCCATAGTGATCCTTTCCACGATCTGAGGACCTGTTAACACTTCCGGCTCAAGCCACTTTTTCATCAGATGAATCAAGTCGTGCATCTGGGACCTAGGAGACTTTGACGGTGAATACTCCCAACTGTGTACTCGTTGGGCCCGTACGGCCGGCGTGACACCCAGACGTCTCAGGATTTCATTTCTCAGTTTGTCATAATCCTTGGCGTCTTCCAGGGCAAGGTCAAAATAGGCTTTCTGGGCATCGCCCGTCAGAAAAGGTGCTACCAACCCTGCCCACTGGGTTTTAGGCCAGGCCTCCCTTTCTGCAGTCCTTTCAAACGTATGCAGGAAGGCCTCCACATCATCATGCGGTGTCATTTTTTGAAGAAAACAACTAGCTCGGATAGAGCCAGCATTGCCCGGGACACCCGCTTGGGCCTCTGAGCTTCGCTCAGCAAGTTTTTGTACAACCTCAGTCAGAAGCTTTCTGTCAGCCTCTGCAGCTGTAGCCAGTCTTTCATACATTTCCTTAGATTGCTCCTGCATAGCTGTTGTTTGCTGCTGAAGGACTGCATTAGTTTGCCGCTGTTCAATAGTAGCCAGTGCCAATTGCTTGACTAACTCCTCCATTCTGCTGTACAGATTCTCAGTCCAAGGAGATGAAAACAATTATCGATGGCACTGTCCCTTTAAGAGCACTGCATTTCACTCTGCCACTTTGCCCGCATCCGAGCACCAATTGTGAGGGACTAGCATCAACTGGTAGGCTTGGCAGACAGTGAAGCAGGCTCTGACACAGTTTCAAAGTGCAAAACTTTGTATTTTTATTCCACAGCAAAGTGACACAAACAGTTCAAAGACAGTAAGTCCACAGCAAAGCAAACCTTAATATGCAGCGGGTTTCAAACAGCACTTTCCATGCAAAGTCCATATGAAAGGTGGTAGCTTTTGAATAATGCAATCCTGGATAACTCCCAGCAGTTTTGTCAGAGTCTCTGACTAGCAGCCATGCTGCTCACACACACCAACCAGGAAGTGATCACCTTTTTTATGTGTCAGCTGTGAAGCTGACCAGTTGAGGTAAAACCCGGAGTGCAATTCCACCCAGGATAGGACGACCAGAAGCACCCACCCGCCTTGCTTCTGGTCAGCTCCAGCCCAATAGTGAGACTTAGCTATTCACATAACCAAGCCACACAAACTCTGGAGCTGCTACTGCATGTAGCGTCGGATCCTGGGTGCAACATACCTCCCATCTACTACCATTCCAGACAAAGTGCATAAATACTTTCTATCCACTTTGTCACAGTAGTATGTAGTACAAGGCAATTCTACTTAGGCCAGTAGAGTAGCATACATTGCACAATCAGCGCAACCTGTGTTACCTGGGTAATGCAGGCATTACTATTGTATCACATGTTATCCTACTCCCTAGTTACTTTGGAGGAAAACAGAATTATGACAGAAAACAAAATTATGCTTGAGGATGGCCTTGTTAAAGCGGACCTAAACTCACAACTTTCTCTCTGCTCTGAGATAAGTAACAGCATAATAACCTATAACGTTTCATTGTTACAGCGGATTCAAACCCTGCAATAAATCTGCAGTGTGTCTACTTCCTGCTTTCATGGAAGCAGAAATAGAGTTAACATCCTGTGTTTACAAATAAGCTACTCTGCCGAGGACTGCCGAGATTCCTGAGCTGAGCTGAGAGATTATTATTTATTATTATTTATTTACTATTTATTATTTAACATTTTACATAGCACCGACATCTTCCGCAGAGCTGTACAGAATATATTGTCTTGTCACTTAACTGTCCCTCAGAGGGGCTCACAATCTGCATTGTACATGTACAGGAGATACAAAAAGGAAACCGAGAGCCCACAAAGGTGTAGTACACTAGGTTGCAAGTGTTGAGTAATAGAGATGAATGAATCTCTATTATTATCAGTACATTACAGAAAATAATGAACTTTATCACAACATGCTAATTTTTTGAGAATATCCTGTATACTCCCTCCCTCTGCTGATGCCTAACTTTAACCATCTCCCCGCCACAAAATCCACTGATAATTAACACTAAAGCTAACCCTATCCTCTGATTAACCCCATCTCTGTGGATGCCTAACCTTACGTGAGTTGGAAAAATGGTTAAAAAAAAGGATCACCATTGATTCCAAGCAATGAAAGCATACAATTATCAACAGTGTCAAAGACAGTAGAATGGTTGAGGAGAATGAGAATGGAGAAGTGGCCTTTTAATTTTGCCATCAGGAAATCATAAGTGACTTTAGAAAGGAATCTTTGAGTGGAATAGTGGAGACAGAAACTAGATTAGAATGAGTCAAGTAAAGAGAAACTCAGTCAGTTCTCAAGGAATGTTTTGTTCCAGAATAAAAGGAGAGAAGTGATACAGGATGGTAGCTAGAGAGGATTGTAGGGTCCAGTGAAGGAATTTTGATAAGTACTGTCATGATTGCCTGATTGAATAAGGAAGAGAAAATGCCTGTGAAGAAAAAGAGGTTGAAAAAAAATATTAAAGTAGAAAAGGAGGTTGAGAGCTTGGAATGAGATGAGGAGGAATGTGGTCAAGAGCACAGGTAGGGAGGTTGTTATTGGAGAATAGTGCAGGAAGCTGATGTTCATTTAAGGCAGTAATGCCTGTTCAAAAAGAGGAGGTTACAGTGAGTGGCAAGACAGACATGTAGAGAGGAGGAGGCGTGGACAAGTGAGCACACACAAATGAGAAGTTTAGAAGTGGTGGTTGGACTGGTGAATAGGACTGTATATTGAAAATGTTTTGCTATTGTATCAGTCTTGCAAATAATATTTAACTTAGCGTTTTATATATGAAATTTGGATGTATTGACCAGGATGCCAGGACAATTTGTTTATGTGTTGGCGAGGCTGAGAGTTGGCATTTCTGAGTATGACATGGCTAAACTTCAGATTGGGTGCTGACATGTCTCGGTATGCAATATGGTTTGTAGGAGGAAAAATGGAAAACCTACACCTAACATACACCTTAAGGCTTAAGGTGTATGTTAGGTGTAGGTTTTCCATTTTTCCTCCTACAAACCATAAAGCCATCCAGGAAAACAGGCTCACCTCAGCCTCTAGACAAATCAATGCAGCTAAAAGGTGATCAAGACTCTTCCTCAGTAAAGCAATATAGTTTATTTCTTCACAACAAGCATTAAAACCCTGCCTGAGTGCTAACACATATCTTGGACTGACCCTGACTGACACTAATCCTTAATCATAGCTGTTATGCATCAACACCTGACACCATTAAATACGCTTTACAATTTTTTTTCTGGGTTGATGTCACTTTTGTGTTTATATTATTCCATTATACACTAATAAACACTGTAATATACTTTATTCTCTGTGTTCTCGGTTTCCTTCATTCAGCCAGCTTGTTTAGTGGCACAACCATTAGTGAGAAACCACCAGCATGCCTTTACATTATTTACCCTTGGCCTTGCTAGCTATGGGGGCAGTGTTGATCTCTCACTAGCTGGAACACAAATGTCAGTGTTCCAGCTAGCAAGGAAAGAACATTGCTCTATTAGCTATGGACACCATGGTAAACATTGTAAAGGTCTAATGGAGATTTCTCCATTAGTAATAAAGTCAAAATGTGCTATCAGTTTCACCTGGCTCCTTAAAGGACCTCTGTCGTGAAAATCGTAAAATTAAAAAAATATGTAAACATACTGTATACAGTTAAGAAGTAAATTTCTTCCAGAGTAAAATTAACCATAAATTACTTTTCTCCTATGTTGCTGTCACTTACAGTAACTAGTAGAAATCTGACAGAACCGAGGTTTTGGACTAGCCCATCTTCTGAATCAGAATCAGATTTATTTCGCTAAGTGTGGTGGATGCCGCACCCAGAATTATTTGTGGTACACATCGGCATTGGACATAGCAAATTACAAACAGTGGAGAAAAAACATAGTGCAAAGATACATAAAATCATGGCGGGTTTACAGGGATTTTTTTTATTTTCAAAATGCACTTAGTGAATAGGGATGATCGGAAAGAGCAAAATTCCGTTCCGCCGGAATTCGCGGATTCTGCCAGCGCTTAATTCGTCGGTATGAAAATTCCGCCGGATTTTTGTGAAATTCCGTGGAATTCCGGATTCCGGCGGAAAAATTAAAATAATCGCAAATGGAACCTTGTTTATGCTAAATAGTAGCCCATAGAACCTATTGACTGTTCGCTTAGGCCTGGTGCACACCAGAGGAGTTTTTCTGAGCGTTTTGAGTTTTTAAATCTGCGGCTAATGTTATCCTATGTGTCTGTGCACACTGGAGCAAAGATGTTTTGTAAAAAAAAAACCCATAGCATTACATTGGGAAGAGCTTTTGAAACCTCTTGCACCCAAACGCTAGAGGTTTCAAAAGCTCTTCCCAATGTAATGCTATGGGGGTTTATTACAAAACCTCATTGCTCCAGTGTGCACAGACACATAGGATAACATTAGCAGCAGATTTAAAAACTCAAAACGCTCAGAGAAACTCCTCTGGTGTGCACCAGGCCTTAGTTCTTTTTCTCCCTCCTCCTGGAGGGAGGAGGAGGGTCTTGTCTTCCAGGGAATTGTAGGATTTCAAAAGCCAGCTTACATACATTGGCCGGGAATTGAACCCAGGTCTAGTACTTGGTAGGTAGCTCTGCTCACCACTATACCACCACTAACACTAGCCAGCCTAGCATGTACCATTATGATATATCCAAGAGAAAAATGAGCTTGCTTAGGGATTTGTAGGATGTCAAAAGCCAACTCACATTGGCCAGGAATCGAACCCAGGCCTACCACTCTGTAGGCTGCTATCCTAACCATTTTACCACCAACACAACACACTACAATGCTACATGCTGAAGCCAGCCTAGCATGTACCTTTGTGATATATCCAAGAGAAAAATGAGCTTGCTTAGGGATTTGTAGGATGTCAAAAGCCAACTCACATACATTGGCCGGGAATCGAACCCATGTCTAGTGCTTGGTAGGCAGCTCTCCTCACCACTATACCACCACCAACACTACATGCTGAAGCCAGCCTAGCATGTACCATTATGATATATCCAAGAGAAAAATGAGCTTGCTTAGGGATTTGTAGGATGTCAAAAGCCAACTCACATACATTGGCCAGGAATCGAACCCAGGCCTACCACTTTGTAGGCTGCTATACTAACCATTAAACCACCAACACAACACACTACAATGCTACATGCTGAAGCCAGCCTAGCATGTACCATTGTGATATATCCAAGAGAAAAATGAGCTTGCTTAGGGATTTGTAGGATGTCAAAAGCCAACTCACATACATTGGACAGGAATCGAACCCATGTCTAGTGCTTGGTAGGCAGCTCTCCTCACCACTATACCAATACCAACACTACATGCTGAAGCCAGCCTAGCATGTACCATTATAATATATCCAAGAGAAAAATGAGCTTGCTTAGGGATTTGTAGGATGTCAAAAGCCAACTCACATACATTGGCCAGGAATCAAACCCAGGCCTACCGCTCTGTAGGCTGCTATCCTAACCATTATACCACCAACACAACACACTACAATGCTACATGCTGAAGCCAGCCTAGCATGTACCTTTGTGATATATCTAAGAGAAAAATGAGCTTGCTTAGGGATTTGTAGGATGTCAAAAGCCAACTCACATACATTGGCCGGGAATCGAACCCATGTCTAGTGCTTGGTAGGCAGCTCTCCTCACCACTATACCACCACCAACACTACATGCTGAAGCCAGCCTAGCATGTACCATTATGATATATCCAAGAGAAAAATGAGCTTGCTTAGGGATTTGTAGGATGTCAAAAGCCAACTCACGTACATTGGCCAGGAATCGAACCCAGGCCTACCACTCTGTAGGCTGCTATACAAACCATTAAACCACCAACACAACACACTACAATGCTACATGCTGAAGCCAGCCTAGCATGTACCATTGTGATATATCCAAGAGAAAAATGAGCTTGCTTAGGGATTTGTAGGATGTCAACAGCCAACTCACATACATTGGACAGGACTCGAACCCAGGTTTAGTGCTTGGTAGGCAGCTCTCCTCACCACTATACCACCACCAACACTACATGCTAAAGCCAGCCTAGCATGTACCAATATGATATTTAATCACCGACTTCTTAATTCCGCGGAATCCAGCGACCATCCCTATTAGTGAATGGCAGTTGCTCCATTCAACTGCCAAAAAAGTGTACGGAGAGCAGGAAGGCTGGCCAGCATCTTTGTATAAATCTTTTTCAGGGAGTGTCTTTATACAGAAAAAAGACCATGCTGTGAATCCCCTATGGAGAGATGGACTAGTCCAAAACCTGTCGGCAATGTCAGTTTCTGCGACTTACTATAAATGCCAGCAACATAGGACAGAAGTAATTTATTGCTCATTTTTTTCAGGAAGAAATATACTTCTTATTTGTATGTGTTTTAAATTTTAAGATTTAAGCGACAGTTCCTCTTTAAGAATAGCAACTCAACCTGCTTACAGTGCTGACATAATTTACAGGGGCTTTTGTATGACCATCTGGAAAATTCGCTTCTTGATTTGGTGGTATGAGTTTTATTAACAAAGTAGAGTTATGCTGTAACACATGACTTTAGACATATTATTTTATGCTAGTAAAAGTTTGTGAAGGATTGCCTTTCTGCTCAAAATGTAATGTCCATTAACTGTAATACATAACATACCAAGCAAACAGATAACACATGAGGAGGCACAAACATTGCATGTGTTATCTGCTCACTCGCCCGTCACTTTATGCATTATGTGTACATTACAGTTTGAGTGGTAAGACTTTATGCGCTTAAACAATAATGTGCATAAAATTGTGTGCATACATCCATATGTTATAGCATAACACTGCTTTGTCAATCAACTCTTTGAGTTTCCTTTACTGAACTGTGGTTTACTAATGTACTCACCTATTTTGATGTGATTCAAAAACTACTGATATCTGTGAGAAAACGCGGAAAAGCCGCCGCATATGCCAAGAGCAAGGCGGCTGACTCCGCGTCCAAAGCGGTGGTTTGCACGCATAGACACGCGCCTGGTAGTATGGTGAAATGCGGAAAAGCCGCCGTATGTCCTGACAGCAAAGCAGCTGTTTCCTTGTCCAACGCGGCGGTTTGCATGCAGCAGCATGCGCTTGGTGTGGCTGGGTCTGTTAGTGCACATAGGCAGATGGAGAGCTACGTGCGCGCGGGCCTGAACTCAGGACCTTTATACCAGCAGGGGAAGTGTCAGCTGATCAGGAAGATCAGCTGATTCCTGCAGGACTCATGATTGGCTGAAAGGCTCGGGCGGGGCGGCAGAGTCCAGCAACTATATATTCTGCTGCTTGTCAGTTGCTGGTTGTCTGCCATTGCTAACACTTGCGTGAAGGCACTCAGAACTTAGCTAGACCCGACAGTGTGCCAGAACCGGCTGGAGCTGGGAATCCACACTGAGTCAGATTCTTGATAGCTTAAAGCACTAATTGAATTGTATTATTTGTTAGACCAGTTCCAGGGTGTTGAGATTAAGGCCCTCACACCCCAGACTAGGAATACTGTGTATCTTCTGTGTATTCTCTAGCATAGTTCCAGGGTGTTGAGATCCAGGCCCTCACATCCAAGACTAGGGAACTGTATTATCATTTATGTTATACTCCAGACTAGTTCCAGGGTGTTGATGATCACGGAACTCACACCCAAGACTAGGGAATTGTATTATCATTTATGTTATGCTCCAGGCTGGTTTCAGGGTGTTGTGAATACGGACCTCACACCCCAGACTAGGATTGTGTTATTACTGTGTTACGTTAGCCCAGTTCAGGGCAAAACCTTACATATTAGCAGCAGGGCTTCCTGCAACCCAGCCTTGGTCCCTCGCTCAGGGGTGGGTCCACAGGCTGCAGAAATATCACCCACCGGTCAGGGGTGAATTCCTCAGGAGTATAGGCCGCCAGCTCCTCTGGTGGTCTTTACTCAGAGTTGTTACTGTTGCACCAAACACTTACACTCTCTCAGGTGTCTAGAGGTTAGACATATCTGATTATTGACCATTCCGCAGATCCTCAATAATCGGGTATATCTGTATTCTTGGGGATACTGCGGACCGCCAAGGATCAGATTCTCTCTCTGGTTGCTGACACCAATCGTTACAATATCTATCTGAACATACAGAAACAAACTTTATAGCATTGCATCATTCTGTCATATTTAAAATTTACAAACCACACTCTGTATTTTAAACTATGAAACCTTTGGACTTTCCTGCAGTAAAACCTTATCTAAACCTGTCTCTCACTGTTTCTTGGTTGTTTAAAGAGACACTGAAGCGAAAAAAAAATATGATATAATGAATTGGTTGTGTACTATGAATAATTACTAGAAGTTTAGCAGCAAAGAAAATATTCTCATATTTTTATTTTCAGGTATATAGTGTTTTTTCTAACATTGAACCATTTTATAATATGTGCAAATTACACAACACTCAGCATTCAAAATGATTCTTTCAGAGCAGTCTATGAACTAATGACCTCTCCTCTGGCAGAAAAAAAGTAATTAGTTCAATAACACTTGAGATAATAAAAGTCAGATAACAGCCCTCTCCACGACTTTGAAAGTCGTAGAGCTTAATTGCTTTTTTGCATAGAGATAACAACTGGAGTTTCTTAACTCTACCTGTACTGGAAACAATTAGACTGATGTATCTGATCGTAATGTTTTATTTCTTAGCTGTACTATACATACAAATCATAATATCATAATTTTTTTTTGCTTCAGTGTCTCTTTAAGTGCTTTAGAAAATAGGACTGCATTCAACCCAATTTTCCCCTGTATGTTTGTCAGCATGCAGACAGCTTATGCTGGTGTATGCGCATGGTGCACATGGACACATAACGTTAGCTCCCTTGTGCGATTAGTAAGATGCACTGTCTTTCCCAGGAGAGGAAGTTAGGATGTGTGCTCCTAATCCATTGATAGGTTTGATGCAATGAATGTGTTTGCATGTCTGCACTATGCATGTTACAGGGCCAGAGTTAGGACACCTATGTTTACCTGGGTACTTCTACGCAGTATAGGTGACTAAGCATAAGAATGCATTCTTCTGTGAACTAAAACCCTGGCTTTTAATTTAGCTGTAGGGATAACAGTTGTGCCTGGATGAGTAAATCTGTGAATGCATTTGTTTGAACATTTGCATGTGAGTGTGCGAAGGGTTAATTGATTTTTGCTGTTTCTAGCCATACCCCCTTCAGCTCCTCCCTTTCCCTAATAATTTATTTAATGTCCTAACTAGAGGCGATGTGCCTGGATATATGTATGTTTATTCAACCCAATTTGGGTCTAGCTCAAAGAACTGAACTTTCCTAACTCTTCCTGTACTGGAAACAGGGCCGGATTTACAACTCAGGAGCCTGTAGGAAGAGGCGTTCTGATGCCCTAAGCTCCGCCCCTCCACATAAGCCACACCCCCAACCCTGGCCTGCATGCAGGCCATCAAATTGCTGGGGGGTAGGACCACAGGCTGGCAACTGAACTGTGTGCGGCTGGGAGACGCGATTGCGGGCAGGCCATGGTGGTGACAGCAATCACGCTCCCAGCTTTTGAATTGCGTAATAGGTACGTGCCTAAAGTGCCTTATGCTAAATCCGGCCCTGACTGGAAAACAATATGAGACTCTTTTCTTTGCCAGTAATGCTCTATTTTGTAGCTGTACTACACATACAATTCATTCTCTCATACATTTATTTTGGCTTCAGGTTTGCTTTACCATCACATTGTTACCTGATTCATGAACCGCACAGCACTAAAATAAGAAGTGTTCCAGTGTCAGTCAGACCACTTTGCATTTTTCTGCTTTTTTATATAAGTTCCCACATGAAATACACAGATTAAATTTACTGAGCAAATCTATATATGTATCAAAGAAAAAATACCTGTGAATCAGTTGATATTAATGTATTAGCTGATGTTTGCTGGAACAGTGCCAGAATCCATCACTAAATATCAATTACTATTGATAGGATATTTTACTCAAATAATCCATGTGCTACAGAGTGCAATTCTGATATATATATATATATATATATATATATATATATATATATATATATTAATAAATCTCATTTGATTTTTTTTGTCTTTTAAAGTGTTATACTAATACGTTTATTTACTGGTTTATTTATTACTAACATTTTCAGTGAATAGTACATGCCTGACATTTACATAGATGGTTATTATGTTCTAACATAGTTTTACTGCCGAGCTCCCTAAATTGTGTTTGCTGTGTACTATTTGAGATGCACCATTTCTTCGGCACTATTTTATACTCATGGCTGGTGGTGCGGAGAAACCATTTTTAGGTTCTGCTTAGCAGTCTGTCAGGCTTATTGTTTGGAGTATAAAAATGCCATAGAGAGGTCTTGTACCATATTTCATACGCAATTGAAAACAAGTAGCAGCAGTATCATTACATTTTGCTTGTGAGTTTTATCAGCTTTTGAAAACTAAGGGAAAAAAAACAGTCATTTTAACAGTGTATATCCCCATTACTTACAATGAAATAGCAAAAGGTTCTTGTAAGCAAGTGTGCTTTATCAGTTATAAAGTAAATAAGGATTCACTCTTATCTGCTGTGAAAAATGAGTTACTGCAATTGTATCCCATTTTTCTGTCTTGAAAAACGGATTAATTAATTTTCTCGGTAGATCCAGAGAGGCAAGTACATGTTCATTTTACCAGTGCTACAGCATTATGATATTTCATTCTCCCAATAAATTGTATCTCCACATAGCTCTTCTTTTAGACGTATAGTGCCTCCAACAATTTGTTTCAACAGCAATTCCAAGATCGCTCCATGATTATGTTCTCGTAATAATGGATTGAACCAGCACTTTTGTGGCCCTATGTCTTCATCATGGAATAACAAAACTATTATATGGTTATTTGGAAAACATGCTGCATTTTATGTATTTTGATTTCATTTAATAAGGTACTCTTAAAATGCAAATTCTAAGTTTACCTTATGTTCATTTCTAATAATAGTAGTGGATATCTAGTAACAAAATGCTTAGCACGGAATATTTAAATTAATCCAGACTAAATAGTTAGTGAAAAGATGTGAAAAGCAAAAATTAGTGTGGTCTTGGGGTGGGATGTACAAATAGTTCCATGTACAACTTACTCTATGTGAATCTTCTGGCTTAAAGAGGAACTCCAGTGAAAATATTGTAACACAAAACAATGCTTAATTTTTACAATAATTATGTATAAATGATTTAGTCAATGTTTGCCCATTGTAAAATCTTTCCTTTCCCTAGATTTACATTCTGACATTTATCACATGGTGACATTTTTACTGCTGGAAGGTGATGTCAGTGGAAGGAAATGCTGCCTGCTTTTTTGGCAGTTAAAAACAGCTATAAACAGCTATTTCCCACAATGCAATGAGGTTCACAGACAGAAAACTGTCAGGACCATGGTCCTGACATCACACTGTGAGAGGGGTTTCACCACAATATTAGCCATACAGACCCCCCTGATAATCCGTTTGAGAAAAGGAAAAGATTTCTCATGGGTAAGGGGGTATCAGCTACTGATTGGGATGAAGTTCAATTCTTGGTTATGGTTTCTCGTTAACTTTTTGGGGTTTTAGGATGAAGAGGGTTAGGGTTAAAGGGACACTTAAGTCAAGCAAAAAAAATGAGTTTTACTCACCTAGGGCTTCCAATAGCCCCCTGTAGCTGTCCGGTGCCCTCGCCGTCTCCCTCCGAACCTCCTGGCCCCACCAGCAGCTACTTCCTGTTTCGGTGACAGGAGCTGACACAGGCTGGGGACGCGAGTGATTCTTTGCGTTCCCAGACACATTAGCACCCTCTATGCTGCTATATGGTATATGATATATGCTATAGCAGCATAGATGGCGCTATTGTGGCCAGGAACGCGAAGAATCACTCGCGTCGCCAGCCTGTCAGCTCCTGTCACCGAAACAGGAAGTGGCTGCCGGCGGGGCCAGGAGGATCGGAGGGAGATGGTGAGGGCACCGGATAGCTGCAGTGTGCTAGTGGAAGCCCCAGGTGAGTAAAACTATTTTTTTTGTTTCACTTAAGTGTCCCTTTAAGGAAGATAAGAACAAAGAACCCCTTTCTTCTACTTCTGAAAGCCCCCTTGAAGTGGAACTTAACTTAGAACATCCTATCTGCTCTAAATGATTACCCAGAGCATGATAACCTTTATGGGGAAAATGATTTAATCTTTATTAAAATTTATGTAAAGCCTCAAAAAAACTGAAGTTTTACTTGGTTGTGTGCTGTGCAAGAGTTGGGGTCCACTTTAAGTTAAATATTAGGTAAAATATTGGATAATGGGACTGTGTGGCCTCATCTTCTCCATAAAAGAGGAATTTAGAGATGGAGTTGGGACCATGCTACTTCCAAATTGTAGCTGCCCACAAGATAATGTAAGCCATTGTGTACTGTAAAGATAAGGACACCTGCTGTAAACCTCACAGACCTATAGAGCTTTTAGCCAGCAACAATAGAAAGCTTTTCAGAAGTATCTGTTCACATGTAAATGAAAACCTTGTGTATAAGCTTGTGTCAGTGTTTGAGCTAGAGCTGTACTATGTACATAGGATCCACTTCTCTGTAACTATTCACAGAGGAATGATTTACTGTTTGCTTTGGCCCTGTTCACTCACACACTGCTTTCTCTCAGATAATATGAGAAAAGCTGAGAGTTTTTTTTAGCTACAGATAATGACCTGTACTTTTTCTTGTACGAGAGAGACACAGGAACAGCTGGTGATGAGTTATTTACAAACTATTTGAAGTTATATTTACGCTTTCTATCATTCTGATGACATTTTACTCACAGGATTACAGTCAGCCAGTAGAGATTGTTTCTGTATGCTGGATGTGCTGGACACAGTCCTCCATAGTAATTCCCACAGTCAAAACTGTTCTCTGTAAATGTCATATTTTCTTCACATAAAAAATGAAAAGATGAAAAAAAAACCCTTTGTATTGCTATTTGCTAGTAATTTCTGGGAAAAATATGTGGCATTTAGAATTTTAGTTAAGATTTGATAGTTGTCCTTTAAAATGTCGAAGAGACATTAGACTCCAACACTATGAAACTCCCTACCTCCATCCATTAGGGCAGCCCCCTCCTTCAACACCTTCAAGAAGGCCCTCAAAACTCACCTTTTCACTCTGGCCTACCACCCCTCACAATTGCTCTAAACCCACAGCTGAACTCTGGTCCCCCTACCTCTTGTGTCCCTACCTCTCCCTCTAGATTGTAAGCCTTTGGGCAGAGTCCTCCTCCTTTTGTGTCCTACCTGATCATGCACCTCCATTACTGTAAACCCATGCTATGCATTTGAGTGAACCTAACTTGCCTAATCTCCATGCTCCCATCCAAAGACTGACTAAGCATTACCTTGTACTCATACTGTGCTGCATGATCTGGTCTTTCTTGTATTCATGTATTGTCATATTGCTGCATGTGACCCCTAAATATTGTCTGTAACCTAAATTAATGTCCAGCGCTGCGTAATATGTTGGCGCTTTATAAATACAATAAATAATAATAATAATAATAATTAGATTGTGAGACTCTGTGAAAAACAATAAGTGGTCTGATAACGTTAATGTGATCTGTAGACAATTGGAGAAAGTGTATTCAATGCCATACATTTCTAACAAAATAAGGAAAACAAAACATTGTTCTGTCTCTGAACAAGCTTCTGAATGTTATTGTGTGAACACCTTTGTTAAACAGTACATTTTTTGTCAGTTAAGATGGCAATACATCAGGCGACTTGGTGGCCAATCGACCATCCGATTCGATTATTATAACTGGAATCGGATGAAAATTGGTGCTGCCAAGTGCATGCACTTGGTTGGGTGCACGGCGGTGATGGCAAGAGATACCGGGATGAGTGACGAACGCTACAACCCCCGGTGATATATAAATGTATGTAAAGTGTGCATTTATACATTACCTGTCCAGTATCGCGGTGTCCATCCATGTTTTTAATCCCTGCTCTGTTAGCCCCATACACGGTGCCTGCGCAAAGCACGCCGACATGTGTGTGACGTCACATACCATGCCAACAGCTTGCATGCTTCTATGGAAGAGCTGAGGATTCAGAAGAAGGATAGGCACCATGACACAGGACAGGTAATTTATAAATGCACATATCACATACATTTATACATTAGGCCAATAGCGTTGAGGTGGGAATCGGCTCATTCCCGAGGGATTTCATGTTGAAATTGATTGGAAATCAGCCTGTGGTGTGTATGCAGTCGTCAGATATCTGTTTAATCAGATTTTATTAGAGAGAGATTTGTCCCTTAGTCAAATCTGCCCATCACTGCTAGATGTATGGCTACCTTTAGCCATAGAAGTTTTCAGTCTATTAGTTTCCATGGATAATTTGCATGTCAGTTTTGGGTGGAGTGACCCCTTAATTGGCAATAGTCTACTAAACAGCCTGGCATCCATTAACTAAATCGTTATCTCTGCCCTCAAATTTTGGCCAGTATGCAGTGCTTGTGGGTTACTCAAGTGCAGCCCTGGGCTATAGAAAGGATCTCAGTCCGTAATTTATAAAACAGTTCTTGGAAAAGAAAACACATAAAAAGACTATGCCGGTAGCCCTGACCTAAAATAAACTTGTATACTGTACATAGTGTTATTGCCTTGGTTTCGCTTACCAATGTCAGAAATCAATTTCTTTTAAAAACCTTTTTTTTCCCCCTAGAAACTTATTACACACTTTAGAGATATATTATATACCTTTAATGGCATAAGAAGAAAAATTACAGGTGAGAAAGCAGCCCATTTTTCTATCAGCTCAGAATGATGCTGTGTGCAAGTCACAAGGGAACAGTAAAATTACACTCTAACAGCAACAGGGCAGAAGCCCAGAAAGCCACAGTAGTACAAGTGGCACAGCCAGGCTGCACTCTAATAAATCAAGATAATTCTCTGCCTGCCTTGAACTTAGACCCGACTACAATTCACTGCTACAGCAGAAAAAAAAGGTCTGCTCGCGGAATTCAGCTCGACTGGGGAGGGGGCATGATTAGTCACTGGTCAGATTGAGCCTCGATTGCATCTAAATGGTCCACTTTCTGAACCATTTATCTTCTTCCCAGACCATTTTCATTACACCTAAAACTGATGCTGAGCTACCAGCTGTAAGATGTGGGCTGGAGAAAATTAATAACCTCTTTTTCCTTCTTTTTTTCCCCGAGTCTGCAGGACTGCTGCATATGCGAGCAGGAGCATTTATCCCTGTTTTGTTACTATTTGCATCCCAGCGTCCCTGGCAGTCTTTCAATTTTCTCAAGTCTCTTAGCCTTTGCCCCCTGTTTCTTTTTTGCTACACAAACAATCCATCCTGTGCATTTAAAATTCTCTGAGCGCCCTGACATCAGAATACAGCCGGAGAGCAGGGAGCAGTTTACAGTGGAAGGGGAAAAAAAGGGCTTTATTAATTCCTCTGTCCTGCTTTTAGTGTAAAATATAGGGATCTTGAGATTACTGCTGGGTCCCTTAAAGACCATTTAGAGCACTGCAATTTGAAAAAGGAGACCTTTATTAATACCTTCTTAGTCTTCTGACTACAGGGAAGGCAGGCGAGGTCTAGCTGTGATATAAGATCGCCTCTTAGCAGAGCTCAGTCACATGACTGATAATTGATGAACAGCTTATTGAGCCGCTGGTAACTGCTGAGATATATGCTGATATGATTAAAATAACACACAATGAAATTACAACGTATTAATGAAGCCTAGCCGCTGTCAGAAATTAATCAGAATTAGAGGGACTATTTTTCCACACAGGCATAGTTTTGATAGGGCTGATTAAAGATTTGGCTATCTAGGAAAGCTCATTATCGCATTAATTAGGAAGCAATAAGCACCAAACTGAGTTGTTTTGGCAGACTTGTAAGTTGTACCACATACTTGGCACAGGGATTATTAACCATTCTTACCTTTTAAATACTTTTGAAGCTCGCTACTTGATCATAAAGAGCAAAATGTCATTTTGTATTCAAATAAATTGCTTTACGTATATAAGATAAAATGTTTTTAAAGTTCCAACGCATATGAGACCCTCTAAAATGTACTAATATCCAACAATAATAAAACCTTGCTAAACATGCAAAGGGAAAGTGGAGCAGAAGGATCTTTGTTAACTAATTAGCAATGAGGAGGGAGCATTCCCTTGGTTTGATTTGCATATTTTGTATCCTACTTAAAGCCAGTGTTACCCGACATATAAAAACAAAAGTCAGATACTCACCTAAGCAGAGGGAAGGCTCTGAGTCCTAATGAGCCTTCCCTCTCCTCTCCCGGTGCCCTCAGGATCCTCCGTTCAAATCCCCCGCTGCGGGGGACTTCGGAAGCCTTTGGGAGCCGAGTCCTCCCGAAGACAGACGGCTCCCTACTGCGCACGCGCGAGTGCGTCATAGAGGGCACTCGCGCATGCGCAGTACGGCGTGCCCCGTCTTTGGGAGCCCGAGTGCTCCCGAAGACTTCCAAAACCTCCCTTCGGCGGCGGAAGTGGCAATATTTGCCTGAACTGGTTGAATACTGCTACGGGGGAACCTAAGCGGGACCGGGCACCGGGAGAGGAGAGGGAAGGCTCATTAGGACTCAGAGCCTTCCCTCTCCTTAGCCTTCCCTCTCCTTAGGTGAGTATCTGACTTTTGTTTTTATAGGTTGGGTAACATTGACTTTAAAGGGAATCTGAAGTGAAAATACATGTATGATATAATGATATGTATGTGTAGTATAGCTAAGAAATAGAACATTAGTAGCAAAGATATGAGTCTCATATCGTTTCCACTACAGGAATAGTTAAGACCTTCAGTTGTTGTCTATGCAAAAAAGCTCCTCTGAGCTCTCCAACCAAGCTTGGTCAGCTATAGTGATGTTTTCTGAAGCACTTATATCAACCTGTCTGTCACTGTTTTTTTTTTGTCTAAGGTTTTACTGAAGGAAAGTTCAAAGAGCAATTAGTTCTGCTCTGTTTCATAGTTCAAAATACAGAGTCTAGTTTGTTAACTGCAAATATTAGAGAATGCTATATAACTGAAAATACAAATATGATACTATTTTCTTTGCTACTAATGTTCTATGAATTATCCCTACTACACATGCAATTCATTATATCAACAGTTGGGTTTTTTTTGGCTTCAGTGTCACTTTAAAAAAATAAACTATAGTAGTAAATCACAAAATCGGTTAGTATTTGATTTGTGAGCAGTTTGGCTGGACAGGTCAAAATAAGCCCACAAATATGTATGCATGCAATAAAGGTGCAAGGAAAAATGGGTGCTAGGTAATACCGATAGTAGAATATTGGTAATTTTACCCATGTTGTACTAATCCCGATAGTAGAATATCTGTGATTATAATGATATTCTACTATCCAAATACTAGAATATTGGTAATTATGCCAATATTCTACTAACCCTTTAATGATACAAGTTTAGCAAACAATTGACCTTCCGATCTGATAATTGTGATCGCAAGGAACTGATCTAGAGGTATCGATTGGGCCCATAAATTGAATAGAAAATATAACCAATCATTTTAAATAGAATAGATCCGCAAAAAGGATCAATTAAACAATCGATAAAATTATTATTTGTTGTCTATTGGTGCCATCAACGCTATCCAATCTGATTGATCGGAAGGTCTATCGTTCACTTAAATGGCATCATTAATGGGCCTTTTACACTAACCACCCACCCCCTAGTCCTAGCCAGGCTGGTAATAAAAAAGCCTGGAAGTCAGCTACAATGTAGCCAAACTCTGGTGCACTACTGCCCTCAGCAAGTGGCTGTACAATCATCTCAACCCTCCGCCATCATCAGCTGTTTTTATAAAAACCTGGAGTTTTGCTACAGTGCAACCAAATTTCGGTGTGCTAATGCTTCAAGACAGTGGCTATATATTTACTGACAATCACATATTCACCTCCATCCTTTCAGAGTTCCCAACTGCCAACCACTGGTTTTTGGGGGCACTTCCGGTATAAAAATTTCTGGCTATAGCTGTTAATTGCAGCACTTAAAGGACAACTGAAGTAAAAAAAAATATGGAGGCTGCCATATTTATTTCCTTTTAAGCAATACCAGTTGCCTGGCAGCCCTGCTTATCTATTTGACTGCAAAAGTGGCTGAATAACACCAGAAACAAGCGTGCAGCTAATCTTATCAGATCTGACAATAATGTCAGAAACACCTGATCTGCTGCATGCTTGTTCAGGGCCTCTGGCTAAAAGTATTAGAAGCACAGGATTAGCAAGACAGCCAGGCAACTG
Source organism: Hyperolius riggenbachi (assembly GCF_040937935.1). NCBI lineage: Eukaryota > Metazoa > Chordata > Amphibia > Anura > Hyperoliidae > Hyperolius > Hyperolius riggenbachi. The sequence goes on from NC_090647.1 coordinate 224,813,137, forward strand.
GTATTGCTTAAAAGGAAATAAATATGGCAGCCACCATATCGCTCTGGTTTCAGTTGTCCTTTAACATGGGCACCTATGGTGATCCCCAAAATTCAGCTAAATACATTCACAACTGTCAATGGGGTAAACATTTTGGTGATTTGAGTCCTTGAAATGCAGCTATAGCAGCCAAAGGCATCAATATCACAGGGGATCCACATTATGGGCTTGATTCACAAAAGAGTGCTAGCTGTTAGCACGGCCGTTTTCGCGCAAATTTTCGCATTGCGCGCGATCGCGAATTTCCGCGCGAAGCGATAACATTTTTGCGGCCAAACGCAAATTTTCACACAAAGATGATATAGATTTCACGTGAAAATTCCCGTTTACGCGCGAAAACGTTATCGTTCGCGCAATGCGAAAATTTGAGCGAAAACGGCCGTGCTAACAGTTAGTACTCTTTTGTGAACTCTTTTGTGAATCTTTTGTGAATCAAGCCCTATGTGTGAAGAACATAATGCTATTTTGCTACCTTAGGGCAACATGTGAATGACAAATAATTCTGCTACAACTGTAGCCAATAATTTCTCCATGCGCCCAAATTTCTGCATTGGTGCCTGTTCGATGCTAATTAACATTATATTCAACAGAGGCACCCAAATTGTGCAGTAGTCACATGTTCCCAAATTGTCTGCTTCCAGTATTACCCCCCTTTGGCTAATATAACTGCAGTGAGATGCTATTTTACAATTGTGTTTTTTTTTTTTCAACAACATTAATGTATAAATGATTCAGTCAGTGTTTGTTGCCCATTGTTAAATCTTTCCTAAATCTTTCCCCTGATTTACATTCTGAAATGTATCCCTATAGCTTAGGCCATGCACCCACTAAATAACCTAATTACGCACTGCCTGTACATATACTGTATACTTCCCCACCTCTTGTTTCCACCCCATTCCTTTAGAATGTAAGCTCGCAAGGGCTCTCACCCTTTTGTGTCATGGAATGTTATTAATTGAATTGCTTGCACTCTGTTAGACATTTATACATTTTAGTCATCATGTTAAATCAAATTGTAATCAGCAGTGCTGTATCTTGTATCAGTGTTCATATTTGATGTATATCATTGGCGTCAATTCACCAGAGAGGATTTACTAAGAGAAAAAAGTAGGTAGTTTATCTCATGAGGTATTTTAACACTCTGGAGTCAATTTACCAGTGTGAGAGGACAGAGAGAAAAGTGTTCGATAGCAGGGGATAATGGAGAGATATGCATGAGGAAAGTGTGAGAAAGCAGAGAGTTAGGTAATCGGTATTAATGATTTACATGGGACACTTTTCCTCTCTGTAAGCTTGATAAGCTTGAAAGTGAAGCATTGTGGGTAGGAGGCGGAGTTTTACCACTACCTGACCAGAGTATTACCGCCTTTTACTGCCGGATCATATCATAAATCATATCACGAGTGAGTCTGAACTTCTTCACCACCTCTGTCTCAGTAAAATTATCAAGAACTGTTCTCTCACGAAAAATATGAGGGGCGATTAAACAGACCCTCCTCCTGCGCCTTCGTCTCCTCATAATAGAAGCAAGCTCTAAGGCCTAGTGCACACCAGAGCGGTTCGGCTGCGTTTTGCGATCCACTTACGGCTGCGGATACGCTTGGGTAATGTATTTCAATGGGCTGGTGCACACCAGAGCTGGAGGCGTTTTGCAGAAACGCATACTCCCGGGCTGCTGCAGATTTTGGATTGCGGAGGCGTTTCTGCCTCAATGTGAAGTATAGGAAAAACGCAAACCGCTCTGAAAAAAGGCACTTCAGAGCGGTTTGCCAGGCGTTTTTTGTTACAGTAGCTGTTCAGTAACAGCTTTACTGTAACAATACATGAAATCTACTACACCAAAAACGCTTCACAAAACCACTAAATGCTAGCTGAAACGCTACAGAAAAATAAGAAAAAGCGTTTCAAAAACTGCTAGCATTTTGCGGATCTACCAGCGGTTTTTGGTGTGCACCAGGCCTAACAGAGTAAGCTCAAAAGGCTCCATCTTCCACAGCAGCAGCTGCTGTGTGAAAACCACGATATCTCCAGGTTCATTCAGGGGATAAAGAGATGAAAAAATAACGAATGGCCACACCCCCTTTCTTCCCTGGTGAATTGTGATTTGGAGAAAAACTAACTACTAACTATCACTTATTTATCTCATACTTATCTCACATTTATCTCTTGCATTTCTCTCTGTTGATATTTTCCCCTATACTTCTGGAGAATTGCTATTTGGAGATATCACAGGAGGTAAATTACCTCCCAAGAGATAAATAGGTTGGTAACCTCTGGTGAATTGACGCCATTGTCTGTATCATTATGTATCCCTTGTTTGTTTTCTTACATTGTACAGCGCCACAGAATATGTTGGTGCTTTATAAATAAATAATAATAATAATCCCAGGGGGTGGCATGTGCTGTCATGTGCATCTCCGTGGAATGTTTGTTTAGTGAGGGTTCCAAAGCCAGTTAAAATAAAACCTACTTTTTTGGGGGATGCTGTGTTGGCTCTCTGAGTTTTGAGCCAAAGTCTCTGTACATTTTGCTCTTTGTATTTGTATGTATATAAGACAGCGCTACAATTCTAACGATAGGACAGATATTAAAAATTCACATAAAGTTCAGATCAACATAAAGTTCAGTAGGGCCCAATGCCCAATCTGTTTAGCTGAAATGATGCAGCAACCCACACCCGGGGGGAACAAGTGAGGACCCGAAGGGGGTACGAGGGGGGAGGCGCCTACAAGAGAAGAAGAGAGAGGTAGGGAAAGGAATCTACAACCTATCAGGAGTAGTCTTGACAAATCAGGAACTAAAAATACTCAACAAGGGTTTAAAACATGCACCGCAACAGCCTTTGAATAAATTTGCAACATATATAGATCTACAAAAATATACAAGGGTCCTGAATATTAAAAAGTATTTCCTAAGTAAGGAAGGGCCAACAAATAGAACTAATTCTGTAAGTCAGTACCTACATACGGGCATGAAAAATCGATCCCTATTCAATCCACAAAACACAACAAATTCCACTTGCGTGGAGGTGTTTAACCTCCTTGACGGTATGGACGAGTATACCCGTCCATCAGGCACGTGCAGAGGGGGGTGCTCTGGGTGCCCAGGCACTCCCCCTTCTAAAAATCTTCAAAAAAGGCCCCTCTCGCTGCACAAAATAAGCTCCGCCTCCGATCGCGATAAGCCCCGCCCACCCGCGGGTAGCTCCGCCCCCGCCTAGGACACTTTCAAGTGTAGAGGCCCAGACAGGAATCCTAGTGTGGCATAATGACCTCTCCCTCCACCTAGGACCCATACTGACCTCAACCTCCCCCAGCACCCAGTGACCTCTCCCTCCACCTAGTACCCACAGTGACCACTCCCTCCCCTAGCGCCCACAGTAACCTCTCCATCCACCTAGCACCCACAGTGACCTCTCCATCCACCTAGCACCCACAGTGACTTTTCCCTCCTCCTAGGACCCATACTGACCTCTCCCTCCCCACAACCCACAGTGACATCTCCCTCCACCTAGCACCCACACTGACCTATCCCTCCCCCAGCACCAACAGTGATCTCTCCCTCCACCTAGGAACCATAGTGACCTCTCCCTCCCCCAGAACCTACAGTGACCTCTCCCTCCCCCAGCACCCACAGTGACCTCTCCCTCCACCTAGCACCCACAGTGACCTCTCCCTCCCCAGCTCTAGCAGTGATCCTGCCTACCCCAGCACCCACACTGACCTATCCCTCCCCCAGCACCAACAGTGATCTTTCCCTCCCCCAGTGGCTACCCTTCTGTCCCCTGCAGCACCCACAGGGACCTCCCATTCCAAAAGCGGCACCTACAGTGACCTCCTATTTCCAGCACCCACAGTGGCTTCTCCCAACACCCAGCATCCACTCCCTCCTCCAGTAATCACACTGACTTCTCCCATCACCCACAGTGACCTCCCCTTCCTCCAGCACCCATACTGATCTCTTCCTTCCACAGCACCCACAGTGATCTTCCCTTCCCCCAGCACCAACGCTGACCTCTACCTCCTTTAGCAGCAACTATGCCATTCACAGCAGCACCCATAGTGACCTCCCTTTCCTCCAGCACCCACAATGACCTCTACCTCCCCCAAGACCCACAGTGACCTCCCCCAAGACCCACAGTGACCTCACCCAAAGGACCCACAGTGACCTCCCTTTCCTCCAGCACCCATACTGATTACTGACCTCTACCTTCCACAGCACCTACATTTACTCCCCCTAGCACCCACAGTGACCTACCCTTCCCCCAGCACCCACACTGAGCTCTACCTCCCCCACCAACCACACTGACTTCTACCTCCCCTAGCAGCAACTATGCCATTTATAGCAGTACCCACTGTGATCTCCCACCCCCCTGCACCCACAACAATCCCACCAATATTCAGCACCCACATTACACTCAACTAGTAACCCCACTATAGCAAGCACCCAGTACTTGCACCAAGCACCCTGCACCCAATACTCACATCTGGCCCCCATACGGCCCTTAGTACTTGCATCAAACAGCCACATGACACCCAGTACCTGCACCCCTTCAGCCTATAGCTGGCACCCAGTACTCACACCCACATGGCACAGTACTTGCACCCGGCCCCAACATGGCACTCACTACTCACACCTGCACACACAGCCTCCACATGGCACCCATTATCTGCACTCACATAACTAGTACTAGCACCCAAAGTACCTGCACTCAGAACCCACATAACACACAATGCCCACCCATAGCTAGCACCCAGTGCATACATGGCACCAAGTATTCACACCTATGTGATACCCAGTACCTGCACCCAACACCCACATGCTTCATCTGCAGTAGTTCCAGTTGCACTAAGCCTCCACTTAGTGCCTAGCACAAACACTAAGCACTCACATATGACATCCAGTACTTGCACCCAGAACTCACAAGGGACTGAGTACCTGCAATCAACACCTACATGATGGTTGATACACACCCATACAGCCAGATTCCACATGACACGGCACCCTGTGCCAGCACCCAGAACCCACATGGCACCCAGCATCTGACTTTAGCATCCACATGACAACAAATACCCCACTAGCCAGCACCCATCACCCATATGTCACCATGTACTCACTCCCAGTACCCACTTGGCACTCAGTATTTGCACCTAAGACCCACATACCCCCATAATCAACACCCACATGGCACAGTACTCACACGTCACCAAGTTCCAAAGCCATTATATACGCATAGTACCCACGTCCATGGCCAGCACCCAAATAGCACCCAGTACCCATCCTTGGTCTGAACCCATATGAGACTCGGTAATCTCCCATGGCACACATCCAGACCACACATAGCACTCCCTACTCACTCATGTCCAACACTCACATGGCTCCCTGTACCAATTAGCGCTCATATGGCACCCACTATTGTTTATTACCATCTGCTACTCATTCAGCACCCAATACTGCTTAGCACCCACTGCAAATAAACACCCAATACAAACTGGACCTTCCCACAGCAGCTTGACACAGACTGTACTTTGGTATCTCAGCACCCACTGCAACTTAGCACAAAGTGAACCTTTGCGTCATCCCATCTACTGCATCTGGACACCCACTGCACCTTAGCACTTACTGCAGTTTTGCATCTACTAATGCTTAGCAACCACTGCATATTGGTAACCATTTCTTCTTTGCCTGAAAAGAAGCTTGAGTGCTGATCAAGAGGGACAGAGGTCCCAGTAATGAAAGGCGAGTCCGTGCCTCCACTGTGGGCTCCACTGTGCCCACTCTAACCCACTAAAACTGGGCACCTATCACTGCTAATTTGAGGGTGGTGGCGCCAAAAGAGATGGTTGGAAGGAGACACAAAGTCTGCCTGATACTGCTATAAAGGTGTATGCATGTGTGTGTGTGAGACACCAAGTATCTGCACCCAGGCCTAAAATTGCACCCAGTACTCACACCTGCGCATAGCTTTCACATGGTCCCCACTATCTGCACCAAGCACCCACTTAACCCGTACCCGCACCCAAAGTACCTGGATTCAAAACCCATGTGATGCCCAAAGCCCACCCATAGTCAACACCCAGTACAGGCATGGCGCTAAGTATTTGCACCCATGTCACATCCCGTACCTGCACCCAGCACCCACATGACATCCAGTACATACACCCAGATCTTACATGGCACTAAGTACTTGCAATCAACACCCGCATGACACTCGATACCCAACCATAGCCAGAACCCACATGACACTCAGTACTTACACCTAGAACCTACATGGCACCCAGCATCTGCATTCAGCACCCACGTGAAAACCAATACCCCTCTAGCCAGAAACGGGGGGGGGGGGGGGCATGTGGGGAAAGGCGTTGCCAGGCCCCTTTTTTAAATATGAGCACCCCCCACTTAAGGACCCTCTGCACGGCCCTGCCGTCCATTACCGCCGGAGGTCGCCGCTCAGGCCCTGCTGGGCTGATTTTTATGAAATAAAAAGCAGCACACGCAGCCGGCACTTTGCCAGCCGCGTGTGCTGCCTGATCGCCGCCGCTCTGCGGCGATCCGCCGCGAGCAGTGGCGAAAGAGGGTCCCCCTAGCCGCCCGAGCCCTGCGCAGCTGGAACATATAGTTCCGGCCAGCGCTAAGGGCTTGATCGGAGGCGGCTGACGTCAGGACGTCGGCTGACGTCCATGACGTCACTCCGCTCGTCGCTATGGCGACGATATAAGCAAAACAAGGAAGGCTGCTCATTGCAGCCTTCCTTGTTTATTCTGGGCCCCGGAGGCGATCGAAAGAACGCCTCCGGAGCGCCCTCTAGTGGGCTTTCATGCAGTTGGCTTTCAGTTGGCTGCATGAAATAGTTTTTTTTTTTATAAGAAAAAAACCCTCCCGCAGCCTCCCTGGCGATTTTAATAGAACGCCAGGGAGGTTAAGAAGATGGTAGAGGCCGATCTGGAACAGATCCAACCACAAAGAGTAAGAGGAGTGGCAAAGATGGCTAAGGAAATGCTGAAAGAAAAATAACTGGTGGTGTGACCGGCTGACAAAGGTGGGGGGGGGGGGGGGGTGGTAGTCCTCAGTCAGGAACAGTATGGGGAGGAGCTAAACAGACTAGTCAGAGACACTACGACCTACAAAAGACTAAAAGGAAACCCATGTGCTGAATTTGCAATAGAGATCAGAGAAATATTGAAGACGGGACTAAATGAGGGGATCCTGGATGATAGGGAATATGAATTCCTGATACCAACGGCCCCAAGGACACCTATAAAATATAAGGTCCCTAAGGTGCACAAGAGTCAAGAAAAACCACCGGGGAGGCCAATCATAAGCGGTATAGGTTCCATCACTCACCGGCTGGGACAGTACCTTGATTTTTTCCTGCAACCGCTTGTGATGGGCCTCCCCCAAGTAATAAAGGACACTAAGCATGTGCTACAAATCCTTGACGACCTCACACTGGAGGAGGAAACAATGTATCATCAAATTACTAAAGTTTGCTCTTACACGTAACTACTTTTGGCACGAGGGGGTATATTACTTGCAGATTAGGGGATGTGCCATGGGGGCGGGGTTTGCCCCCTCCCTCGCTAATCTATTTATGGGGAGGTGGGAAGAGATGGTACTGAGGAACGGTGATGACAGCAGAATATACATCTGGCGAAGATTTATCGATCAACTACTTATGGTGTGGAGGGGAGATGAGGGAGATCTACCTATGTTCTTTGAAGGGCTCAATGAAAATAGGATGAACATTGAACTTACTATGGAAAAAAGCAGAACATCAATACACTTTTTAGATCTAAATATTGAGAAAAAGAATGGAAGAATATGTACAACATACTTTAAACCTACAGATAGGAATGGATACCTCGATAAAGAAAGCTGCCACCATCCAAGATGGAAAAACGCAATACCCAAAGGACAAATGATCAGACTTCGCAGGAATTGTAGCGACATGAGAGACTATGTGGGGCATGCACGAGTGCTAGCTGAGCAATTTATTGATAAGGGCTACAATGAGGTTGAGATCCAGAGACAAATCATGGATGTAGGTAGAATAGATAGATCAGAATTAAAGGGATCAAGACGGCAAATAAATCAGCAAGTGGAAAACACACCCTTTCTTAGTGATTTTAACATCCAGTATAAAAAGGTTGAACATATTATAAGAAAACACTGGGCCATACTGAAAGAGGATAATCAGCTCAAGAAGATATTACCGGATCGCACCAAATTTATATATTGCAAGGCGAAAAACCTAAGGAACTATTTAGTGCCAAGCTGTGTTAACCCACCTAGGGAGGTAATACCATTTTGGCAACAAAATGGTTTTTTCCCCTGCAGATGATGCATAGGATGCAAAGAAGGCATGCCAGTGAGATGTAATGAAGTAGTATCAACATCAAAAGGAAACACCTTTAAACTAAGGCAAAACATCACATGTAATACGAAGGGGGTGATCTCTATGGTCTGGTGTCCATGCAATATACAGTACATAGGGAGAACCACTAGGAAACTAAGGAAGAGGATTGGAGAACATATTGGAAATATTAGACGTGGACTGGTGGGACATAGTGTGTCAGACCACTACAGAATACACCATCAATCGGACCCCAGTACCCTAAAATTCTGCGGAATAGAAAAGGTCACCTACTCATGGAGGGGCTGTAATAAAACTCGAGAAATATCAAAGGCCGAAACAAAATGGATCTACCAGATGTGTACCCTGCACCCAAGGAGGGCATAATGTAGAGATTAACCTTGTAGCCACCTCAATCCCGTGCTGCGGAGGAAGGCTGCTCATGCGGTACTAGTGGAGTCCTGGTCGCCCTGGGTAGTGGGTTACCATGGTCGGCAGCTCTCTGTTGTAGCGGTGACTGGTGGCGGCTGGGCCGGGGCAGCAATCGGGCAGCAACAAAGATGCCAGTGCAGGAGCGCTGATCCACTCGAGCAGCTGGTCCGCTGAGTGAAGCGCCCCACACCCGACCAGCAGAGTAGCCGGCGCACAGGCATCCTCCTCCATGGCTGGGACGTGCGGAGGACGGGTGCCTCTCCCCTGGGAGCCCTCGGTTGTGTCAGCGCGGGTGGTGTTGCTGATGGTCCGGGGGCAGTGGCGGCAGGTCAGCAGAGCTCCGTGCTGCCTCTCCATGCCTGCGCACTGCACGTGGGTCCCCAAGCAGCTGATCCGAGCAGCTGATCCTCTTGCTGCGATCTGTGGCTGCTAGAGAGCCGGACCGGCAGTGCCCATATCCTCCGCCTCCTACCTCAGTGAGAGGTGAAGCCAGAGGTGAGTGGAGGAGGGATAGCCCTCTAAAAAAGTAAAAAAGCCCGGAGCCCTGTGGCCGAGGCGTCCGAGTCCGGCGCCATCTTGGTGGTTATTAGCAATTGTGATTGTTGTAATGTCTATGAGAGCCAATCCCTGGGAATGGCTGGTGGGGGGAAAGGGGGAGGGGGTTAAACAAAAAGAGGAAATACAAACATTTATTTTAAAATAAATGATTAACATATATATATATGTATATATATATATATATATATATATATATATATATATATATATATATATACCCACAGCTATGATCAGAGCCCACCAACAAAAAGCTTTGTTGGAGGGCAAAAAAGCTAGCTCTTGAAGCTGCAGAGCCCTAAATAGTTTAAAGTAGCCTGGTTACCGGAGGGCTTCTGTTGGATGCAATCGTGAATTGCATCGTTTACAGGGATGCACCGTGTAGGCACATCTCCCAAACGGCCCCCTCCCTAACCACCTGTCAACCGAAGCCTCCCACCTGAATGCTAATTTATGTAATTCCTGCTAGATTTGGTACAGCAGGCAAAGGATGTATGACAGTACACCTGATTGCCTGACTGGCGTCTGCTGGCCAGATAGATGCAGGACATTGCTCTAGCTGGAAGTTAGCAATTGTGTTTGTTGCAGTTGGCATTCAGTTTAAAGGTGGTGGGGGTGAGTTCCCTGGAGGTGAGAGGTCCAGGCTTGCCCACACTTCCCTCTAGGTGTCGCATGGTGGTTTGGGGGCCCCAGCTAGCGAGAGAGACCTGGGGCCCCCGGCTGTCGTGCGGACCAGTGTTTGTGATTTTAAATTTCTTTTTTTCAGTTTCCAGGATGCGGTTGACAGGTGAGTGGTTAGGGAGGGGACCGTGTGGGAGATGTGCCTACACGGGGCGTCCCTGTAAACGATGCAATTCACGATTGCGTCTAACCAAAGCCTCCCACCTGAATGCTAATTTATGTAATTCCCGCTAGATTTGGTACAGCAGGCAAAGGGTGTATGACAGTACACCTGACCTGATTGGCTGACTGGCGTCTGCTGGCCAGATAGAGGCAGGACGTTGCTCTAGCTGAAAGTTAACAATTGTGTTTGTTGCAGTTGGCATTCAGTTTAGAGGTGGTGGGGTGAGTTCCCTGGAGGTGAGAGGTCCAGGACTTGCCCACACTTGCCTCTAGGTATCGCATGGTGGTTTGGGGGCCCCAGCTAGTGAGAGAGACCTGGGGCCCGCAGACTAGTGTTTGTGATTTTAAATCTCATAGACATTAGCCTATGAGAGCCGATTGCTCTCCAAGCCTCCCAGGGGGGCAGCTAAGTGACATGGCTGTTCCCAGTAAAGCGCTGCCATAGATTGCAGCTCTGTACAACGTAAATAGATGGTGGTTTCGCTGTCTAACAGTCTAATAGTGGCATTCGCCGCCTGGGAGACTTCAAGTGTTTGGCGCGTGCGATCTCCTGCAAAACTCGCCCAGGACTTGATGCCAATCAGCGTTAGGCGGGTCCGGGGGCTGCCACCTTGCGTCCGCCAATTGGCGTTATGCGGTCGCAAGGAGATTAAGCCCCACTGTGTGCATTGTTCTGCATTTTCCTGCATATGAAACTGTTTTAGATCTGACAGGCCATGTACAATAATGGTCTGGTTCACATCTAATGTGGTTTTTCAAGTGAAGAAAAAATACAATTTGCTGCATCATTGTTTTCTGTGCACCATGGACAACCAATGCCCTGCTGCCAGGAACATGTACATTTTAACATGAATGCATTAGAATGGACGTGAAAATGTGTACTGTGTCATGGTGAAACAGTGCAAAACTAGTCTAAAGGTGACTCTTGGTTGGTTGAACTGTTCCAGTCTAAGGCAAATTATAAGCAAGGTGAAAAGGCTAAATATAAACATGTAGAATCAAGATAACAAACATAACATTCCTGATGTGATATACTGGTTCAAACACTTTAAAGTCCATTCACTTTCTAATTTTTTTCCCTATTGGTTTTAACCACTTCCCGACCGCCGTATTGACAATTGGCGGCCGGGAAGTGGACCCCACAAGAACCGCCGTATTGACAAATGGCGGCGGTCCTTGTAGGGGCATGGGCGGAGCGATCGCGTCATCCGTGACGCGATCCTCCGCCGCCGCCTGTCTCCGCTCACCCGCCGCAAAATCCCGCCGGCCATACGGAAGCGCCGGCGGGATGTTAACCCGACGATCGCCGCATACAAAGTGTATAATACACTTTGTAATGTTTACAAAGTGTATTATACAGGCTGCCTCCTGCCCTGGTGGTCCCAGTGTCCGAGGGACCACCAGGGCAGGCTGCAGCCACCCTAGTCTGCACCAAGCACACTGATTTCCCCCCCCCCCCCTGCCCCAGATCGCCCACAGCACCCATCAGACCCCCCCCCCCCCCTGCCCACCCCCCAGACCCCTGTTTGCACCCAATCACCCCCCTAATCACCCATCAATCACTCCCTGTCACTATCTGTCAACGCTATTTTTTTTTATCCCCCCCCTGCCCCCTGCTCCCTCCTGATCACCCCTCCCACCCCTCAGATTCTCCCCAGACCCCCCCACCCCATGTACTGTATGCATCTATCCCCCCTGATTACCTGTCAATCACCTGTCAATCACCCATCAATCACCCCCTGTCACTGCCACCCATCAATCAGCCCCTAACCTGCCCCTTGCGGGCAATCTGATCACCCACCCACACCAATAGATCGCCCGCAGATCCGACATCAGATCACCACCCAAGCGCAGCGTTTACATCTATTCTCTCCTCTAAACACCCACTAATTACCCATCAATCACCCCCTATCACCACCTGTCACTGTTACCCATCAGATCAGACCCTAATCTGCCCCTTGCGGGCACCCAATCACCCGCTTACACGCTCAGATTGCCCTCAGACCCCCCCTTATCAATTCGCCAGGGCATTATTTACATCTGTCCTTCCCTGTAATAACCCACTGATCACCTGTCAATCACCCATCAATCACCCCCTGTCACTGCCACCCATCAATCAGCCCCTAACCTGCCCCTTGCGGGCAATCTGATCACCCACCCACACCAATAGATCGCCCGCAGATCCGACATCAGATCACCACCCAAGCGCAGCGTTTACATCTATTCTCTCCTCTAAACACCCACTAATTACCCATCAATCACCCATCAATCACCCCCTATCACCACCTGTCACTGTTACCCATCAGATCAGACCCTAATCTGCCCCTTGCGGGCACCCAATCACCCGCCTACACCCTAGTCTGCACCAAGCACACTGATTCCCCCCCCCCTGCCCCCTGATCGCCCACAGCACCCCTCAGACCCCCGCCCCCCCTGCCCACCCCCCAGACCTATGTTTACACCCAATCACCCCCCTAATCACCCATCAATCACTCCCTGTCACTATCTGTCAACGCTATTTTTTTTTATCACCCCCCTGCCCCCTGCTCCCTCCTGATCACCCCCCCCCACCCCTCAGATTCTCCCCAGACCCCCCCCCCCATGTACTGTATGCATCTATCCCCCCTGATCACCTGTCAATCACCTGTCAATCAGCTGTCAATCACCCATCAATCACCCCCTGTCACTGCCACCCATCAATCAGCCCCTAACCTGCCCCTTGCGGGCAATCTGATCACCCACCCACACCAATAGATCGCCCGCAGATCGGACATCAGATCACCACCCAAGCGCAGTGTTTACATCTATTCTCTCCTCTAAACACCCACTAATTACCCATCTATCACCCCCTATCACCACCTGTCACTGTTACCCATCAGATCAGACCCTAATCTGCCTCTTGCGGGCACCCAATCACCCGCCTACACGCTCAGATTGCCCTCAGACCCCCCCTTATCAATTCGCCAGGGCATTATTTACATCTGTCCTTCCCTGTAATAACCCACTGATCACCTGTCAATCACCTGTCAATCACCCATCAATCACCCCCTGTCACTGCCACCCATCAATCACCCCCTGTCACTGCCACCCATCAATCAGCCCCTAACCTGCCCCTTGCGGGCAATCTGATCACCCACCCACACCAATAGATCGCCCGCAAATCTGACATCAGATCACCTCCCAAGTGCAGTGTTTACATCTGTTCTCTCCTCCAAACACCCACTAATTACCCATCAATCACCCCCTGTCACTGCTACCCATCAGATTAGACCCCTATCTGCCCCTAGGGCACTCAATCACCCGCCCATACCGTCAGAACGCCCTCAGACCCCAGCCCTGATCACCTCGCCAGTGCATTGCTTGCATCTATTTCCCCCTCTAATCACACCTTGAGACACCCATCAATCACCTCCTGTCACCCCCTAGCACACCTACCCATTAGATCAGGCCCTAATTTGCCCCGTGTGGGCTCCTGATCACTCGGCCAAACCCTCAGATCCCCCTAAGACCCCCTTCCGATCACCTCCCCAGTGCATTGATTGCATCTATTTTCCCCTCTAACCACCCCCCGAGACACCCATCAATCACCTCCTGTCACCCCCTAGCACTCCCATCCATCAGATCAGGCCCAATACAACCTGTCATCTAAAAGGCCACCCTGCTTATGACCGGTTCCACAAAATTCACCCCCTCATAGACCACCTGTCATCAAAATTTGCAGATGCTTATACCCCTGAACAGTCATTTTGAGACATTTGGTTTCCAGACTACTCACGGTTTTGGGCCCGTAAAATGCCAGGGCGGTATAGGAACCCCACAAGTGACCCCATTTTAGAAAAAAAGACACCCCAAGGTATTCTGTTAGGTGTATGACGAGTTCATAGAAGATTTTATTTTTTGTGAAAAGTTAGCAGAAATTGATTTTTATTGTTTTTTTTTTCACAAAGTGTCATTTTTCACTAACTTGTAACAAAAAAAAATAAAATCTTCTATGAACTCACCATACTCCTAACAGAATACCTTGGGGTGTCTTCTTTCTAAAATGGGGTCACTTGTGGGGTTCCTATACTGCCCTGGCATTTTAGGGGCCCTAAACCGTGAGGAGTAGTCTTGAAACAAAAATGACCTGTGAAATCCTAAAGGAACTCATTGGACTTTGGGCCCCTTAGCGCAGTTAGGGTGCAAAAAAGTGCCACACATGTGGTATCGCCATACTCAAGAAATAGTACAATGTGTTTTGGGGTGTATTTTTACACATACCCATGCTGGGTGGGAGAAATATCTCTGTAAATGGACAATTGTGTGTAAAAAAAATCAAAAGATTGTCATTTACAGAGATATTTCTCCCACCCAGCATGGGTATGTGTAAAAATACACCCCAAAACACATTATACTACTTCTCCCGAGTACGGCGATACCACATGTGTGGCACTTTTTTGCACCCTAACTGTGCTAAGGGGCCCAAAGTCCAATGAGTACCTTTAGGATTTCACAGGTCATTTTGCGGCATTTGATATCCAGACTACTCCTCATGTTTTAGGGCCCCTAAAATGCCAGGGCAGTATAGGAACCCCACAAATGACCCCATTTTAGAAAGAAGACACCCCAAGGTATTCCGTTAGGACTATGGTGAGTACATAGAAGATTTTATTTTTTGTCACAAGTTAGCGGAAAGTGACACTTTGTGAAAAAAAACAATACAAATCTATTTCCGCTAACTTGTGACAAAAAATAAAATCTTCTATGAACTCACCATACTCCTAACGGAATACCTTGGGGTGTCTTCTTTCTAAAATGGGGTCATTTGCAGGGTTCCTATACTGCCCTGGCATTTTAGGGGCCCTAAACCGTGAGGAGTAGTCTGGAAATCAAATTCCGCAAAATGACCTGTGAAATACTAAAGGTACTCATTGGACTTTGGGCCCCTTAGCACAGTTAGGGTGCAAAAAAGTGCCACACATGTGGTATCGCCGTACTCGGGAGAAGTAGTACAATGTGTTTTGTGGTGTATTTTTACACATACCCATGCTGGGTGGGAGAAATCTCTCTGTAAATGGACAATTGTGTGTAAAAAAATCAAAAAATTGTCATTTACAGAGATATTTCTCCCACCCAGCATGGGTATGTGTAAAAATACACCTCAAAACACATTGTACTACTTCTCCTGAGTACGGCAATACCACATGTGTGGCACTTTTTTGCAGCCTAACTGCGCTAAGGGGTCCAAAGTCCAATGAGCACCTTTAGGCTTTACAGGGGTGCTTACAATTAGGCACCCCCCAAAATGCCAGGACAGTAAACACACCCCACATATGACCCCATTTTGGAAAGTAGACCCTTCAAGGTATTCAGAGAGGGGCATGGTGAGTCCGTGGCAGATTTCATTTTTTTTTGTCGCAAGTTAGAAGAAATGGAAACTTTTTTTTTTTGTCACAAAGTGTCATTTTCCGCTTACTTGTGACAAAAAATAATATCTTCTATGAACTCACTATGCCTCTCAGTGAATACTTTGGGATAGTGATGCTCAAATACCCCTTTTTAAAATTCGAGTTTGGTCGAATTCGAATAGTAAATTATTCGAGGTCAGTCGAATATTCGAGTCGAATAATTTTTACTATTCGATTCGACCTCGGACTTCGAGCTCACTATTCGAGTCGGTATTCGAGCTCACTATTCGAGCTGACTATTCGAATTGGCCTTAAATAGCTTCCAACACTTGTTTTGAGGGTGAATGATGCAAGAAACATCTTTTTTTCCAAGTAACAACAGCAAGTGATTATGTGGGGATGTTCCTTTAAAAAAAAATGTGGAAAGAGAAGTTGTGTCCTAAATTTTGTTCAGGAGTGTTACTGTATATACTTGTTCTTCTTCTTCTTTATCTTTCTTCTTCTTCTAGATCTTCTTCTTCTATATCTTCTTCTTCTTCTTCTTCTTCATCTTCTTCTTCTTCTTCTTCATCATCTTCTTCTTCTTCTTCTTCTTCTTCATCATCTTCTTCTTCATCTTCTTCATCTTCTTCTTCATCTTCATCTTCATCTTCTTCTTCTTCTTCATCTTCATCTTCTTCATCTTCGTCTTCTTCATCTTCTTCTTCTTCTTCTTCTTCATCTTCTTCTTCTTCATCTTCTTCTTCTTCATCTTCTTCTTCTTCATCTTCTTCATCTTCTTCTTCTTCATCTTCTTCATCTTCTTCTTCTTCTTCTTCTTCATCTTCTTCTTCTTCATCTTCTTCTTCATCTTCTTCATCTTCTTCTTCTTTTTCATCTTCTTTTTCATCTTCTTCTTCATCTTCTTCTTCATCTTCTTCATCTTCTTCTTCTTTATCTTCTTCTTCTTTTTCATCTTCTTCTTCATCATCTTCACGTATTTCTCTTTTCAATTTTTTTTTAAAGAAATGCAGCTATTTTTGAGCGTAACAAATAGCTGGTGGGCGCACGCATGTTTGAAGCGCCATTGTATGTGCTCCCTGGCAGTGGAAACACAAAGACAGCAGGAGGTAAATTCAGCAGCAGGAGGAGGAGGATGAGTGTGTGGCAGCAGGCAGTCAATGAGGCAGGCAGCTCGCCGTGACATAATAGCCCTGGTACCTAGCGGTGATACCAGGGCTGTAAATAAACACAACAGGAGGTCCCAGACAGCGGTCGTGCAGCCCACATTGTGTCCAATACACAACTGGGACAACACAGTTTTCAACCCGGGCACCTCAGAAAAATTAAACCTTTTTTTTTTTTTAATGGTTTTTTGGTTTTTGGTTTTACAACCAATATAGCTATTGTTTGACGTAATAGCTGGTGGCAGAGTGGCAGCAGAAGAAGGTAATTCTGTGTACCCTGGCAGTGGGAAACACAGACAGACAGCAGCAGCAGGAGGAGGAATGGAGGAGTAGGCGAGCAGCTATTGTTTGACGTAATAGCTGGTGGCAGAGTGGCAGCAGAAGGTAAATCATCTGTGTACCCTGGCAGTGGGAAACACAGACAGACAGCAGCAGCAGCAGCAGGAGGAGGTGTGGAGGAGCAGTGTGAGTGTGGCAGCAGGTAGGCAGCGTGACATAATAGCCCTGGTACCTAGCGGTGATACCAGGGCTGTAAATAAACACAACAGGAGGTCCCAGACAGCGGTCGTGCAGCCCACATTGTGTCCAATACACAACTGGGACAACACAGTTTTCAACCCGGGCACCTCAGAAAAATTAAACCTTTTTTTTTTTTTTTAATGGTTTGTTTGGTTTTGGTTTTGCAACCAATATAGCTATTGTTTGACGTAATAGCTGGTGGCAGAGTGGCAGCAGAAGAAGGTAATTCTGTGTACCCTGGCAGTGGGAAACACAGACAGACAGCAGCAGCAGGAGGAGGAATGGAGGAGTAGGCGAGCAGCTATTGTTTGACGTAATAGCTGGTGGCAGAGTGGCAGCAGAAGGTAAATCATCTGTGTACCCTGGCAGTGGGAAACACAGACAGACAGCAGCAGCAGCAGCAGGAGGAGGTATGGAGGAGCAGTGTGAGTGTGGCAGCAGGTAGGCAGCGTGACATAATAGCCCTGGTACCTAGCGGTGATACCAGGGCTGTAAATAAACACAACAGGAGGTCCCAGACAGCGGTCGTGCAGCCCACATTGTGTCCAATACACAACTGGGACAACACAGTTTTCAACCCGGGCACCTCAGAAAAATTAAACCTTTTTTTTTTTAATGGTTTTTTGGTTTTTGGTTTTACAACCAATATAGCTATTGTTTGACGTAATAGCTGGTGGCAGAGTGGCAGCAGAAGAAGGTAATTCTGTGTACCCTGGCAGTGGGAAACACAGACAGACAGCAGAAGGGCAGTACACAGCAGCCCACTGTAGGTGTAAAATGTGTGGCTGCAGGCGACGTAATAGTCAAAGTGAACCAGGCTGGCTTAGTGAGCAGGAGCCAGGAGGTGGTAAAGGGTGGTAAGGCACATTAACGATGGTTCCGGCAGCCAGTTCATGTCCCCCTCTCGCCGACAACAGGGGCCAGGAACTCGCCTTCCACCCACGCCTGGTTCATCTTGAGAAACGTCAGTCTGTCCACAGACTTGTGAGACAGACGTGATCGTTTCTCGGTGACCACGCCACCAGCTGCACTGAAGCAGCACTCGGACAGCACGCTGGAAGGGGGGCAGGACAGCACTTCCAGGGCGTACTGCGCCAGCTCGCTCCAGATCTCCATGCGCTTGACCCAATACTCCATGGGATCAACAGGGGCATCGCTGTCAAGCCCGCTGTACGACCCCATGTAGTCAGCCACCATGCGGGTCAGGCGCTGGCTGTGACCGGAGGAGGATGCTGCTGCATGCATCTCCTCTCTAGTCACTGCTGCCGGAGCCTCTACAGTCCTGTAGAGCTCGTGGCTGAGAGACAGCAGGTCTGTGGGGCGCTTGCTGCTGCTGGATGCAGGCACCTGCTGCTGCCTCTGTGCTGGCTGCTGGACAGTGGGGGTGGAAGGCTGGGGGAAGGCTTCCTCCAAGCGCTCAACAAGGGCCTGCTGCAAGCTCCTTATTTGTTGCGCTGGGTCTCCTCCTGCAGGCGGCAGGAACTGGCTCAACTTCCCCTTGAGGCGTGGGTCCAACATCATGCTGATCCAGATCTCCTCCCTCTGCTTCATCTGGATCACCCTGGGGTCCCTGCGCAGGCACGTCAGCATGTGCGCTGCCATTGGGAAGAGGCGGGCCACGTCTGCTGGCACATCGACGTCAGTGCTGTCCTCATCCTCCTCCTCTGCCGCCTCATCCTCTCTCCACCCCCGCACCAACTCAGCTGCGCTGTGCTCATCCCCCTCATCAGCAGCCAGGTCAGGGACCTCCACCAAGTCCTCCTCCTCCTCCCCCTCAGAGGTGGACTGCGCAGCTGGTTGCCGCTCCTGCTGGTCCAAGGCTGCCGCTCCCTGTTCCAGCAAAGCATCGAGGGCCCTGTTCAGCAGAGAAACCAGGGGCACCCACTCGCAGACCATAGCATGGTCCCTGCTCACCATGTTTGTGGCCTGCAGGAAGGGAGCCAGCACAAAGCACACCTGCTGCATGTGCCTCCAGTCATCATCGGGGACGATGGACGGGATGTTGCTGGTCTTGTCCCTTCTCTGAGCTGCGGAAACAGTGGCCAGGGCAAGGTACTGTTTGACAGCGTGCCTCTGTTCAACCAGACGCTCCAACATCGCCAGGGTGGAGTTCCAGCGAGTCGGAACGTCAAGGATCAGCCGATGGCGTGGCAGATCCAGCTCCTTTTGCACGTCTTCCAGGCTCGCACAGGCTGCAGCCGAGCGCCGGAAGTGACGCACAACATTCCTTGCCGTTTCCAGCAGTTCGCCCATCCCCTGGTAGGTGCGCAGGAACTTCTGCACCACCAGGTTCAGCACGTGGGCAAGACAGGGGATGTGGGTCAGGTTTCCCCTGTCTATTGCGGCAACCAGATTGGCCCCATTGTCGGCCACCACCTCTCCGACTCTGAGGCCTCTGGGGCTCAGCCAAATCCTCTCCTGCTCCTGGAGTTTGGCCAACACATGGGTTGCCGTCAGCTTGGTCTTCCCAAGGCTGACCAAGTGCAGCAGCGCTTGGCAGTGGCGGGCCTTCACGCTGCTGCTGAGGCGGGGGGTTTGGCCAGGTGTGCCGGAGGATGGCAGAGGATCGGAGGAACCTGCTGCAGTTCCCCTGACCCTGCGGGGTGGCACCACCCACTGTGTTGCTGCTGCTGCTGTGCCCGCTGCTGCTCTCCCATCCTCACCCCCTTCCACCAAGCTGACCCAGTGGACAGTGAAGGACAGGTAGCGGCCTGTCCCGAAGCGGCTGCTCCAGGAGTCCATGGTGACGTGGACCCTTTCACCAACCGCGTGCTCCAGCCCTCGCTCCACATTGGCCATCACAAAGCGGTGCAGTGCAGGAATGGCCTTGCGGGCAAAGAAGTGTCTGCTGGGGAGCTGCCAGTCTGGGGCTGCGCAAGCAAGCAGCGCACGAATGTCGCTCCCCTCCTGCACGAGCGTGTACGGCAGGAGTTGGGAGCACATGGCCCGTGCCAGCAAGCCGTTCAGCTGCCGCACGCGACGGCTGCTGGGAGGCAGAGCCCTAACCACCCCCTGGAAGGACTCGCTCAAAAGGCTCTGGCGTGGCCTTTTGCTGACACGGGAATCAGCAGACACAGCAGAGGAGGCCACTGAGGACTGGCTGCCAGAACAGGCCTCAGTGTCGGCGGCAGGAGTTGCAGAGGGGGGAGGAGCAGTGCGTTTCCGCACTCCTGCTGGTGCTGCTGGAGGAGCAGGAGGGCGGGTGGCTGCTGTTGCTGCTGCTGCTGCTGAAGGCTGTGCAGTGATGGGTGTGGTGCCACTGCCAGCACCAGATGCCTTCAGCCTCTGGAACTCCTCATGCTGGTGGAAATGTTTAGCCGCAAGGTGGTTGATGAGCGAGCTGGTGCAGAACTTTAAGGGGTCTGCACCTCTGCTCAACTTCCGCTGACAGTGGTTGCAAGTGGCGTACTTGCTGTACACAGTGGGCATGGTGAAATATCGCCAGATTGGTGACTTAAACATCCCCCTACGGCATGGAAGCGCTGCTGCCTGTCTCCCTGTGGTGGTTGGGGGGGGGGGCTTGGGGGGCTTGGGTGCGGCTGGTGGTGGTACTGGCAGATGCTGCTGCTGCTGCTGCTGAGCCTGAGACACCAGCAGGCTGTGGGACCTGCCTACTGCTGCTGCCAATGCTTGCAATGATGCGCCTCCTTGCAAGGCCCACAAGAGCATCCTCCTCCTCCTCCTCAGAGCTGCTGAGGACGACATCCCCTGGAGGTGGTGGCACCCAGTCTCTGTCTGTCACCGGGTCATCATCATCCTCCCCCTCCTGAAACATGTCCTGCTGGGATGAGGACCCCCCAAACTCCTCTCCTGATGCATGGATGGGCTGCTTGACTGTCGCCACAGTCTTGCTGTCCAATCCCTCATCCCCCAAAGTGCCCATCAGCATCTCCTCCTCAAGATCGCCAACAACAGCAGACAATTTACTCATGATGCCTGGGGTCAAAAGACTGCTGAATGACAGGTCGGCGAGTGACGGTGAACTGGCCTCCTCCCCAGACCCTGCTGGGCGGCTGCTGCGAACAGGGGTGGTGGTGGTGGTGGTGGTGAGGGTGGAGGCCTCGGATGCAGAGCTGATGGCGGGCTGCTCATCCTCCGTCATGAGTTGCACCACAGTGTCTGCATCCTTTTCCTCAATGGGACGTTTCCAACCCGGCTGGAGGAAAATGGGAGCAGGTGCTACACGCTGCTGCTGCTGTGTCTCTGCAGCGTGAGTTGCAGATGCTCCTGCTGGGCGGCGCCCAAGGCGTCCACGGCCAGTGGCTATGGGAGGAATGTTAGCCACTGACGCTGCTGCTGCTGCTGCGGAACTGTGCATGGTGGCGCGCCCGCGGCCGCGGCTTGCCACAATGCTGCTCCCTCTCCTCCTGATTCCCTTGCTGCCCTTCCCCTTGCCCAAACTGCGCTGGCTGCCACTTCCAGACATCTTCAATGTTTTGGGCGTATAGAGAAAAGTTTTTTAAAAGGGCGGCTGAAAAGTGGGGTACTTTAATGGAGTGGGTTGGTTGGTGAGGTGACTGAGTGAGTGTCCCCTAGTACAGTAAGTAAGTAGTAACAGTCAGGAAGTACAACTAGCAGTTACAATAATCAGTAGTAATCACAAGTAAATTTAGTGTGTGTACACTCAGACAGTGAGTGCACGCACGCAGGAGCTAGTAGCCTATGGACAGTGACTGAGTGTCCTAGACTCCTAGTACAGTAAGAGTAAGTAGTAACAGTAAGTAGAACTAACTAATTACGATAATCAATCAGCGATCAGAAGGAAATAGAGTGTGTGTTGTGTGTGTACACTCAGACAGTGAGTGCACGCACGCAGGAGCTAGTAGCCTATGAACACAGTGACTGAGTGTCCTAGACTCCTAGTACAGTAAGAGTAAGTAGTAACAGTAAGAAGAACTAACTAATTACAATAATCAATCAGCGATCAGAAGGAAATGGAGTGTGGGTGTGTGTACACTCAGACAGTGAGTGCACGCACGCAGGAGCTAGTAGCCTATCAACACAGTGACTGAGTGTCCTAGACTCCTAGTACAGTAAGAGTAAGTAGTAACAGTAAGTAGAACTAACTAATTACAATAATCAATCAGCGATCAGAAGGAAATGGAGTGTGGGTGTGTGTACACTCAGACAGTGAGTGACCGCACGCAGGAGCTAGTAGCCTATGGACAGTGACTGAGTGTCCTAGACTCCTAGTACAGTAAGAGTAACTAGTAACAGTAAGTAGAACTAACTAATTACAATAATCAATCAGCGATCAGAAGGAAATGGAGTGTGGGTGTGTGTACACTCAGACAGTGAGTGCACGCACGCAGGAGCTAGTAGCCTATGAACACAGTGACTGAGTGTCCTAGACTCCTAGTACAGTAAGAGTAAGTAGTAACAGTAAGTAGAACTAACTAATTACAATAATCAATCAGCGATCAGAAGGAAATGGAGTGTGGGTGTGTGTACACTCAGACAGTGAGTGCACGCACGCAGGAGCTAGTAGCCTATGAACACAGTGACTGAGTGTCCTAGACTCCTAGTACAGTAAGAGTAAGTAGTAACAGTAAGTAGAACTAACTAATTACAATAATCAATCAGCGATCAGAAGGAAATAGAGTGTGGGTGGTGTGTGTACACTCAGACAGTGAGTGACCGCACACAGGAGCTAGTAGCCTATGAACACAGTGACTGAGTGTCCTAGACTCCTAGTACAGTAAGAGTAAGTAGTAACAGTAAGTAGAACTAACTAATTACAATAATCAATCAGCGAACAGAAGGAAATGGAGTGTGGGTGTGTGTACACTCAGACAGTGAGTGTGAGTGCACGCACGCAGGAGCTAGTAGCCTATGAACACAGTGACTGAGTGTCCTAGACTCCTAGTACAGTAAGAGTAAGTAGTAACAGTAAGTAGAACTAACTAATTACAATAATCAATCAGCGATCAGAAGGAAATGGAGTGTGGGTGTGTGTACACTCAGACAGTGAGTGCACGCACGCAGGAGCTAGAAGCCTATGAACACAGTGACTGAGTGTCCTAGACTCCTAGTACAGTAAGAGTAAGTAGTAACAGTAAGTAGAACTAACTAATTACAATAATCAATCAGCGATCAGAAGGAAATAGAGTGTGGGTGGTGTGTGTACACTCAGACAGTGAGTGACCGCACGCAGGAGCTAGTAGCCTATGGACAGTGACTGAGTGTCCTAGACTCCTAGTACAGTAAGAGTAAGTATTAACAGTAAGTACAACTAACTAATTACGATAATCAATCAGCGATCAGAAGGAAATGGAGTGTGGGTGTGTGTACACTCAGACAGTGAGTGCACGCACGCAGGAGCTAGTAGCCTATGAACACA
Source organism: Hyperolius riggenbachi (assembly GCF_040937935.1). NCBI lineage: Eukaryota > Metazoa > Chordata > Amphibia > Anura > Hyperoliidae > Hyperolius > Hyperolius riggenbachi. Next base: position 224,836,771 of record NC_090647.1, read on the forward strand.
GTGACTGAGTGTCCTAGACTCCTAGTACAGTAAGAGTAAGTAGTAACAGTAAGTAGAACTAACTAATTACGATAATCAATCAGCGATCAGAAGGAAATGGAGTGTGGGTGTGTGTACACTCAGACAGTGAGTGCACGCACGCAGGAGCTAGTAGCCTATGGACAGTGACTGAGTGTCCTAGACTCCTAGTACAGTAAGAGTAAGTAGTAACAGTAAGTACAACTAACTAATTACGATAATCAATCAGCGATCAGAAGGAAATAGAGTGTGTGTTGTGTGTGTACACTCAGACAGTGAGTGCAGTGCGCACACGCAGGAGCTAGTAGCCTATATGAACAGTGACAGTGAGTGTCCCTACGGGTACAGTAAGAGTAAGTAGTAAGTAAGTACAACTAAATAACAATAATCTATCAGTAATCAGAAGGAAATAGAGTGTGTGTACACACAGACAGTGAGTGAGTGCACACACGCAGGAGCTAGCTAGTAGCCTATAAACAGTGACAGTCAGTGAGTGTCCTACTCCTAGTACAGTATAACTACAATACTATTAGTAAAGGACAGCAGAAATACTGGTATAGATGAGAGAAATAAACAGAGGACAGCTGCCCACAGAGGCAAGGCCCCCCTGAGGCCTAAACCTGTAAGCTTGCAGCAGCTGCCTGTCTCTAATGTAACACACAAGCTACTAACTAAAATACAATGTCTATCTAACTAACAACAATATAGGTGTATATGGCAGGTGTAGGTGAGCAAAAACGCTAGGTAAATGATCACAATAGAGCACTTGCTAAGCCAAAGCACAAAGGAGCAACTCTCTCTCTGTACAAGTCTCAGGCAAGCATGGAGAAACGGAACATGGCGGCCGCTATTTATAGGGTAGGGGCTGGCCAGGGTCCCCCTCTGTGATTGGCTGCCGTCAGAGGGCCTGGGAGCCCTCTGATTGGCTCTAAGGACATCAATCTGGGCTATGACGCTATTCGAGCTCGGTACCGAGCTCGAATAGCGCCGGGTTGCTCGAATAGCTCGAATAGTGAATGGGCTATTCGAGTGTACTCGGATAGCCCATTCGAATAGCTCCAGCTATTCGGAGCTCGAATACCGAGCTCGAATAGCTGGAAAAGAGCTCGAATATTCAAGCTACTCGAATATTCGAGCTCTGCTGAGCACCACTGCTTTGGGATGTCTTCTTTCCAAAATGGGGTCATTTGGGGGGTATTTATACTATTCTGGAATTCTAGCCCCTCATGAAACATGACAGGGGGTCAGAAAAGTCATAGATGCTTGAAAATGGGAAAATTCACTTTTTGCACCATAGTTTGTAAATGCTATAACTTTTACCCAAACCAATAAATATAGGCTGAATGGGTTTTTTTTCATCAAAAACATGTTTGTCCACATTTTTCGCGCTGCATGTATACAGAAATTTTACTTTATTTGAAAAATGTCAGCACAGAAAGTTAAAAAAATCATTTTTTTGCCAAAATTCATGTCTTTTTTGATGAATATAATAAAAAGTAAAAATCGCAGCAGCAATCAAATAGGACCAAAAGAAAGCTTTATTAGTGACAAGAAAAGGAGCCAAATTTCATTTAGGTGGTAGATTGTATGAGCGAGCAATAAACCGTGAAAGCTGCAGTGGTCTGAATGGAAAAAAAAGTGCCTGGTCCTTAAGGGGGTTAAAACCCAGGGTCCTCAAGTGGTTAAAGAACAGAGAGGGACATGGGATATTTATTTCATTTTAACCAATGCCAGTTACCTGGCTATCCTGATGATTTCTTTGGCTGCAGTAGTATCTAAATCACACACCTGAAACACGCATGCAGCTAATATAGTCAGACTTTAGTCAGAAGCATCTAATCTGCATGTTTGTTCAGGGCACATGGCTAAAAGTATTAGAAGCAGATGATGAGCAGGATAAAGCAATTTGCATTTTTTATGTCAGCCTCCATATCCCTCTCAGTTCAGTTGTCTTTTAAGAAAAAGGAAAATAAAATATCTTCATTAAATCATTTCTATACAGTTCAAGTACTTTAACAAATTGTATTACACAGACAGACATACACTGTAAGTACTGTGATGTTTGGTCAGGCGTTTGCTCTCAAGCTCTACATGTTTCATAGCAAAAGCGGTCTTGCACGGCTGTTTTAGCTGTTACTGAGATGGGAGTGATTACTCCAAGCTATATGTACACATACCTAGCATCCCTGCGGGTGTGTACACTTCCTCCTCTGTGCGCAATGAATGCCATTGCAGTAAATCAGCAAAGATATAGGGATTTGACAGGTGTAATACATTTCCTTTCTGCTTCAGAGGTGAAACAGTATTGGCATCTCTACCATCCAGCTGTATGGTATTGCCGTAGTTTCCATCAGGCTCACTATACTGTTATAGTAGCTACAGACTAAAGTTGAAGGATAACATTTAATGGTATTCAGTGACGAAATGACTTGTATGGTGATATATATTATATAGATTTTTGTAGTAAAGTGGAGTAAACCTTTAAAGAAGAAAGTGAAAAATGTAGGTTGTATAATTTACTGTGTTTTGCCCACCTTTTTTCAGGAAGCTTGGGCTTTTTATAGTTACTGACGTTGATACTTGACGCTGGGATAAAAGATTGTTCTCCCTGGACAGACTGTAATTCAAGCACTGAAGTGAAAGTTAGCCATCCTCTCCAGTATTTTAGCACCCTCTCCAGTCATGATTTGATAGATAGACTTCAGTGCCTGGAAAGGAAAGTGCTACACACCACACTTGGTGCCTAAAAGGGATTCATTATTACAGGGAAAATAGAGATAAACCTGGATGAAATATTTGACAGGTTATGCGAGAAGAAAAATACGTAGTAAATTGGAATTTTGGCAGACTTTATCTCCTCCAGCAATGTAAAATGCTGGACTCTTGCTTGATGCCCAGTTATATGGCCCCCAGAAAAGTTTATTGGGTAAGTAACCACTAAAGTGTATGTTGCAACATTAGTTTAGTAAACATTTCAAAACATTTCATAGTCCCTGGGAGCACGGGATGATCCAAAAGTAAAATAAATCATTGATAGAGCACAGAAGTCCGAATAGAAATACTCACATTTTCATAAGATTTAGTTGCTGGCGCACTAGTCATTTTGACCACCTGAGCATGGTAAACTTTTACCTAATCCAAGCTGCTTTATGTGTAATTGTAAAGCTTCTTTGGTCAAATGTTTTAACGCAATTTTTTTAACCAGTGTGTTGGTTAGGGGAATTCTATTCAGTAACTCCCAGATGTTTGTTAGCTGTCCTACGAGAAGAGCCCCTCATAACTCTTGCTTTGTAAGTTATGTTACAACCATTAGCCCATTCCCAGCCTCAGTACATGCAAAGAGGGATTTAACAAGACTCACCCCAATACAGGACCTCTTTGTCATTAGTGATGAAGGAGGAACCAAATGTGCATGTGTGGAATGTCAGCTGGTCAGCTTGACTGGCACTCTGGCTGGATTGGCTGACGAGTTGTTATGTCACATCCATGATGGTGACACCCATTACACTGAAGAATGGAGATTAAGATTTTAACAACAAATACAAGGTTGTACTGCAATATTATGGATGCTGATACTTTTTCTAGGGCCATGTTTGCTTTAAAGAAGTAAACAATAAATAGGAACTTAACCAAAAGAGAGTAGTAGGCGGAAAGAAAAAAATAAGACATTGCAAAGGGAGAAGCTAAAAAAAACAGAAGCTAGATCAAGAATTGTTTGATACTCATCTGGTAATACAATCATGTTGTTTGATTCACCATAAGCCTGCAAATCATCAACTTTACTGCTGGCAAACATGACGGAAAAAATGGACAGCATAAACATCTTTTATCTATAAACACACCCACTAACAATGTGATAGGCTAAAAGGCTAATTTTAAAATATATCATACAGGAAGATACTGCTTGCTTGGTAGTTGCCAACAGCTGTTATCTCCCGCAATGCACCGAGGTTAACAGACAGGAAACTGCCAGTGTAATGACCATGACATCACACTATGGGAGAGGTTTCACCAGAATATCAGCCACTCAGATGTCACTAATAATCAATTTCAGAAAAGGTAAAGCGTACCAATAGAAAAGAGGATATTGGCTACTGATTGGAATGAAGTTCAATGCTGGGTAAAAGTTCATCTATAAAGAAACTAATGGGAAACTTTGTTTGTAGATGAAGCGTAAAAATAAATACATAAATAACCATGCACTTGAATGCTTCCAGGTAATAGAAGCACATATTTCATTTTTACATTAAAGAAGCTATGGAACTTTTTTTTCCAAATTACACACACTGGTATATGTACTTTTTTCTATACTGCTTTCAGCCCCTTCCCCATTCCCAGTAAATGACCATATCTCATGTTGTACATATTTTCTCACAAAGCTAAAAGAAAAATGAGAATAAACAAACTTAAAGGAGTACTATCGATTGAAACGACTTTTTTTTTTTAATACTGTATATTAGTGTACACATTACCACTAGTGCTAGGGGCACTTTATTTATTCACCCAGGTCTCTCTCTTGCTATCCCTGCTTAAAAATTCATTTCTCACACAGCTCATAGTAGTTTGGGTCACCCTGAGCTGCTTGGTTACTCTGTCACACAGCTCACAAATATATTTCACTGTGTCACTCACAGCATGCAGGAGACATGAGGAGAAATAGGCTGATCTGAGGTGGTAACAGGTAACTAAATGAGCTGGAATATTGCTGGAATATAACTAGCTATAAACAATAGTCTGTGTTTACACTCAGTCTGGCTGCCTGCTTGTGGTGATTCACTCCAGGCTGCATCCACTTTACAAGCTGCTGAGAGGGGCAGACCACTGTTTACAATTAGCATTATTAGTATCTTTATCAGTCAAGAGAAGCAAAGATAATAAACACACATTGCTAGAATCTTTAACCCCTTACCACCATATCAATAAGATTCTTTCAGCAAGGTGATAATTAAACTATAAACTGAGGAGTTGATAGCAACTCCCCTGTGCAGACATGGGCTTAGCCCTCTGGGAGCCCTTAGCATATAGATACATTTGTATCAAACACTGACGGCCAAAACTGACGGAGGATTTTACAGCTGAGAGGAACAGCTGTGTGAGGAATCAAATTGATCCTAGTACTTGTCCTAATGTGTGCTACAACATACAGCATTTAAAAATAAATGCATACATCGATAGTATTCCTTTAAAAGAAATGCATAAACACAGTTTAGTTATTCAGTATATAATACTTTATGAAACTTTGATTACGACTATTTTTCTTTTAGAGATATATAATTTCTGTGCTGTATCTAAGTCCACTGATAAACTAGATGTTCTCAGAGATTGTCACACCAAAGACACCCCCTCACATTTAAGTTTTTCAGTAGGTATATGCAGATAGAATTGCAAAAGATTGTAGTTTGTTACTGAGTGCTTTTAATTTCTTGTCAACCAAGCCACGCCAGTTGGCATGAACGCGGCCGCTTCCCCAGGACCGCTCAATGCCAATTGGCGTGAAGTCCTGGGGGTGTGGTTTGCTGGGGACGCGCGCGCATCCCATCAGTCTACCAGCGGCTATCGCCGCTAGGAGACTGTTAGATGGCTAAACTGCCGTCTATTTACATTGTACATCGCTGCAATGTCTATGAGAGCCGATCGCTGGGATTGGCTGGCAGGGGGAGGGGGGAAACAAAATAAATAAAAAAAAAAAAGTAATTTTTATTTTAAAAAAAAAAGAAGAAGAAGAAATAAATTAATAAAAAAAAAAAACACAGATGGCAACAGCAATCAGAGCCAACCAACAGAAAGCTCTGTTGGTGGGCAAAAAAGGGGGGTAGGGAGGTTATTTGTGTGCTAAGATGTAGTGCTCTGCACTAATATAGCCTGCTCACTAATAGCCTGCTCACTAGGGGGGTTTAAGCCTACGGTCCTTAAAGAGGAACTCCAGTGAAAATAATTTAATAAAAAAAGTGCTTCATTTTTACAATAATTATGTATAAATGATTTAGTCAGTGTTTGCTCATTGTAAAATCTTTCCTCTCCCAGATTCACATTCTGACATTTATTACATGGTGACATTGTTACTGTGGGCAGGTTATTTAGCTGTTTCTAGCTGTTAGACAGCTCTAAACAGCCATTTCCTGTCTGTGAACATTGTTACATTGTGGCAGTTTGCCAGGAGTACCGCGGTATTCAGAGCCTCTTGTAGGAGGGGTTTCAGCACAAAATTAGTCACACAGCGCCCCCTGATGGTCTGTTTGTGAAAATCATTCTATTTCTTATGTAAAAGGGGGTATCAGCTACTGATTGGGATAAAGTTCAATTCTTGGTTGGAGTTTCTCTTTAAGTGGTTAAAGCCTTCCAATGCACTGAGCGAGCTGATATTGGCAAGCAAAACTGAGCTCAGAAGCTTGGAAAACGTACATATAAAAAGGGCACTGTGGTAGTTCTGGCACTGGAAATAGCCGCTAGTAGACTATTGGTAAATTTACAGATACTCTACTATGTAATACGATAGTAAATTAACTGTAATTTTTAGAGATATTTTACTACCATCTAACCTGACCCAATTCTCACTTGAACCCTCCCTCTATCAATGCCTAACCCCCCCAACCGATGTCTAATCCTAACCAACCCCCTCAACCTATGCTTAACCCTAGTTCACCCCTTCAACCTATACCTAAATTTAACTGACCCTTCCACCATCCTAACTTAACTGCAGTGACAAATATTGGGTGCCGGAGGTGCTTGCAGTACTTTGGGCTCCACCATAGGTACCTAAGTTAACAGCGGCTATTAACGGCTATAAGTGGTCATTTTGGTGTCTCTGGTGCTCAAATTACCCGCTTCACTTACAATTTCTGATCCCTGAGCAATACCTGTCTACTTGATGATGAAAGTATAATTTAGGATTTTTGGAATATTTCAATGGAGTATAAATAATAGTGAAAGGCAGTACTTATCCTGGTTACCCACGATTACAGAATGTGTCACCCTCCAACCTGAAATGAAGACAAGATGGTAGAAGCTTATCTACCTGAAACAAAGGTATTTTTCCTAATGTACCGTATGTTAATATGTATGTGTTACATTATTATAAAGAAGCAGGTTATCTTTAAAAAGAAAGAAAGAGTTAGTTGTGTCACCATTTACATTATTTCAACTTTTTTTTTGCTTTGTTATTATCGGCAGGGCGAACAAAGATAGAATGTCACAAAGACACAAAGAAAAAGATCTTTTCACACATTTCTGTCTACAGTATGCTTGTAATAGCATGCACATCTGTCACCTAAGACTGTACAATCTATTGTGTTGCTAGGAATGGAGAGGCCTTTGTTAGGAAGATACACCGTTCTACAATATTAAAACTCTGGGCAGATGGGACAAAATATGAGAATTAAGCTTTTGTGGGCGAAAAGTCTTAGAATTATATGTCCCTGGATGAAGCACAGACGTTACTAAACAGCGGCTGTCTTAGCGTTCTTCGTTTATGCTTTAGTGCAGATAGCTACATTCGTTCACAAAGTTTGTCCTGGGCTTGGATGCAAACCAATTATTTTACACAACAGTTGCCAAAGAAGCCTAGTGGTCAGTATGGTACCTTCATTTCCTCCTCACTTTTTTCTTTTAGTTCAAAAGGACAATGAATCCAATCGTTTTAATATAAAAACAAATTGTGTCTTCCTGTAATGCCCGTCTGCAAGAGGAGCTTCAGTAATTCTGTACATTGAGTTTCCTGTGAGTGAATAGGAAAAGTTTGCTTCAACACTTTTGCTCCTCGTTCAGCATCACATACAATGCAGATTAAGCAGGCTGCATTATGGCCGAAGCTGAATTCTTTACAAAATCCTCCATTGACTGATTTAGCTCCATCTATGTCTGTTAATTCCTTTCAGTGCTAGCCATTTCATGTTCTGCTCAGTGAGACTGTTAATCAACAGTTATTTTTTAAATACATTTGCAATAGGACTTTCAAAATGGGTACGTTTTTGAATTATGTTCCTGTTATACCACACATCCCTTTATACTCAGCTGCATTTAGTTTTAATGGGAAACACAAGTCCTGTGTTCCCAGTTGCATTGAAATCACAGCTATTCATAAATGAGTGCAAGACGCAGCGCTTCTTAACTAACCTCTACTTAGCCACCAGAAACTGCACTAAGCTAAAGCAAAAAAAGCTTTTACCGCATAAAGGAGTGTGTGCAAGGAGATAGATGATTGGCTGCTATTAGAAGTCTGGCCTATAAATAAAATTAAATGATCCATATTACTGTTTTCCTATAAGTCTATCAGAGGCCTTTCACACTGGGGCGATGCAGTGCGGCATTTTACCGCATTCCTACCACAGGGTAAGTCTTTGGGTTAAATTATATGAAGTCCCCTATCTAACGTGAATGCATACCCCCGTTACCGTGTGGCTCCTGCGGCAACCTGCGGTGATCTGCAGCTAACCAAAAGTCATGTTAGTCAATGGCATCGCAGGAATTTTGAAAAATGATGGCGGTGGCGGTGTGGCGCACATATATATGCACTTCTGTATTTCCTAAACATGAAGTGAGTGCAAGCGAGCATCACTTCCTGTTGGACAGAAGAGGACAGAAGAGGATTACCGTCGGACAGAAGAGCATTACCACGTATTATCGCGGTAATCCTCGAAGGCCTGTTTTTGGCAGTGTGAAACTGGCCGTAATATTCTTGCTCAGACTTGAACACTCAGAAATGAGAATTGCTTAGAGAAACAAAGAAAAAACCTTTGCACAGGCAGATCTCTCTAAAGCTGAATACTCACCTGGGAACACAACAGGGGAGCTTGCGGCCGTACTGCACACTTACCGTGCTGCCTAGCGCACAATCAAGGTGGCCTAGGAGGACGTCAAGGGAGCAATCAGCTTAAAGGGAGATAGAGGAAGCCCCAGGTATGTATTATATATATATTTTTTAAACGAACACTTTGAAAGATTAACATATAAGGTTCAAGTTGTACCTGGCATTAAGACCCCCCCCCCCCCCCCCCCGGGATACAGGTACCTAAAGTCAAGATCCAAAAAGCTTCCAGCAGTAATAATTTGTGATAAGTGTCCCCCCATCTAACTGTACATTTCAATCTCCTCTCTGATAAGCTAATCTCCAATACACAAGAAAAATCAATCACTTATTTTCTATCTTCTATTTTTTACCTTCTCACTTTGCAGTGTCTTGGTTTCCCCCTCCTACTACAATCTTTTGATAAAGTGCTGTAGCAAAGAACTATACTAGGGAGCCACTATCCTTTACCATTGCAGTCATTTAGGGTTGCTGGGCCTAATTGGTGGCTGTAAGATTAGGTGTTATAAATAATTTGTAATGGAGGTGGAAAGACTAGATCATTGTAATCTTGCTATAATCAGGACATGTCATGTGCTGATGGGTCATTGTTTAAAGAAACCTTAAAGAGAAACTGTCGTGAAAATCTTAAATTTTACACATACAAATAAGAAGTACATTTCTCCCAGAGTAAAATGAGTCATACATTACTTTTCTCCTTTGTTGCTGTCACTTACAGTAGGTAGTAGAAATCTGACATTACCGACAGGTTTTGGGCTAGTCCATCTCTTCATGGGGGATTCTCAGCATGGTCTTTATTCTTTATAAAAGACATTCTCTGAAAACTATTAATACAAAGATGCTGGCCAGCCTCCCTGCTCACTGCACACTATTTTGGCAGTTGGACAGAGCAACTGCCATTCACCAAGTGCTTTTAAAAATAAAGAAAACCATGAGAACCCCCCTATGAGAAAATGGGCTAGTCCAAAATCTGTTGGTAATGTCAGATTTCTGCTACCTACTGTAAGTGACAGCAACATAGGAGAAAAGTAATTTATGGCTCATTTTATTCAGGAAGAAATGTACTTCTTATTTGTGTGTGTTATTTTAAGATTTTCGTGACAGTTCCTCTTTAAGTAAAATGCAAATGGAAGCTGTCATTATTCACCCCCTTAAAAATGCATTGCTGCTATTTTGACAAAATTTGCATCACACACACTGAATCACAGCATATGCTGTGCAGTTAGGATACCTGATCAGTATACTCATTCCTGGTCAGTAAGTCATAAAGTATTCAAGCCCAATGTCCGTAGAGTATTTCTTATTTTAGTTGAAATAATGTAGGAAAAGATTAGAGACTTTTGAAGGCGTTTATTGCTGTGTAATCTTTATTGGAGGAATATTCTCTATTAAAAGGAACCATAGATGAACAGGAAAAAGATTTTACAGTGAGTTGCAAAAGTATTCGGCCCCATTGAAGTTTTCCACATTTTGTCACATTACTGCCACAAACATGCATCAATTTTATTGGAATCCCCCCTGAAAGACCAATACAAAGTGGTGTACACGTGAGAAGTGGATCGAAAATCATACATCATTCCAAACATTTTTTACAAATAAATAACTGCAAAGTGGGGTGTGCGTAATTATTCGGCCCCCTGAGTCAATACTTTGTAGAACCACCTTTTTGGTGCAATTACAGCTGCCAGTCTTTTAGGGTATGTCTCTACCAGATTTGCACATCTAGAGACTGAAATCCTTGCCCATTCTTCTTTGCAAAACAGCTCCAGCTCAGTCAGATTAGATGGACAGCGTTTGTGAACAGCAGTTTTCAGATCTTGCCACAGATTCTCCATTGGATTTAGATCTGGACTTGACTGGGCCATTCTAACACATAGATATGTTTTGTTTTAAACCATTCCATTGTTGCCCTGGCTTTATGTTTAGGGTCATCGTCCTGCTGGAAGGTGAACCTCCGCCCCAGTCTCAAGTCTTTTGCAGTCTCCAAGAGGTTTTCTTCCAAGTTTGCCCTGTATTTGGCTCCATCCATCTTCCCATCAACTCTGACCAGCTTCCCTGTCCCTGCTGAAGAGATGCACCCCCCGAGCATGATGCTGCCACCACCATATTTGACAGTGGGGATGGTGTGTTCACAGTGATGTGCAGTGTTAGTTTTCAGCCACACATAGCGTTTTGCATTTTGGCCAAAAAGTTCCATTTTGGTCTCATCTGACCAGAGCATCTTCTTCCACATGGTTGCTGTGTCCCCCACATGGCTTGTGGCAAACTGCAAACGGGACTTCTTATGCTTTCTGTTAACAATGCCTTTCTTCTTGCCACTCTTCCATAAAGGCCAACTTTGTACAGTGCATGACTAATAGTTGTCTTATGGACGGAGTCTCCCACCTGAGCTGTAGATCTCTGCAGCTCGTCCAGAGTCACCATGGGCCTCTTGACTGCATTTCTGATCAGCGCACTCCTTGTTCGGCCTGTGAGTTTAGGTGGATGGCCTTGTTTTGGTAGGTTTACAGTTGTGTCATACTCCTTCCATTTCTGAATGATCGCTTGAACAGTGCTCCGTGGGATGTTCAAGGCTTTGGAAATCTTTTTGTAGCCTAAGCCTGCTTTACATTTCTCAATAACTTGATCCCTGACCTGTCTTGTGTGTTCTTTGGACTTCACGGTGTTGTTGCTCCCAATATTCTCTTAGACAACCTCTGAGGCCCTCACAGAGCAGCTGTATTTGTACTGACATTAGATTACACACAGGTGCACTCTATTTAGTCATTAGCACTCATCAGGCAATGTCTATAGGCAACTGACTGCACTCAGATCAAAGGGGGCTGAATAATTATGCACACACCACTTTGCAGTTATTTATTTGTAAAAAATGTTTGGAATCATGTATGATTTTCTTTCCACCTCTCATGTGTACACCACTTTGTGTTGGTCTTTCATGTGGAATTCCAATAAAATTGATTCATGTTTGTGGCAGTAATATGACAAAATGTGGAAAACTTCAAGGGGGCCGAATACTTTTGCAACCCACTGTATACATACCTGGGGCTTCCTCCAGCCCCATACGCTCTGATCAATCCCACGCCGCCGTCCTGGACCCCGCTCTGCTGTCAGTCGGAGCCAGTCTGAGCGTAGGGGAAGTGCGCTGTTTGCATATCTCTGCAGTAGCCGCTGGAGAGATACATAGAGGGCGCACTTCTCCTGCGTAGCTGGGTCCAGTGACGTCAGTTATGGGACCTGGTTCTAGTAGAGGGGTTTTTTCATGTTCTTCTAACTTGGTTTCTTTCAAAATGCCACAGGTTCTGGCTGACACGTAAGCCCCGACAAGGGCATAAAGTAACTTACTGAGAATATAATTATCATTCTGCGGCTGCAAAAATGTATACAGAAAATACATTGCTTCTGCAACAATATTCAAGCAATGAGCACATTTTTTTAAATGTTAAATGTGTAATTTGAGTCAAGACTGGGGACAGTGGAGCCTGAAGTGCAGAAATATTCTGGAAAATGAAGGAAATATTCATATTCTGCCATTGGCATTTATGAAGTAGTCTTTTAATTAGTTTTATTTTTATAGAAATTTAGCATTTTTTTTACTCACACATAGGTGTTTTCCACATGTGCATGAAAAAGAGTTACTGCTTATGATTTGGCAGTCTCAACAGATTTCCAGTAAACCTGTATAAAAGGGTTTGAAATGGAGCTCAGACTCAAAAAGAATACTGTAAGAGGCAACACAGTGTCACTGACTCCTTTAAAAAAAAAGTAAAAACGAAACCTACATCCAAATTAAAGATGAGTACAAATTTAGCAAACCGTAATGCAAAATTTAGGGAAAATGTGTAATTGATTTTGCATGTAAATGTTATCCGTAATTTTGCGTAATTACATGTAATTTTGTGCTAACTTAATAGCAAGGCCCTCATTCATGCTAGCATCACCACAATTGCTATGTATGTTAAGGGGCATATTGGGAACAAGTCAAACATTTTTTTTCAAAAAGACCTTGTAGTTTTGGAGATAATTGATTTTAAAAAATGCAAAGGAGAAATGTTTTTTAAACTCAGAGAAAATGAAAGTTTATAAACCCCTTTCTAGCATCTGCAGCTTACTCTGTACCTCCTGGCCCTGCCAACAGAGCAAGCTGCAATGCTGTACAAACGTCTGCTGTCAAAGAGGTACTGTAGAGACATATAGTAGAATGCAGAAGATTACTTAAGATGCCAACTTTTACATTAATTTTTCTGGTTTAGCTATGTGAAATTTTCCTCCCGGAGCATTCTAGGAGACCAGATATATTTTGCACTGGCTACAGAATTCTCAGAAACATTCTGGAGAGATGCACCTGACATAACCAAAGATGTCACCACCAGTGATACATTTCACAAAGTAAATCAGGGTGAGGAAAGATCTTGCAATGAGCACATACTATTTATTATTTGTATTTATAAAGCGCTAACGTATTACGCAGTGCTAGCTAAATCTTTTATAAATGAATATTGTAAAAAAATAAACAATTTTATTCATTACATTATTTTCACTACCAATCCTCTACATTTTTTTTTACAGAGACTCTTGGCCATAGTACAGACCCTTTTTGCTTTCTCCTGTTAATTGCCTGATGAAGCAGGATTGTGACCTGCGAAACACATTGCACTTTGGAGATTCTAATAAATGTTTTTTAAGCGTTTTTTAATCGATTTTAACCTCGTTGGCACCTCTGAATACAAATTGCAACCAGTCTAAATTGTTTTAGTGCTTCCTGCATTCACTATACTGTATATGAAACCTGTAAAACATGCAGAAATTGGGTAATTGATTGATTCATTGTTGATCAGAAGAGAATTAATAAGACTTAGGTTAGCAGGAACCTAGAATAGGTATAGTTTGCAGATGCATATTTCCGTAGGGTGACTAGTATGTGACATCTTCCCTGCTGAACACACATGTACTGCTTGCAAACCTCTGGTGTAACTGTGTACAAAACATTTAATTTATCTGATTTCCAATGAAATAAGTTATTTTTTGATTTTTTGTTCCATTGAGAACAGTGTTTACATTTCTGAAGTAGAACAGTAGCCTGAAAATATTTCAACACAATCACAGACGAACACGTAAAATGTCAGGTGACTTTACCTCAGCAACAGCTCCTTATAATAATTACTAGTAATAGCAGGCTGATATACGGTGGGGTAATCAGATATTGTCTGTATGTGTTGAGTATTAATCTGACACAGAGTGAAAGGAAACAGTCTGTTTCATAGCTGTAAGCAGTTTCTTTCAATCTAAACTTTTGCAATTACATACCAAGATTATGAGGGTTTTTTTTGTACAGCTCTGATCAGCAGATTTGATATATGGTTCCAGATCAATTTTTTCTTATGGCAAATCTATATGTTATTCTACTTCTTCATTTGATGCTATTTGCTGAGTGGCTCTTACTAGAGAGCAAAGGTCAGTATCTTGCTGTCGGAGCAGCCGAGTAATCTTTTACTCCTCATAAGACTAGTGAGAGATATTAAATCACAGTTGACGTACCTGAAGCGCAGCAACTTCATCCATATTTTATCTGCTGTAAATTTAATACCACAGCAGTTTTTAGGGTGATGTATTTATTAACTGGCTGGGGATGAGCAGTGCAGAAATTCAGTTGGTTCAGGAAAATAAAATGAAGACAATCTGACAAGTTTATGAAGTAAGCACAATAGCTATTTATTACTTTTTAAACGTTCTAACAGTCCTAATGGAGATATTCAGAAAACAAATCAATGTAAGCATGAAAAATTCACCAAATAAAAAGATTCAGTAACACACACACACACACACACGTTCACTCACTCATATACACACACACACACACACCAACACACCCACTCTCATACACAAACGCACACACACACTCATACACGAACACACACACACACACACACACACACACACACACACACACTCATACACAAAAACACACACTCTCTCACTCGCTCATACACACACACACACACCAACACACACACACTCATACACGAACACACACACACACACACACACACACACACACACACACACTCTCTCACTCGCTCATACACACATATACGTGCACACACACTCTCATACACAAACACACACACACACGTTCACTCGCTCATACACACACACACACACACACAAACACACCCACTCTCATACACAAACGCACACACACACTCATACACACACACACTCATACACAAAACACTCTCTCACTCACTCATACACACACATACATGCACACACACTCTCATACACAAACACACACACACACGCGTTCACTCGCTCATACATACACACACAAACACACACACAAACACACCCACTCTCATACACAAACACACACTCATACACTCATACACACACTCATACACAAAAACACACACTCTCTCACTCGCTCATACACAAACACACACACACACACACATACGTTCACTCGCTCATACACACACACCAACGTTCACTCACTCATACACACACACGTTCACTCACTCATACACACACAAACACACCCACTTTCATACACAAACACACACACTCACTCGCTCATACACACACATGCGCGCACACACAAACACACACACACACTCTTACTCACTCATACACACACGCACACCCACACGTGCACTCACTCATGCACATACACTCACTCATACACATACACTCACTCATACACTCACTCATACACATACACTCCCATTCACTCATGTATACACACTTTGAATGCAGTAGAAGGGCTTGTGGATGGAGCTCTGTCAGCAGAAATTAGCAAAACGGCCAATTTTTTATTACCTCATCACAATTTTTGCATAAGCTGGATGTTTACATTTTTCGTTCTTCGAAAGAAACAAAAACAAACAAACAAAAAACAAAACAAAAAAACAGTGTGTCCTCCTCCCTAAACTTAACAGTACTTTTCCTTTACCAAACCCGGAATTAGGGAGCTGAATGTTACCCCCCCCCCCCTTACAAATAGCAAAATAAAACAAACAATACCTCTGTGTGTCTAATACTGCCTTCTGCTTTTTTTTTTAAAAAAAAGAGAGCATCTAACAGAACCCTATACAATCCTTAGTTTGAAGGTCTGCTAATGCATCAGGGACGTGTTTATGAGTGAAAGGGGTTCTTTGCTTCTAAAAAAACAATTGTTCAGGGCATTTTTTTTGCATTTCACCTTAGCCATTTTTTTTTTTGCATTAGTTCTTCATTTCTTTACTTGGCCGGTTGGGCTTACCTGTGATAAAATCAGAGGAAGCTTGCAAGTGAGTGATCCATTCCAACTCCTCATCCTATCCATTTATTACCCATATGAGGTGGTCAGAGAGGAGCTGTGAGAGGGAACCAGATAGGCTTTCTCTCCTAACACAGAGCTTACTCTGCTAATGTTCTCCCTGTGCTGTACAAAAGATCGAATAAGGAGTAGGTGGGTAAGGTCAAGTGAAGACACTGTGGCAGCAAAGCATTTCCTACCCCCTAAGCAGCTCCATACATTGTGCACAGACCTCTGGGTCCTGCGCCTTTCCAAAGGGGAAATTTCCCTATTCAACCTTGCTAACAATAAAAAGCTCAGTAGGGTGATGTAAGGCTTTAAACTTGCATAAATGCACTTTTTTTAACTAGCTGGTCAACTTTTACTACGAAGTGGTCAAAAGTCTGCACATCATTTACTGCATTAGAACATGGTGAGAACTGCTGAAAGGTTAGGTAACCAGTAGTTTTGTGATGGTAGTTGGCAGGAAATCATACTAATCATACTTTCACCTATTTGACTCACTGCAAGTTGAAAAGTTTTTTTCCAGCAGCAGTCCTAGCCATGGATGAGTGCATCCATACTGGACATGCATCAGTAAGTTCGGCACATGCCCAGTAGAATAAAACCACTAGCGCATGGCATTTGTTTACTGGGTATGTGCAGACCTTACACATGCATGCTCAATGTGGATGCACTTGTCCACAGTTGTGTGCAGAACAAGAAGAAACCTATTTGACTTACAATGAGTTGTATAGGTTAAGTGGATTACTACGCTGGCTTGGTGGGATGCTGGAGAGTCTGGGACCCTCCAGAGGCTTCCCACTACTGAGATAATTTTAACTTTTTTTTGCTAGACATCAGGTGTCCTTTAAATCCAGACTGCCCTGGGTCTATCAAACATAAGTTCTGTCTCTATGCATGGGTATAGCTGCAAGAGGGCAAACATTCTTTCACTCTCCTTTTAGCAATCCTCCTCACTGTAGAATGCTATGACTAGGGGTAGAGGCTGTAAAAACTTGTTACCTAGTGGCAAACCGGGTTTGCTGGATCACTCATGCTCTCCAGTGTACATAACTGATCTATAACTATAGAAAATCAACCCCTTTGTCATGACAACATCACTGCCATGGTAAGTTTCAATATGTAATCAGTTTTAGGTTCCCATGGCTGGCTGCAATCAAATCTAGTTGTGTTCAATCAGCTGAATCTAATTATCAAATAAATTCCCTCGATTGGTTGATTGAGCAATGAAAGGTTCAGTTATATACATCATTCTATACAGTAATAGCTAATGCTATATATTCTGTGTATGCTTAAAGGAGAATTCTGTCTAAAGCCACCCCATTGCCCCCACAAGCCACAACATGTTACTATGGGCCCGCAGTACAAAATGAGTTATTTCACCTTGATTGCTTGGTACTGAAAGTAAATTAAATAGTTAACATGGGAAAAATAAGACAGGAATCAACTCATAAGAAAAAGTTTCAACATCAAGTCCTATGAATCATATTAAGAATAAAAAGTGCAAATGTCTTATTTTCTGCATAAACCTTGCAGCCATGTAACCACTGTTCTGTTCCCCCTATGATTTCTGAATTGTAAGGCGAAGTCAAGAAAACTGGGTGACCACAATAATGGGATAATGAGAAAAAAAGTTTCCAATAATATCAATAGGTATGCCACTAATTCAAACTAATAGATATATATATTCAATATATTTGTGGTGCAACAGAAAACTTAAACTGAACTATTACATAGACATACAATGAAAACAAATATTGCATGGATATAGTATGAGGTAAAACCTTATAAGGCCTCTTGCACACTACATGCGATTCAGATTGTTTATACAATCCAATTTTTGATTACGATTAAAAAAACATAGCAGCATGCAGTAAATTTTTTTAATCGGAATCAAAAATCATATTGTAAAAAAAATCTGAATCTCATGTAGTGTGCAAGAGGCCTAAGACTGAATGACCAGAACATTCTCAAAGATTCAACTGCAACTTGTACAATAGCCCTTAAACTTCAAATCCAACCATTGCTTAAAGCAAAGCTGGGAACTGGAGACATCTATTCCTACTTGAAGGGCCATCAATGGAGGGAGTTTGAGAGGTACAATTAGGGCAGTCAGAGCAGCAGCACAACCGTGCCACCTTCTGCTGTACCATCCCATCCTCCTGCACATCTAGCAGCAGCAGCCAGCAGTGTGAAGTGCAGCCAACCCTTCACTCCTTTAGAGATGTGGCTAACTGTTCGCCCGGCGAACATCTCTGGGGTTTTTACTACTTCCGGGTCGCACTGACCCAGAGTAGTACGCCTGCGCTGCCCGGCGGAGCGCGTCCTAGATCACGCTCATGTTGTCGGGCACTCTCTGGGCATGCGCGTGACGTCGTTCATGACGTCACACACACGCACAGAAAGTGCCCGGCAACAGGTGCGCGATCTAGGACGCGCTCCGCCGGGCAGCGCAGGCATGCTACTCTGGGTCAGTGCGACCCGGAAGTAGTAAAAGCCCCAGGGATTTGGAGATGTTCGCCGGCGAATGGTTCGGGAACTGTTTGCCACATCTCTACACTCCTCCCCTCACTGTTCCCCCCAAATTGAGGCTGGTGATGCCAACCAGTCCTCAGTGGTCTTTTTCTGCACCCTCCTCAGCTTCCCATTCTGTGCAGCAACAGTCCTTAATCCATGAGATCTTTCGTCTCACCAAGGCTCTGCCTCCCGTCAACAGGAGCACCCGCAAGCTGAATGGGATGCTGTCCCGTGCAATGTGTTCCCAGCTCCTGCCATACTCCCTTGTGGAGGCACTGATATGCATGAGCTGCTGCAGAGATTCCTGAGTGGTGGATCCACAGCCACCACTACTTTTCCAGGATGGCTATTCCAGCACTGCATGAGTTTATAGTGGAATATGTGTCCCGTGTGCTCGATCACTCTGTGAACAACAGGGTCCATCTCGCTATAAACTCATGAAGTAGGCACTTCAGACAGTGCCGCTACCTGTCCTTTACTTACCACTGGTCACTGTTGTGGAAGTGGATGGTGGCACAGAAAAATATAGAAAAATAGAATAAATCCTATACTGTTTAGTAGCTGAAATCCAACAATGAACAAGAATTGGATGACACTGGCATGGCGGAATGCCGCTCCAGGGCCCATGTCACCTAATGAACCTGTGTCATCTGGCATCATAGGCCAACTGCCCCTGATTGCATGCTTTGCAAATCATTGCATTTTGTTTGTATTTACCTTTTACATAGTGTCCTAACTGACTTGGAAATTGAGTAGAAAGTAGGCAGCTACATAAGAAGGTAAGCAAAAGGGTAAAAAATGTCCATGTCAACATACTGTTCTTTAGGGCCTATCCAGACAGACAGCAGCAATGTTGCTCTGCGCACAGCTCTGCAATATTGCTGCCTGTGGTGGAGCATAGAGCAACACCATTCTGTGCAAATGAATGAGGAAGCCTGTCTTTGTAGCTAAAAATGTGGCTGTGTGTATTGTTTACATGGCACTGAATTTAACCATAGGTGGTTTGCACAGTGCTGCAACTTTAAATGTAGAGTCTGGGCAGCAGTGTAGAAAATTGCTAGTCTGTACGGCCTTCGATGGGTTCATATGGAATACTTCTGCACAGTTAATTGATGCATGAAGTAGTGAGAGTATGGGCCAAAAAGATCACAAAGTATATCACTTAACCTGGCCCAATAATTTTTCATCACCTGAACTGGCACCTCTGATCAGCATAATAACATCTGCACTGATTGGCATAACAATAGTTTTAAAGGGGCTTTTAATATGCTAATTAAGTATATAATTGGTCTAGATATGCTCTTTGTTTGTCCATTTTTATTGGATCCTTGTGGCAATACATAACAAAGAAGAGACCCAGAACCACAAGCTACCGTATATACTCGCATACAAGCCAAATTTTTGACCCCCAAAAAGGGGGCCAAAAGTCGGGGGTCGGTTTGTATGCGAGTCATGTTGGTCCGTGGGTCCCCCCCTCCGCTGGTCCGCGGGTCCCCCGCTCCCCCCCACGGCCGCTGCCGCTGCTATTACTTGCCCACATCTTCTATTCCCCTCTCCGTGCCTGTAAACATTCACAGCAGCGCGCCCGGCTCTGCTACTGTGACGAGGCAGGAAAGAGCTTCCTGTTACTATGGGAACCGCTCTTTCCTGGCTCGCCGCTCGTCACAGTAGCAGCGCCGGACGCGCTGCTGTGAATCTTTACAAGCACGGAGAGGGGAATAGAAGATGCGGGCAGGTAATAGCAGCGGCGGTGGGGGTGGGGGTGACTATACTACCTACACTGGGCACTTTACTAGCTATACTGAGAGCTATACTGAGCACTATACTAGCTGAACTAGGGCAACTTTACTAGCTATACTGAGCACTATACTAGCTATACTGAACACTATACTAGCT
The DNA here is from genome assembly GCF_040937935.1 of Hyperolius riggenbachi. Lineage (NCBI taxonomy): Eukaryota > Metazoa > Chordata > Amphibia > Anura > Hyperoliidae > Hyperolius > Hyperolius riggenbachi. Next base: position 224,857,302 of record NC_090647.1, read on the forward strand.
AAACTGGGGCACTTTACTGGCTATACTGAGCACTATACTAGCTAAACTGGGGCACTTTACTAGCTGTACTGAGCACTGTACTAGCTATACTGAGCACTATACTAGCTAAACTGGGGCACTTTACTAGCTATACTGAGCACTGTACTAGCTATACTGAGCACTATACTAGCTATACTGAGCACTATACTAGCTATACTGGTCAATCATTTTCCCCTGGTTTTTCAGGTAAAAGTTGGGGGGTCGCTTATATGCGAGTATATACAGTATGTTTTGCTGTGTTCATAAGAATATCGGATGCATGTAAGTAAAAGTTCAAAAAAGTAAACCCTTTTAGCATTTCTATCTCTATAAATTACATTTTCATAGGTAAGGAAAAGTTCAAAATTGTTCACAAATTCATACATGCCTCATAAAAAATACAAATTAGAATATTTAATTAGCCTTAAATTAAGCGGATAGCAATAATGCTGGAAAATACATGTCTTGCACATACATTAAAGAATATGTGGTGTCAGCTTTTATGCTTTGACAAAAAAATCATCTTTCATCTTAGTAAAATGATCATATGTATATACAAATCATTAAATCATGGTATTTAGAAGATACATCTTCAATGTCACTAAAAGTTCTATGAAATGAATACTAATTGTAGTAAGTAACACCTAAAATGATTGTGGAAATCACTTACTTATCAATACACCAAGATTTCAAAAATACGTCAGGAGATGAAAAGAAAAACAAGATATGGCTTTATTCAAAAATATCACATGTATACATGCGGGAAACCAAGTAAGCCTAGTGAAAGGATTCAGGCAGTTAAGGTTTCTGGCTTCACTTCCGCTGTGCATTGATTCTTATACCACAAATTACGTAGTCATGATGTGCTTTACTCGTCCAATAATAATGTTCATTTCTGAGAGTCTCTCTCCTTACACCCTAAGAGGGTGGAGGATTCTCACAGCCTTGCACCTGCTCTCGATTCCAGTAAACAATCTCTTCAACATCCTGTTCACATAGATACATCAAGGTCATGGCTTGTGGGACTCGACTCATCTGAGATGGGAGTTGCAGTACCAGGCACTCCTTATCTTTTTAGACATTCCTAAGAAGAAGAAAAACAAAAACTCACACAGTACTAGATCTTGGCTAAAGCATGTCAGCAATGGAAAATTCCGAGTCTAACGTTAAAGGGTAACTCTACTCATCTGAATCATCTGTGTTACATTGGCCTTATTAAACATTTGTGTCACCTTATATCTATTAAGTGCATATCTATGAAACTTGGATTAACATACAGCTATGACATTAACATACCCCCCTGTTGCACATATATACGTATAAGGTGGCAAGGGGTTGAACTACATAGACTTGAAACACCTCTTAAGTAATGGAAGCTAGCAGTTGCTTTCTTTGTAGCCTTGTAGCATTGCAAAATATATATGTATTTATATGACGCCTAATGCTTCTAGTGTACTATCTTATCCACTATCAGACAATCTACACAACTGAGAAGTCAATTTTTGGGAATTTGTGCTTCCCCATAAAGTTGTCCTCCTCCTCACTGTCATTGTATTCCTCATGTTGGAATGAAAACATGGCTGCATCAGTTTTTTGCTTTATGAAACTGCCCATGTATTTCCTGGCCAGGGGTATGATACAGCAAGCAAAAAAACTGAACATGAGTATCACAATAAGTATCATGGTACCAACATTTTTTAGGAAACCCTTCCAGTCTCCAAACCAGTCATTGAACCATTTTGTAAAGGAATCTGATACACCAGAGTTTCTTTTTAACTCGTCTGATAGGTCAGTCAGTTTCCTCAAAGCTTCTGTCACCCGTCCATCAGGGCCAGTTTCACTGGGAATGTAGGTACAGCAGGCCCCGCCCAGTCCCAGAAATTTGCAAACTCCTCCTTTCTCAGCAAGCATCATGTCCAGACTCATTCTGTTCTGAAATGTCATTTTGGAGTTGGGGCCTAACTCATTAACTATGCCCTGCAGAGCATCACGCGTGAAATTTACAAATCTTTGCTGAGTGTAATATATGTAGTTTATCCACTCCACGTTTTTGTTAATGGTGATCTGTGGAATCATAGACTCAAACCCTGCCCACACCAGGTTTCTGGCCTTAAATTCATCTGGAACCCCTCTGGGGATACCTATTGCATCCAAATAAACATGTGGGTCCAGGTTACCTTTAAGTTCTCTCTTAAAGATCTTGTGGGCTTCTTTTTCAAAATCTTGGTCACTTTCTCTAAACATATGTATGGGCATAATGAGTTTGGCCAGTGCACAGTGACCTTTCCACACAGGTGGCAATCTAGGACGTAATTTAAGATCACCCCACAACCAGTAGATATCACCAAGGGAGTGTGTCTGATGAAATAGTAGGAAAGGGTCTGCTTGTTTCATTACAGCACAGTAACCAGGGGGAAATTCACCCACATCTACTCCACCTGAATTCGTACTGTTATAACAGGTATAGTTTCCCTTGTACACAGTTGCTGAGTGGTCAATTTGATCAGGGGTACCTTCCTTCAATGGGTATCGGTCAATCCACATTTTACAGAGTGGATCTGTTGTGGCCGGGGTTTGACCCTTACTCCTATAGAGTGACAGAAAACATTTCTCACCTCCTTCTGGAAGGGGAAGTGGCACAGTGCCAAGGTGTGGCCTTGCTCCTGCACATACATAACAATCTGACATATTGTGTTGTTTGGCTGTGTACCTCATCCATTCAAGCCACATGTTAGTATCTGAATATCCTGTCTCCATGGCAATGGTCTCCTCAAATGTAGGGTTAGCCAGGGCCTGTACCCATGGTTCCTGATCCTCAAGCTCCATGACTTTGAACTCAGGGTTTTTGTACATGTCCCTGAGCGAAAACTTCCCCAGAGGCCCCCCTGTATACCCTGGGACATGCATGCCTATCACATATGTCCCTGCATCTCCAGGGCTTGGGTTTTCTATATTCAGGGTCAGGCGCTGGAACTATCTATTTGTTTTCCGGGCATACAGGCTCCCCCAGCTGTCGTTAAGGTCATCCTTGAGCGAAGGGGCACCCCATTTTTGTCCACCCGAGTCATGGCAGGATCAGGTCTATATCCCCAGTCAGTACCTGTGTTCCAGGCAGCTGCTTCCCAAGAACTACATTTATACCCCCAATGGTCATCAGTCACACAAATAAAAAATTGTCCTTTTTCATAAAGGCTGCAGTGCCAATTACAACGTTGTACAACCTGGCAGTAGTCAAAGGTGTAAGTCGCCACTTGTATTTGTGAAGAATTATACCAGAACACTAAGCTCTGGTGTTCTCTTGTTACAGCAACCTGGCCTCTTCGCATCAGTTCTACATTTATGGCATCCCGTTTAACCCTTGGCCGGTTGTGAGTTACATTATTAGTTTGTGGAAAGGCTGGAGGAGGTGTTTGAAAATGTTCTAGGGCTTCCAACACTATCCACAATGTCCCAATGAAAAGCATAGCAATAATGACTCCCTTTCCACTTGGAGTGTTAAAGTATCCTGTATCCAAGATCCCCATATTTTTTTTTTTAAAGACAAGAACTCTGAGAATTAAACGGGCCCCCAACTCTCCCTAATCTAGCTCCTCAGTTATCCTGTTCAGGGCTTGTGCCCGCTTTGAATAGAGGAAAATCTCTAATATTCCCTCCACCCGCTGTGACGTTGTCTTGACTGGAGCTCAGGCAAATGTTCCTCACACTCCAGGGCCCAGGAGCGTACACCTCCCGTCACAGGATGCTGTCTATTCTGTCCCTGAACCGGGAATGGGTGCCCTTTTGCAGTGAGTTAAATGTATCCACGAACTTTTTTCGGCTATTCTGACCGCTGTGGGTGTGGCCAGCAACACCTGGTAAGGACCCTCCCACCGTGGGGTGTTCCAATGTTTTCTTTTAATAATTTTGACCCAGATCCAATCTCCTATATTTACAAGGAGATCCTCACTTACATCCGGCTGTTTTGGAGGGTTCCCCGGTACATGAGATTATTATTATTATTATTTATTAGATTTATATAGCGCCAACATATTACGCAGCGCTGTACAATAAATAGGATTACAGACAATGATAACAGGGTTGACAGAACAATACAGGTAACGGACCATAGATACAACAATACAGGTAATAGCAATAAGATACACAACACAATGCAGATAATAGTACAATGCCAGATCATAAACTGGAATGGTAGTGGTAAAAAATTACCAGTTCCAAATTCTGGGTAAAGTGCACACAGTCAAGTATGATACACAAGGGAAGAGGGCCCTGCCAAAGGCTTACAATCTAGAGGGAGGGGCTGGTGACACAAAAGGAGGGGGTGCATCAAGAAGTTATTGGCAGAAAGGATTAGGGTAGTGTCGAGTTGATGTAGGCCTCCTTGAAGAAGTGAGTTTTGAGTGCTTTTTTGAAAGTGTTGAAGGTGGGAGCGAGCCTGATGGGCAGCGGGAGAGAGTTCCACAGGATAGGGGCAGCTCTAGTGAAGTCCTGCAGTCTGGCATGGGAGTGCGAGATGCGTGGGGTGGTTAAGAGGAGGTCGTTGGAGGAGCGAAGTGGGCGGCCAGGTGTATATCTGCTGACCAGGTCAGAGATGTAGGTTGGGCAGGACTTGTGTAAGGATTTGTATGCCAAACATAGGATCTTGAAGTTGATTCTGAAGTGAATTGGAAGCCAATGAAGGGATTTGCGTAGGGGAGTTGTGGAGACAGAGCGGTGGGAGGAGTAGATGAGTCTGGCTGCTGCGTTCATGATGGATTTTAGGGGGGCGATGCGGTTTTGAGGAAGGCCTGACAAGAGGGAGTTGCAGTAGTCCAGGCGGGAGATGATGAGGGCATGGACAAGGAGTTTGGTAGTGTCTGGGGTCAGGAAAGGCCGGATCTTGGAGATGTTGCGTAAGTGGAAATAGCAGGCTCTAGCTACGGTTTGGATGTGGGAGGTGAAGGAGAGGGCCGAGTCTAGGGTGACACCCAGGCAGCGGGCTTGTGTGGTTGGATGAATGATTGTGCCATTGACAGTGACATAGAGGTCAGTGGGGGGTGAAGCAGCACGGGGCGGGAAGATTAGGAGCTCAGTCTTATCCAGGTTTAATTTTAGGAACCTGGCAGACATCCACGATGAAATAGCTGAGAGACCAGAGGATACCTTCTCCATGGTGGTGGTGGAGAGGTCAGTGGTATGGAGGTAAATCTGGGTGTCATCTGCATATAGGTGATAGTTGAAACCCAGAGAGGAGATGAGTTTTCCTATGGAGGCGGTGTAAATGGAGAACAGCAGGGGACCAAGAACAGAGCCTTGGGGGACCCCAACTGAAAGTGGGAAGGAGGTTGAGGAGGAACCATTGAAGGAGGTCTTGAAGGAGCGATTTGAGAGGTAGGAGGAAAACCATGCTAGGGCACGGTCTTGGATACCCACAGATTGCAGTGACTGGAGTAGCAGGGAGTGATCAACAGTGTCGAATGCTGATGAGAGGTCTAGGAGGAGAAGGATAGTGTATTTTCCTTCGGCCTTGGCAAGCGTGAGGTCATTGACGACCTTGGTGAGGGCAGTCTCGGTGGAGTGACCTGGCCGAAATCCTGATTGTAGGGGATCAAATAGGGAGTAGGAGTCAAGGTAATGGGTCATGCGTTGGTGGACTAAACGCTCTAGGAGTTTAGATGCAAAAGGGAGTAAGGAGATAGGACGGTAGCTGGATGGAAATGAGGGGTCTAGTGAGGGTTTTTTAAGTAGCGGAAGTACAGTGGCCTGTTTGAAGTCAGAGGGGAAGGTATCCGTAGAGAGGGAGAGGTTAAACAGAGTGGTGAGGACAGGAGCCAGAACAGGGAAGTGAGGACGGAGGCATTTGGATGGCACAGGGTCTAGGGGGCTGGAGGTGGCAGGAGAAGTGGCTAGGAGACGGCTGACTTGGTCCTCTGTGATAGGAGTAAAGGCAGTGAGTGGAGGGTGGGGAATAGGTATTGGTGGGGGAGGAAGAGGTGGTGGAGTGGAGGCATGAGATCTTTGTTTACAGGTGCGTCTTAAGTAGTCTGCAAGTTCCCACTCCTCAGGGGGATCCCAGATTACATCAAAAGCCGGGATTCTGTAGGACCTGCCAAACACAATTTCATATGGTGACAACTTGCCTTTCACTGTCACTGTTCTCATACTTAACAATACCAAGGGTAAACACCATATCCAACTCTTCCCTGTTTCCGCCATAGCTTTAGTTAGTTTGTTTTTAATTGTACCATTTGTTCTTTCCACAGCTCCTGCTGACTGTGGGTGATAACTACAATGGTGCCTAACGTTTATGCACAACGTAACTGTCAACTGTTTAATGATATCATTCACAAAATGGCTACCATTGTCGCTGATGATTTTTTCTGGTATGCCCCATCTCGGAATGATATCTCTTGTCAGCGCTTTTGCAACTGTGAGTGCATCAGCTTTTGCAGTGGGAAAGACTTCCACCCACCCCGAAAATATATCTAGCACCACTAGAGCATATTTCTTTCCCTCTGCAGGGGTGAGTTCAATGTAATCCAGTGCAATGGTATGAAAGGGGTAATGTGGTGTAGGTGTTTTACCAATAGGTGGCTTTAATCCCTTTCCTGTGTTGTGCTGGGCACATACAGTGCATTGTGAGACAAACTTCTTAAAAAAGGTGCTTATGCCCGGACAGTAAAAGCATTTGGTGGCTGTAGCCATCATACCACCCGTTGAGACATGGGTGACCCCATGTAACACAAGAGCCAATAATCGGTACAAAAGTCTGGGAAGGCATAAGGCATCTTTGACACAGAGGAGGCCGCTATCATTAACTGTTGCATGTGCTCTTTGCCACTGAGACTTTTCAGCTGCTGGTGCATTGCTCTGGAATTCCACTAAGAGATCAGTGGTGATCGCTGCAGAGGATGGAATAATGAGAGGGGAGGGGGCTGATGGCAGAGGGGGATCTGTGTCAGGGAGTGAAGGGGAGGCGGCAGCTGTGGTGGGCAGAAGGGATGGGATGTGATGGGATGGCTCAGAAGTTGGAAGAGGGCGCAGCGCCGCCAATTTCGCCTCAGCATCTGCAAGATTGTTGCCACGGGTAACGTCAGAGTCATCACGCATGTGTGCCATGCATTTTACCACAGCTACCTGCGAGGGCAGCAGTACACTATCAAGGAGCTGTTGCAATAAGTCTTTATGACGGACTGGTTTCCAAGCCGCAGTTAACATGCCTCGGTTCCTCCACCGTGCAGCGTAGGTATGACAAGCAGAGAACGCATACTGGCTGTCAGTGTAAACAGTGAGAACTTCACCCTCGTGTAGCGCACAGGCTCGAGTGAGTGCATGAATCTCAGCAGCTTGTGCGGAGTAGGAGATTGGTAAGGGACCAGACTCCAAAACAGCATTCAGGGTAACAACAGCATATCCCACTCTGTTCACTCCTAAGGCATCTTTGGAGGCAGAGCCATCAACAAAGACGAGTGTACTTCCGGGTATTGGTTCGGACTTCAGGTCTTCTCTGGGTAGAAAGACCTTTTGTGACTCTGTGACACAATCATGCTGAGACTCATCACCCTCTGCAGCAGGGGTGGGGAGTAAGGTTGCTGGGTTGAGTGTGGTACAGCGTTTCACTGTAAGGTGAGGCTGACCCAGCAAAGTGGCAGTGCAATACAAGTGACGGGCAGGAGTTAGTAACGTCATTTTATCCTGCAACAACAGAGCATGCACTGCGTGGGGAACAAGAACCTCTAGTGGATGATAGAGGACCAGGGTGGCCGTTATGTCGACAGCCATCGCAGCAGCAATAACAGATTGTACACAAGATGGCAAAGCACATGCAACCTGATCCAAAGGTTTAGAGTAAAAACCTAGCGGCCTCTGTTTGTCTCCCCAAGTTTGTGTCATCACAGCTGTCATGCATTTATCTTTGCAATCAACATACAGTTTAAAAACCTTCGTGTAATCAGGGAAGGCCAAAACCAGGGGATCTTGCAGTGCAGACTTACACCTCTCAAATGCCATAGTCAAGTCATCTGTCCAGGTGACTTTGTCAGTCATTGCCATTGGGTCAGTGTGGATGGCATTGAACAAAGGCTTAACCAGTGCTGAGCAATGGATAATCCAGGCCCTGCAGTAGTTAAGGGTCCCAAGGAACGTCATCATGTCTTTCTTTGTGTATCTTTTACCTTTAAACGTAAAAGCGAACCAAAACCTGCTGTCAGGATGAAGTTTTATAGAAAAAAAAGCATTTTTTAAATCGACTATGCTGAAAACTTGACAGCTTGGGGTGATCTCATTTAGAATTGTGTTGGGATCGGGAACCACTGGAGCTCGCGGCACAATTGCTTCATTTACCGCTTTAAGATCATGAACTAGGCGGTATTCTGTAGAGTTAGGTTTGGCCAGGGGAAAAATGGGCGTGTTACAGGGGGAGGAGTCACAAGGTATAAGCACACCCTTCTCTAGGAAACCAAGTATGATGGGCTCAATGCCGGCAACCATGTCAGGTTTAAGTGGATACTGTTTTTTATAAGGCCGGTACGCGCCTTTTGCAACTACAATGACCTCCTCTGAATTTTTTATCAGACCCACGTCAGTGTCAGATTGTGCCCACAGCTTGTCTGGGACACTGGACAACTCATGTCAGGACGCATCTGCAAAGTCAACATTGTCAGATTCTTCAGGTCGTTTAGTCAGGTGTATCAGCATTCCCGTGGTCTGAAGGTGGCGTGGGCAGTAAATGCCCTCACCACCTTCTTTTTTCCACTTGTTCAATAGAATCCCGGCCGTGTCCCAACGTCCCCACTTCGGTTTGTACAGTGAAGCATGAGGGGCGGAGTTCGGGACAGCAAACAGCTCATCCTGCAGGATGCCGTCTGTCTCAACACTGTCCCAGCCTGGGATTGAAACCTCATACAGAACATAACCTTCTGCATTTTCCCATAGTCCGGTAATCTCTACACAGACTTTTCTCCTCATCTGGAACTTTTGCTCATAGTCCAAATCCCTGCGTCCATTCGCTATGTAATGTGTGGTGACGTGTGCCACACATACTACCTCCTGAAATGTATCTGCCGGACCTGCATCCTGCTGCATCCATTTCAGGAGTGAATTTGGCAGAATAATACCGTACCAATGCACGTCAGGTGCTTCTGCCATAGGAGCACGATGGATCTGCAGTGACTCTGGACCGGGAGCAATAGTCAACTTCAAATCACCAATCAAGTCTCTGCCACACAGATTAATTGGGCACCTTGCAGAAATTATGAAACTGCAAAACACAGCTCTGCCTGACTTTTCATTTAAAACCTGCAACGGTTTAGTGGTTGGGGACACTTCAAACCCACCACCGGCATTTCGTGTTACAACTGTACCCAACCTTTCCCACGGGATATTTAAACCAGTCCCAAGGACAGACCTACATGCACCAGTGTCAACCAAAAACTTGATTCTAACACTCGATACAGACAAGAGGATTTCAGGCCTTTTTGTGTCAGCATAATCAATCTCGATCACAATAGTGTCACGGCTCAACTCTTCCCTGCCTAGTCATGCAGACTGGGTTTGTTGCTTGGTTTGATTGGCCGTATTCTCTGGGCAGTCTCGTGCAATGTGATCCCGCTTTCCACAAATGAAACATTCCCCTCTTTCTCGTTTTCCTGCATAGTCACGCACAAATCTACGTGGACGGGGACGCGAGACATCTCCGCTGTATGCACCCTCCTCTCCCATGCCCTGGTTATAGGTGGACAAGGAATAGGAGGCTGCCGCAGCAGGATGTCTCTTCTGTCCCCGCTTCTTTTTTTCTATCAGAATTTTCTCTGCATGCCTGGCATACTCCAAAAACTCTGTCACACTGCACGTACGCCATGTAATCAAATGTTTATGGATTGTCCACTGTAATTCTTCCTTTAAAGCCCTATCAATCTGCGCTTTGAGCTGTTGTTCCCATGGTGTAGTGCCATCAAGCTCTGCAGGTTTCTGCAACCCACTGTATTTTTCAAAAGCATCCATGACCCGTGCAACCAGATCATCCACACTTTCGTTTGCTTTCTGGGAAATCGTAGAAAGCTTGGTAAAATCTGGGGTGATCTTATAAAATGTTATCATTCGTTGGATCAATTCATCCCACCTGGTGGTTAAGGTTGTGCTTTCCCAACCCAACTCTGCTGGCGGGTCAGTCGCAAGTTGTCCAGGCCCCCATGGTACTCATCCAGTACCACAGACTCTTCTCACAACTCTTTCACATTCAGTGGCAGTCAGCTTAAAACTCCGCCTCAACTCAGTCAGTTGTTTAACACATTCAACCACATCCTCTCTCGGGCTAGGTATAGTCTTAATTGCATTCAACATGTTGTCCTCTGTCCAGGGTCTGTAAACATGTATGGTTTGCCCTGCTCCATTTGGGAGCTCTATCATAGGCATTTGCATTGCGGGTTCAGGGTTGCACTTTTCAGTAGGCACTGAAATGGTCACTGCTGGCTGTCGCAATGTGGTGGAAGATGGGTAAGGTAATAGGGCGGAACCCGGGAGCTGTGACATGGCTGCCATCGGGTGCATAAAGATGGCGCCTGGATTATAGGAAGGAAGTTGAGGGTGTGGAAGCGGTGGGTAAATGTTAGTATAATTCGGCGGGGTCTGAGATGGCTGTTCTTCACTATTTGCACTTACTCTCAGATCTCCCGTTGTCACAGCTAACTGATCAACCTCCTGTTTGATGCCCGAGGCTGAGGATGCTCTGCCTCGGGTTCCTGAGGTTCTTCGTTCCCGCAACTGTCTATCAGACGTTGTCACCTCAGTTTGTCTATTAACAGGTTTGGACTTAGTGGGCTCACTGATGTTTCCTGTACTTGAGGTGCTGGCTGGAAGTCCTGACTTGTGATCTGGAGCCCGCTGAGGGGATTGGGATCTCTGCCTCAGCCTTTGTGCTGCTCCAGCCTCAGCTCCAGCTCCATGCACATCTCCACTGTCACTATCACTTTCACTTTCAACATCCTGTACAGTCACGCTGTGACCATATTCCCCTTCCAAATCACTTGCTTTCTTACCAAAATAAAAGGAGCACAGTTCCCTCTTACGCTTGTCAGCTTCATCTCGCCATTCTCTCGCCAATTGCAAACCATATTTATTCTGCAAAGTCGATTTCCCTTTACTTCTCTCCTCTATAGCCTTTATCAATGCCCTGCATTGTTTTGGGTGCAAATGGCCCGAGAATTTGAACATCTCATGCCAGACCTCGCATTTTTGTGTCAAGCGAGGGTCTTTACGGTGCATGAGAAGTTCATCATCCGTTGCACGGAGAAGTTGAGCTTTAGTTGCATTTTGCCCCATCCTGCCTGACAATTCTATTCCGGGGCACCTGTGATCTGTTTCCTATGATATAACTGCTCAGCTGCCGCTGCCCCCCAGTGTTCCGATACTGTGCTGGGGCCGACTTGCTGAATAGTACGCTTCACTGAATGCCGCTGTAACTCGGGCGCGCTTTACGAGAATTACTACCCAGCCAAGCAAATCAGTGATGATAACCACGGCTATTATCCGGCTTGCACTTAAGCCCTGAATCCAACCCGGCTGTTGTAGCCCTGAATTAAATTCGGCCCTGTGAGCCTGGATTACTTTTGCCCTGTGGCTATTGCGTGGTATCCGCTGTATGTCCTCATCCGGTCACTGAGGATCTATTCCACTTCGCAGACACCACGACTGACAATTGGTAAAATTGTCAGCTTTTTTTACAGATCACAGGTATCCCCAGCTAACTGAACTGTCATGCAGTACTTGAATAAAATCAAATATCTACTTACTTTTTTGATGCACCTTGATAGCTCTCAGTGTTGACAATCAATGTAATCCTCTCAGTCCGTGGCCGGCCACACATTCACACACAAACACACCAAAAAAAGGTAAAGCCCTCTGCTCTTCAAAGCATCTCCTGAAATCCTGGTTCTTGGATTCGAGTTCTGTCCCGTCTGGGTATAGCACTCTGAAAATTTGCCCCTGTTTACAGGGAATTTTTCACCCTGGAGGACTTATTTTGTTGGGATGACTGGGATCATCACCCCCAGTTTTCAGAGATGCACCCCAGGCCAGACAGAATCGATTCCGTTTTTTTCGAAGGACTAAATGTGGAAATCACTTACTTATCAATACACCAAGATTTCAAAAATACGTCAGGAGATGAAAAGAAAAACAAGATATGGCTTTATTCAAAAATATCACATGTATACATGTGGGAAACCAAGTAAGCCTAGTGAAAGGATTCAGGCAGTTAAGGTTTCTGGCTTCACTTCCGCTGTGCATTGATTCTTATACCACAAATTACGTAGTCATGATGTGCTTTACTCGTCCAATAATAATGTTCATTTCTGAGAGTCTCTCTCCTTACACCCTAAGAGGGTGGAGGATTCTCACAGCCTTGCACCTGCTCTCGATTCCAGTAAACAATCTCTTCAACATCCTGTTCACATAGATACATCAAGGTCATGGCTTGTGGGACTCGACTCATCTGAGATGGGAGTTGCAGTACCAGGCACTCCTTATCTTTTTAGACATTCCTAAGAAGAAGAAAAACAAAAACTCACACAGTACTAGATCTTGGCTAAAGCATGTCAGCAATGGAAAATTCCGAGTCTAACGTTAAAGGGTAACTCTACTCATCTGAATCATCTGTGTTACATTGGCCTTATTAAACATTTGTGTCACCTTATATCTATTAAGTGCATATCTATGAAACTTGGATTAACATACAGCTATGACATTAACATGATCCACTACAGTTGTTCAATCACCTTTTAAGTTAGCATCTGGAGCTGAAACATAATTATTTTTGGAATGAAAAAGGAAGGGACAGAATGTCCTGGGTCAGAGAGGTTTTTCTGTTGGTGTCCACTTGGGACCTGAAGGACAACTGGTCTGAAACAAACCAGTAAAATTAAGATATATACATAATATCCACAGAATCTATCCAGTATCATCTGATGTACCTCAGGTGTCCTAAGTGGCTGCTGCTCCTTCCCCAAATCTACCACCTCTATATTGAAAATAGTGCTGAACCCAGAAGTTCCTCCAGGGTCATTGCTAAGTCAGTATCAAAATTATCATTCAGGACACTGGAAATTGAGCTTGGAAGGGTGGAGAGGGGTGAAAATGGGGTGGAAAAGGGATGTGAATGGGATGGGGTGGGACAGGAATCCTGCCTTGTCCTGTTTAAAAGTTTGACCTTCTCTAAAAGTCAAACATTTCTACCAGGTATAATGGGGACTGGCAGGAGCATGGAGGGCAATGGACAGTGGTTTGTACCAGCAGACAGAACATACCTCTGTGGTTAGTCTAACTAACCCTTGTTGGTTCAGTTGACCTTTAAGTTGGGTGAATGTTCCAAGTTTCAGGAAGGGAGGAGAGGTGAAGCTAGCTCAAAGCAGCACTTTACAAAAAAAGGATGGGAAGATAAAACTCATTAAATTAATGAAGAACAGTGATGAGGAGATCAGGAGTGAGAGGCTAAGACTAAGCGCCTGTTTCCACTACACGCGGATTGGATGCAGAACGGATGCAAAAAAACTGACTCCAATTAATGCTATTTTTCTGATGCAGATTTTCCCATAGGTATTCATTGGAGTCAGATTTTCTGCATCCATTCTGCATCCAATCTGCATGTAGTGGAAACAGGCCCTTCAACTATGTACAAATGCCCGATTAAACTCGACCGGGTAGCCAGTAAAGACTGCCTCAGTAGAGAATCTAGCAAAAATTAATGTGTTCTCCCACTCAACCCAGCCACCAGAAGCTGCTCCTTTATGTAATCTATGTTGTCCATCCTCCCCCCTCCATACCAAAGAGGTGAATTGCTAATCTTTAGGCTGGTGATGCATCTATACAGTCTCAGTCCCAAACCATCACCAGAGGGATCAAATCCCAAATTCTGCCGGCCTTGGTGAGATTAGCAACAATTAACAACAATGCATTGCATTGCTCAGCAACGGGTGATATTAGAATAGAGAGGGCATCCTGAGGTTATCCAATAGGTTCCTGAGGCTTCCTTATCTTTAGGTAAGTATCTAATTTTGTACCCGAGCTTCGGCTCAGGTACACTTCAAGTAATTGAATGAGAAGTGATGAAAAATAAAAGCAAAATAAGTTAAACATTGCGCATAATGGATTTAACTAGGTTACTTAGTAGATAGATGCAGAAATTAAGGCTGAGAGATCACCAAAGAGCAAGGATACAGGTGTAATTCAGCTAAATATAAATGAGGTGTAGCTTTTTAGACTGTGGATACAATGAGTGGGTGTAACTCCGAAATGTACCTTTCATACAGAGAAAACACTGACAAGTATTCCAATACTCACTACCCAGTAAATTCTCCATGCGGCATACTACTATTTCCAATATCAGATAGATCTGTTGTTTATACTCTAACTCCCTGGCTGGAGCATCAAATGTGTGTAAGCTTGTTTTACTGCAATAATAACCTTTGGTTTATTGGGAAATATATTCTTCAAGGTAATGGGTTCTCAGAAGAATTAAAAATTTGGCAATGACACACATTAGATCCACTGAAGGATTGCGATGTGGTATCTCTACTAAGGTTTGTTAATGTGGGATTAACTATTTTTTTCCATGGGTTCCAAAACTGGTCATTTACTCTGCACTCCATCATTAGTTTTCAGCTGCGTATGTATATTTTTTTGTACTTTTGTTTATTCTTAGAGGGTGATAGTTCTTCTGTCCCTGTGTGGGTGTTTTATATTTAATATGTCTGAGATTGTTGAATGGTCCTTTTTGGAGATGCGTTAACAAGCTGTGTTTTATTTAAATGTATTTATACACCTGGTTTGTTAACAAGCCATTATTGTAATTATAGATAGAAAGGCATTTACTAATTTACTATTTGTGCACCTTTGTAAAGTTTTGGTAAAACGATATGCTTAATAACTCTTTCTTTGTGTACACTACACTAGTTCATTGGACTCACACTATATAGTGTAAAAAAAATACATAAAAATAAAAGTAATCATGTTAAGAGTTCAGAGGGTATTCATATAACACAATTAACTCAATATTTAATGCCTGCCTTAAAGTTGTTTGTGAGGAAACACCTGAGAAGTTCTCTTAGTCCTCCAGGAAAGATTTTAGGACCAACTGTAGATGGGTTTTGTATCCAATCAAACCTATGCTTCTATTTTGCATAGATGTAGAACTTTTCTTCTCTTTTTTTATAAATATGCTCTTAGACTGACAACATGTCCACATTGTCATCCTTAATTTATTTTTCTGAAGAAGTTTTTTTTTTCATGAATTCTGTGATCTTGTCAGTTGTCACTGCCTAGTACTAAGTTTGGGGAATTGAGCTTGTCAAAAATGTCAAGCTAAGCAAGAAGCTTTTCAAGAACGTTCTCTTCCCTTAGATGGGATGACAAATCCCTGATGTCTACCAAAGCTTTAGTAGTTTCTTCATAAATTCCAGAAAGCTTTAATTTAGAAAGACATCTTACCTCAATATGGAAAAAGAGGAATCCAGGAGCACTTCCGTTTCTTTGCATAATGCTGTGAGTCATCTGATTTCTAACTTGTTTGATTAGGCAGAATTAAAAATATTTGGAATTTTATGTTGTGGAGACCCCTTTGGATCATCCAGTGCCTCATGACAGATAAAAGGTTGAATCCAGAGTAGACTGAATGCTACGTCCTTGATTCTCCTCACCATCATTATGAATGCAGCAACTGATGTGGACAAGTTGTCTCCAGAGACCTGATAACTTCAGAAAAGAAAACCTCACACATTACACATACAGCATGGCATGGAAACAGGCAGACTTTGTAAAGTGTGTTCACATATTTCTTCCTAGATTTTCTTTTCATATGAGAACATTGATATGCTCTTGTGACTTCATTGTGTCACCTCCTTTTATCCTTAGTCAGATAGTAGAAGGCAAAGTCCATTAGTAATAAGCAGAATAAAAATGTCCACTGAGCCAGGAAAAAATAAAACATTTAACCACTCTGCGACCGCCTAACGCAGGATGGTGGCCGCAGAGTGGCTCCCTTGTTCCTCTGACACGCCATATGGCATCATCTCGCACCTTGCGAGATTAGCAGGGAGCTTGTGCAGGGCTCCATGATCAGCCTGCCAGCCGCAATCGTGGCTGGCAGGCTGTGATCGTCACTGGGAAGGGGGGGTTAAATGTCTCTATGTATCGCTGCCACCTGACGCAGCATTGCACAGTACATTGCCTTGTCACTTAACTGCCCCACGGAGGGGCTCACAATCTAATCCCTATTATAGGCATATGCCTATGTATGTATTGTGCTGTGCTTGTATTGTGCAATGTATGAATTGTAGAGTAGGGCCCATGGGGGGGGGGGATAATTAAAAAAAAAGTTTTTTTTGCAATTTTAAATTAATAATAAATAAAAAATATCACAGCAGCAATCAGATGCCACAACAAGAAAGCTCAATTTGTGAGACCAAGGAGCGAACTGTTAAAGCTGCACAGTGCTGAACTATAAAAAAATCGTCTGGTCACTAGGGGGCATAAACCTGTGGTCCTCAAGAGGTTAACTTATCAAGACCAGAGGCTGCTGATTAAATAGATAGAAGCTTATATATTAACCAGCAGCTAAAGTTGTGATTCCAATTGATTTGCCTCCCTGTAGATTTCCATGTTAGATTTGTTTTCTGCTCATCAGAACTCAGTAAAACTTTAATATTTTTTGTTATTCCTAACTAGTGCTCTACTAAGTTCCAGGCAGTGTGGTTTTTGTGGTAGGGTTTTGTTGGCACACTTCATTCCTCTCAAGCACTTGCCTTCTAGAACAACTGGCTTGTTTGTCCCTGACTCCCTGCCTTCTTCTACTGGGTAGTATGATTAGAGGCATATACACTCAGCTTAATGTATGAAACTGTCTGGCTTTCTGACCTGAAATTAACTCAACAAGCTGCTGCAGAAGCTCTCATATGTTAAAGGGAAACTGAAGTAAGAGGTATACGGAGGCTGTCATATTTATTTCCTTTTAATCAATACCAGTTGCCTGGTAGCCCTGCTGGTCTATTTCTCTGCAGTGGTATCTGAATAACACCAGAAACAAGCATGCAGCTAGTCTTGTCAGATCTGACTTTAAAGTCTGAAACACCTGATCTGTTGCATGCTTGTTCAGGGGCTATGGCTAATAGTATTAGAGGCAGAGGATCAGCAGGGCTGCCAGGCAACTGGTATTGATTAAAAGGAAATAAATATGGCAGCCTCCGTATACCTCTTTCTTCAGTTCCCCTTTAAGGTGTCCATTAAAGTAATCCAAATTCCAAAACGATTGACCGTCTAACCTGACTGCCCACCAACAATCCAATCACAGGCAAGCAATCTGATCAGACTAAAAGAACTGATCAGAAATTTGGATCATTAGAATAATTGATAGAACAATCATTAATCATCGATCAACACCATGAACGGTAGGTACCCAAACTGATCAACTGTACATTTGATCTTTCTGGAAATTATATCATTAAGGAGCACCTTTAATGGTATAATCTCCTGAATTGATTACCATATTAATGGTGCTGATCATTGACAAATGATTTTTCTATTGATCCAAATTTCTTAATGATTTTTTTAGGCTGATCAGATTGCTTGCCTCTGATTGATGATCTGAACAATTGTGTCTGATTGATTGCCAAGATTGGATCTGATGGTTGATCATTCAGGAAGTTGGATTGTCAATGGGCTCCTTAAGAAATACTTAACAGAACTTCTCAATTGTCAGCATTACCGTACATTTTTATGCTGCAACAATAGACTGATAGAATATAAAAAAACACCAAGTTAGCACAAGATGCTAGAAACAAATGTCCCTTCCTGCTAAGCCCATTGGTGCTAGTTCTGCTTATGTTTGAGCTAGCACTGCAATCCTGATTATCACCAGACCATTAATGCCATAAGTGCATACATGCACTACAGATCCTGGACTATAATAAAACACTATTGCTTTTCTGCTTTTGGGAAACCAAAGCACATTTCTTGAATAGATCATAACTTAAATATCGTGGCGTACATTTTTCCTAAACCCTCATGGTCCAAAAAGTGTCAGCTTTAGCCAGGCGTATCTTATAAGGATGAGCACTGGCTGCATATAGATTGTTGATATTTGGCATAAATTGCAGTGTATCCATTGCAGAAGAATGCATTTCTTCATGTTGATCTTTTATGCTCCAGTACAGCATACTGTAATTTACTACTGAAAATGTACAGCTGCTGTTATGAACAAATCAGTTGGAAAGGCCCCTCTCATCTGCAACAGAACCTCCAACAAAAAAGTTAACCCAGGCCTCACTGTGTCACATATCAAAAAACTTTATTGAAAAAATCACAGCAATCACAACCTGTATTGAAAGATTCAGATAAAAACACTAAAAACACTTAGAACTTGAGGGTTAAACCGGCAGACCCTGCGTCCCACGCACACTTCACATACATCTATTCATGCCATACATCCAATAAGAAAGCAATTGCATATATTTCTGATCGACCACAGAGCTCTGGGTAGGCAAAAAAAAACCGTTTTTCCAAAATGTTCAAAAAAGTTTTCCCAACATGAGCAAGGCAGTCCAAAGCTTATTCTAATCTGTGTCAGCTCGACCAGGCGTGCAGCTTTCCAGCCCAGAATTATATTAGATGTACAAGCTTCAAACAAATCCTGTTCGTTGAATATATAGATAGATCCAGCAACTCCACAGATCAGTCACTTAAAGCCACGGCAGACTTTCAAGTTTGAGTACACATGGCACAGCTATGTCTTATGGATCTAATGACAGCTTTCGCCAATGTAGGTAAAATAAGCAGTTTAGCAGATCAGCAAGCGGTTACAGCACTAGCATTTAGCATTAGTTGCAATAGCAGGTTAGCCCAGCGCATCAGAAGCTCTGTTTTGCTCAAAGAGAGTAATAAACCTTGTATCTTACATCTCCCAGTAGGTCTGTAATGGTCGTCTCATCAACGTGCATGCACATGTATTGTCTTACTGGTAGGCAGGATGATGTGCCATTCCCGCTGGATCAGCGCATCCATGCAGCGGCAGCAATGGCGGCGGAAAGCGCTCTCAGAGCGGCGTGGGCTCGTAGCAGTGGGCGAGGCCGGCCTCCTGTAGCTCCTCCCACCTACATGTTTCGCCCAATGGGCTTCATCAGGGTGTGGCCCCTATCATCTCACTACCTTTCCTCTTTGTATATCTTTTTTTTTTATCTCTTTTCCTTATAGAGCAGGGGTGTCCATTACGTAGATCGCGATCTACCGGTAGATCACTAAGGCCTTCATGGTAGATCCCAACCCCACTACATTTTCCATTCTGTATATACAAGTGTGCTTTTAAAATTGTACATAGGTAGATCACTTTGACTTGCTAATCTTTGAAAGTAGCTCACAAGCCAAAAAAGTGTGGGCACCTCTGTTATAGAGTATAAACACTATAAGGGTCTGTCCCTTATTAGATAGTTACACCTCCAAAAATATCAGCTGTGAAAAGCAACACTCAACAAGTCGGCTATACTATGGTTACAGTAGTATAGCAGCACAATCGGGGCATTATATAGGCTCCCAACACCTCTCCGGGGCTTTAATAGGTTGTTAGATTATTTGTGTAACGATTGGTGTCAGCAACACAGAGTTTTTTCTGATTATTGGTGATCTGCAGTATCACCAATAATACAGATGCTATACCTGATTATATGGTGATCTGCAGAATCACCAATAATACTAGTATAGCTAGACACAGGACACCCAATGTGATAAAGTGTTTGGTGCAACAGTAATTGGAGAGGTTATCTCCCAAGGAGCGGGAGATACAGACACTACTGCAGCCAAGGATTCCCTGAAGAGCAGGGAATCAGACTGCACTGCAGCCAGTGGACCCCTGAGGGGCAGGTTGCCACTGACTGTGCTGAAGATGATCTCCTTATGTGGAGGAGATACAGACTGTATTGCAGCCGAGAATTCCCTGAGGAGCAGGGGACCTTGGATAGTACTGCAGCCAGTGGACACCTGAGGAGCAGGGACCACTGGCTGGGCTGCAGGAGAGAAAACTGAGTGAAAGAGAGGTATAATAGAACTGCAGCCGAGGATTCCCTGATGAGCAGGGAATCAGATGGTACTGCAGCCAGTGGACACCTGAGGGGCAGGGACCACTGACTGGGCTGCAAGAGAGGTAACTGGTGAAGTGAGAGATGTGATCAGGCTGCAGCCAAGGATTCCCTGAGGGGCAGGGAATCAGACTGTGCTGCAGCCAAGGATTCCCTGATGGACTGGGAATCAGACTGTACTGCAGCCAGTGGACTCCTGAGGGGTTGAGACCACTGACTGAACTGCAAGATGGTCTTTCTGAGGAGCAGGTGACCCTTGCAGCTAATGAACACCTGGAGAGCAAGTGTCACAGATAGTACAGTAAGGCTGATCACCCAGGGAATGAGTGACAGCCAGAAAGGTCAGACAAGCCAGGTCGGCAACACACGGACAGATAAAGTACAGAGACGGAAGACTGATTTGGTATCCGGGTACAGGCAAGGTTGGCAACAGGTTATCAGATAGGCAAAGGTACCGAATCAGCAAGCAGGAGAGTGGTCTGGAAAGCCAGAGATCATAACAGGTAACAGTATATATCTCAATCCTAGTCTTAGGTGTGAGGTCCTTGGTCTCAACACCTGGGAACTAGTCTAATAGATAACAGTAGCAATGTAGCAATCTCCTAGGTGTGAGGTCCTTGGTCTCAACACCTGGGAACTAGTCTAATACATACACAATACAATAATACTTTTGAGGCTATCAACGGAAACTGACTAAGTGTGAATTCCCAGCTCCGGCTGGTTCTAACACACTGTAAGATCTGACTGGGGTCTGAGCGCTCACATGTAAGCATTCGCA
Source organism: Hyperolius riggenbachi (assembly GCF_040937935.1). Classification (NCBI taxonomy): domain Eukaryota; kingdom Metazoa; phylum Chordata; class Amphibia; order Anura; family Hyperoliidae; genus Hyperolius; species Hyperolius riggenbachi. Next base: position 224,878,188 of record NC_090647.1, read on the forward strand.
ACAGCAGACAACTTGCAACTCACAGGCAAGCCCTATATATACCCAGAGCGCTCCACAGCGCCGCCCCAGTCACTCAGACAACCCGGAGCATAGCTAGGATCAGCTGATCGGCATGATCAGCTGACTCCCCTTCTGCTAGCATAAAGGACCTGTTGCCTGGCGCGCGCGCGCATAGCTCTCAATCTGCGTGCACTAGAAGGACCAGGCGAACCAGCAGCACGTTGCTGCGCATCAGAAGCCGCCGGCTGGAACGCGGAGATAGCCGCCCTGCCGCTTGCCCACGCGGCGGCATCTCCGCTATTCATTACAGTACCCCCCCCCCCTGAGGAGTGGACTCTGGACACTTCCTACCCGGCTTCTCAGGGTGTAAGTCATGAAACTCTTTCTTTAATTCTTCAGCATGTATGCGACAATCCGGCACCCAAGTTCTCTCCTCCAGGCCATACCCCTTCCAGTGGACCAGATACTGCACAGAATTTTGCACTAAGCGAGAATCTAGAATCTTCTCGATCTCATACTCAGGTTGGTCGTCAACCATCACAGGGGGTGGGGAGAGGAATCCACGTGCACTGCAGGCTTCAACAGAGACACATGGAATGATCTCACACCTCTCATGCTGGCTGGGAGATCAATCGCATAAGTGACATTATTAATCTTTCTGGCCACTGGGTATGGTCTTACAAATCTAGGTCCTAGCTTAGGTGACGGTTGTTTTAAAGGTAAATGCCAAGTAGATACCCACACCATGTCCCCTGGAGAAAACTTTCACTCTACAGACCACCTCTTATCTGCCTGTTTCTTCTGAGTCTGGAAGGCTTTCCCCAAATTCCTCTTAACCATTCCCCAAATCTCCCTCAATGCCCTCTGCCAATCCTCCAGGGCCGGAAATG